>NW_027316167.1:42133246-42160746 GCF_026437365.1 Eucyclogobius newberryi
TGTTCTAAAGACTGAGAGAGCGTGAGGAGAAGGAGTGTTCTAAAGACTGTGAGAGCGTGAGGAGAAGGAGTGTTCTAAAGACTGAGAGCGTGTGGAGAAGGAGTGTTCTAAAGACTGAGAGAGCGTGTGGAGATGGAGTGTTCTAAAGACTGAGAGCGTGTGGAGAAGGAGTGTTCTAAAGACAGAGAGCGTGTGGAGAAGGAGTGTTCTAAAGACTGTGAGAGCTGTGGAGAAGGAGTGTTCTAAAGACTGAGAGAGCGTGTGGAGAAGGAGTGTTCTAAAGACTGAGAGAGCGTGTGGAGAAGGAGTGTTCTAAAGACTGTGAGAGCGTGTGAAGAAGGAGTGTTCTAAAGACTGTGAGAGCGTGTGGAGAAGGAGTGTTCTAAAGACTGAGAGCGTGTGGAGAAGGAGTGTTCTAAAGACTGAGAGAGCGTGTGGAGAAGGAGTGTTCTAAAGACTGAGAGAGCGTGTGGAGAAGGAGTGTTCTAAAGACTGTGAGAGCGTGAGGAGAAGGAGTGTTCTAAAGACTGTGAGAGCGTGAGGAGAAGGAGTGTTCTAAAGACTGAGAGCGTGTGGAGAAGGAGTGTTCTAAAGACTGAGAGCGTGTGGAGAAGGAGTGTTCTAAAGACTGAGAGAGCGTGAGGAGAAGGAGTGTTCTAAAGACTGAGAGAGCGTGTGGAGAAGGAGTGTTCTAAAGACTGTGAGAGCGTGAGAAGGAGTGTTCTAAAGACTGTGAGAGCGTGAGGAGAAGGAGTGTTCTAAAGACTGAGAGAGCGTGAGGAGAAGGAGTGTTCTAAAGACTGAGAGAGCGTGTGGAGAAGGAGTGTTCTAAAGACTGTGAGAGCGTGTGGAGAAGGAGTGTTCTAAAGACTGAGAGAGCGTGAGGAGAAGGAGTGTTCTAAAGACTGAGAGAGCGTGTGGAGAAAGAGTGTTCTAAAGACTGTGAGAGCGTGAGGAGAAGGAGTGTTCTAAAGACTGAGAGCGTGTGGAGAAGGAGTGTTCTAAAGACTGAAAGAGCGTGTGGAGAAGGAGTGTTCTAAAGACTGTGAGAGCGTGTGGAGAAGGAGTGTTCTAAAGACTGTGAGAGCGTGAGGAGAAGGAGTGTTCTAAAGACTGAGAGAGCGTGTGGAGAAAGAGTGTTCTAAAGACTGTGAGAGCGTGAGGAGAAGGAGTGTTCTAAAGACTGAGAGCGTGTGGAGAAGGAGTGTTCTAAAGACTGAGAGCGTGTGGAGAAGGAGTGTTCTAAAGACTGAGAGCGTGAGGAGAAGGAGTGTTCTAAAGACTGTGAGAGCGTGAGGAGAAGGAGTGTTCTAAAGACTGTGAGAGCGTGTGGAGAAAGAGTGTTCTAAAGACTGAGAGAGCGTGAGGAGAAGGAGTGTTCTAAAGACTGTGAGAGCGTGAGGAGAAGGAGTGTTCTAAAGACTGAGAGAGCGTGAGGAGAAAGAGTGTTCTAAAGACTGAGAGAGCGTGTGGAGAAGGAGTGTTCTAAAGACTGAGAGAGCGTGAGGAGAAAGAGTGTTCTAAAGACTGAGAGAGCGTGAGGAGAAGGAGTGTTCTAAAGACTGTGAGAGCGTGAGGAGAAGGAGTGTTCTAAAGACTGAGAGAGCGTGTGGAGAAGGAGTGTTCTAAAGACTGTGAGAGCGTGTGGAGAAGGAGTGTTCTAAAGACTGTGAGAGCATGTGGAGAAGGAGTGTTCTAAAGACTGTGAGAGCGTGTGGAGAAGGAGTGTTCTAAAGACTGTGAGAGCGTGAGGAGAAGGAGTGTTCTAAAGACTGAGAGAGCGTGTGGAGAAGGAGTGTTCTAAAGACTGAGAGCGTGTGGAGAAGGAGTGTTCTAAAGACTGTGAGAGCGTGTGGAGAAGGAGTGTTCTAAAGACTGTGAGAGCGTGAGGAGAAGGAGTGTTCTAAAGACTGTGAGAGCGTGAGGAGAAGGAGTGTTCTAAAGACTGAGAGCGTGTGGAGAAGGAGTGTTCTAAAGACTGAGAGAGCGTGAGGAGAAGGAGTGTTCTAAAGACTGTGAGAGCGTGAGGAGAAGGAGTGTTCTAAAGACTGAGAGCGTGTGGAGAAGGAGTGTTCTAAAGACTGAGAGAGCGTGTGGAGATGGAGTGTTCTAAAGACTGAGAGCGTGTGGAGAAGGAGTGTTCTAAAGACAGAGAGCGTGTGGAGAAGGAGTGTTCTAAAGACTGTGAGAGCTGTGGAGAAGGAGTGTTCTAAAGACTGAGAGAGCGTGTGGAGAAGGAGTGTTCTAAAGACTGAGAGAGCGTGTGGAGAAGGAGTGTTCTAAAGACTGTGAGAGCGTGTGAAGAAGGAGTGTTCTAAAGACTGTGAGAGCGTGTGGAGAAGGAGTGTTCTAAAGACTGAGAGCGTGTGGAGAAGGAGTGTTCTAAAGACTGAGAGAGCGTGTGGAGAAGGAGTGTTCTAAAGACTGAGAGAGCGTGTGGAGAAGGAGTGTTCTAAAGACTGTGAGAGCGTGAGGAGAAGGAGTGTTCTAAAGACTGTGAGAGCGTGAGGAGAAGGAGTGTTCTAAAGACTGAGAGCGTGTGGAGAAGGAGTGTTCTAAAGACTGAGAGCGTGTGGAGAAGGAGTGTTCTAAAGACTGAGAGAGCGTGAGGAGAAGGAGTGTTCTAAAGACTGAGAGAGCGTGTGGAGAAGGAGTGTTCTAAAGACTGTGAGAGCGTGAGAAGGAGTGTTCTAAAGACTGTGAGAGCGTGAGGAGAAGGAGTGTTCTAAAGACTGAGAGAGCGTGAGGAGAAGGAGTGTTCTAAAGACTGAGAGAGCGTGTGGAGAAGGAGTGTTCTAAAGACTGTGAGAGCGTGTGGAGAAGGAGTGTTCTAAAGACTGAGAGAGCGTGAGGAGAAGGAGTGTTCTAAAGACTGAGAGAGCGTGTGGAGAAAGAGTGTTCTAAAGACTGTGAGAGCGTGAGGAGAAGGAGTGTTCTAAAGACTGAGAGCGTGTGGAGAAGGAGTGTTCTAAAGACTGAAAGAGCGTGTGGAGAAGGAGTGTTCTAAAGACTGTGAGAGCGTGTGGAGAAGGAGTGTTCTAAAGACTGTGAGAGCGTGAGGAGAAGGAGTGTTCTAAAGACTGAGAGAGCGTGTGGAGAAAGAGTGTTCTAAAGACTGTGAGAGCGTGAGGAGAAGGAGTGTTCTAAAGACTGAGAGCGTGTGGAGAAGGAGTGTTCTAAAGACTGAGAGCGTGTGGAGAAGGAGTGTTCTAAAGACTGAGAGAGCGTGTGGAGAAGGAGTGTTCTAAAGACTGAGAGAGCGTGAGGAGAAGGAGTGTTCTAAAGACTGAGAGAGCGTGAGGAGAAGGAGTGTTCTAAAGACTGTGAGAGCGTGAGGAGAAGGAGTGTTCTAAAGACTGAGAGCGTGTGGAGAAGGAGTGTTCTAAAGACTGAGAGCGTGTGGAGAAGGAGTGTTCTAAAGACTGTGAGAGCGTGAGGAGAAGGAGTGTTCTAAAGACTGTGAGAGCGTGTGGAGAAGGAGTGTTCTAAAGACTGAGAGAGCGTGTGGAGAAGGAGTGTTCTAAAGACTGAGAGCGTGTGGAGAAGGAGTGTTCTAAAGACTGTGAGAGCGTGAGGAGAAGGAGTGTTCTAAAGACTGTGAGAGCGTGAGGAGAAGGAGTGTTCTAAAGACTGAGAGCGTGTGGAGAAGGAGTGTTCTAAAGACTGAGAGCGTGTGGAGAAGGAGTGTTCTAAAGACTGAGAGAGCGTGTGGAGAAGGAGTGTTCTAAAGACTGAGAGAGCGTGAGGAGAAGGAGTGTTCTAAAGACTGTGAGAGCATGAGGAGAAAGAGTGTTCTAAAGACTGTGAGAGCGTGAGGAGAAAGAGTGTTCTAAAGACTGTGAGAGCGTGTGGAGAAGGAGTGTTCCAAAGACTGAGAGCGTGTGGAGAAGGAGTGTTCTAAAGACTGAGAGCGTGTGGAGAAGGAGTGTTCTAAAGACAGAGAGCGTGTGGAGAAGGAGTGTTCTAAAGACTGTGAGAGCGTGTGGAGAAGGAGTGTTCTAAAGACTGAGAGCGTGTGGAGAAGGAGTGTTCTAAAGACAGAGAGCGTGTGGAGAAGGAGTGTTCTAAAGACTGTGAGAGCGTGTGGAGAAGGAGTGTTCTAAAGACTGAGAGAGCGTGTGGAGAAGGAGTGTTCTAAAGACTGAGAGAGCGTGAGGAGAAGGAGTGTTCTAAAGACTGTGAGAGCGTGTGGAGAAGGAGTGTTCTAAAGACTGTGAGAGCGTGAGGAGAAGGAGTGTTCTAAAGACTGTGAGAGCGTGTGGAGAAGGAGTGTTCTAAAGACTGAGAGCGTGTGGAGAAGGAGTGTTCTAAAGACTGAGAGAGCGTGAGGAGAAGGAGTGTTCTAAAGACTGTGAGAGCGTGAGGAGAAGGAGTGTTCTAAAGACTGAGAGCGTGAGGAGAAAGAGTGTTCTAAAGACTGTGAGAGCGTGAGGAGAAAGAGTGTTCTAAAGACTGTGAGAGCGTGTGGAGAAGGAGTGTTCCAAAGACTGAGAGCGTGTGGAGAAGGAGTGTTCTAAAGACTGTGAGAGCGTGAGGAGAAGGAGTGTTCTAAAGACTGAGAGAGCGTGTGGAGAAGGAGTGTTCTAAAGACTGTGAGAGCGTGAGGAGAAGGAGTGTTCTAAAGACTGAGAGAGCGTGAGGAGAAGGAGTGTTCTAAAGACTGAGAGCGTGTGGAGAAGGAGTGTTCTAAAGACAGAGAGCGTGTGGAGAAGGAGTGTTCTAAAGACTGTGAGAGCGTGTGGAGAAGGAGTGTTCTAAAGACTGAGAGCGTGTGGAGAAGGAGTGTTCTAAAGACTGAGAGAGCGTGTGGAGAAGGAGTGTTCTAAAGACTGAGAGAGCGTGTGGAGAAGGAGTGTTCTAAAGACTGAGAGAGCGTGTGGAGAAGGAGTGTTCTAAAGACTGTGAGAGCGTGTGGAGAAGGAGTGTTCTAAAGACTGAGAGAGCGTGTGGAGAAGGAGTGTTCTAAAGACTGTGAGAGCGTGAGGAGAAGGAGTGTTCTAAAGACTGTGAGAGCGTGTGGAGAAGGAGTGTTCTAAAGACTGAGAGAGCGTGTGGAGAAGGAGTGTTCTAAAGACTGTGAGAGCGTGAGGAGAAGGAGTGTTCTAAAGACTGTGAGAGCGTGAGGAGAAGGAGTGTTCTAAAGACTGAGAGCGTGTGGAGAAGGAGTGTTCTAAAGACTGAGAGAGCGTGAGGAGAAGGAGTGTTCTAAAGACTGAGAGAGCGTGTGGAGAAGGAGTGTTCTAAAGACTGAGAGAGCGTGTGGAGAAGGAGTGTTCTAAAGACTGTGAGAGCGTGTGGAGAAGGAGTGTTCTAAAGACTGAGAGAGCGTGAGGAGAAGGAGTGTTCTAAAGACTGAGAGAGCGTGTGGAGAAGGAGTGTTCTAAAGACTGTGAGAGCGTGAGGAGAAGGAGTGTTCTAAAGACTGTGAGAGCATGTGGAGAAGGAGTGTTCTAAAGACTGAGAGAGCATGTGGAGAAGCAGTGTTCTAAAGACTGTGAGAGCGTGTGGAGAAGGAGTGTTCTAAAGACTGTGAGAGCGTGAGGAGAAGGAGTGTTCTAAAGACTGTGAGAGCGTGAGGAGAAGGAGTGTTCTAAAGACTGAGAGCGTGTGGAGAAGGAGTGTTCTAAAGACTGAGAGAGCGTGAGGAGAAGGAGTGTTCTAAAGACTGAGAGCGTGTGGAGAAGGAGTGTTCTAAAGACTGTGAGAGCGTGAGGAGAAGGAGTGTTCTAAAGACTGTGAGAGCGTGAGGAGAAGGAGTGTTCTAAAGACTGAGAGCGTGTGGAGAAGGAGTGTTCTAAAGACTGAGAGCGTGAGGAGAAGGAGTGTTCTAAAGACTGTGAGAGCGTGTGGAGAAGGAGTGTTCTAAAGACTGAGAGAGCGTGAGGAGGAGGAGTGTTCTAAAGACTGAGAGAGCGTGTGGAGAAGGAGTGTTCTAAAGACTGTGAGAGCGTGTGGAGAAGGAGTGTTCTAAAGACTGTGAGAGCGTGTGGAGAAGGAGTGTTCTAAAGACTGTGAGAGCGTGAGGAGAAGGAGTGTTCTAAAGACTGTGAGAGCGTGTGGAGAAGGAGTGTTCTAAAGACTGAGAGCGTGTGGAGAAGGAGTGTTCTAAAGACTGTGAGAGCGTGAGCAGAAGGAGTGTTCTAAAGACTGTGAGAGCGTGTGGAGAAGGAGTGTTCTAAAGACTGAGAGAGCGTGTGGAGAAGGAGTGTTCTAAAGACTGAGAGCGTGTGGAGAAGGAGTGTTCTAAAGACTGTGAGAGCGTGAGGAGAAGGAGTGTTCTAAAGACTGAGAGCGTGTGGAGAAGGAGTGTTCTAAAGACTGAGAGCGTGTGGAGAAGGAGTGTTCTAAAGACTGTGAGAGCGTGTGGAGAAGGAGTGTTCTAAAGACTGAGAGCGTGTGGAGAAGGAGTGTTCTAAAGACAGAGAGCGTGTGGAGAAGGAGTGTTCTAAAGACTGAGAGAGCGTGTGGAGAAGGAGTGTTCTAAAGACTGAGAGAGCGTGTGGAGAAGGAGTGTTCTAAAGACTGAGAGAGCGTGAGGAGAAGGAGTGTTCTAAAGACTGTGAGAGCGTGAGGAGAAAGAGTGTTCTAAAGACTGAGAGAGCGTGAGGAGAAGGAGTGTTCTAAAGACTGTGAGAGCGTGAGGAGAAGGAGTGTTCTAAAGACTGAGAGAGCGTGTGGAGAAGGAGTGTTCTAAAGACTGAGAGCGTGTGGAGAAGGAGTGTTCTAAAGACTGAGAGAGCGTGAGGAGAAGGAGTGTTCTAAAGACTGTGAGAGCGTGAGGAGAAGGAGTGTTCTAAAGACTGTGAGAGCGTGAGGAGAAGGAGTGTTCTAAAGACTGAGAGAGCGTGAGGAGAAGGAGTGTTCTAAAGACTGTGAGAGCGTGAGGAGAAGGAGTGTTCTAAAGACTGAGAGCGTGTGGAGAAGGAGTGTTCTAAAGACTGTGAGAGCGTGAGGAGAAGGAGTGTTCTAAAGACTGTGAGAGCGTGTGGAGAAGGAGTGTTCTAAAGACTGTGAGATCGTGAGGAGAAGGAGTGTTCTAAAGACTGAGAGCGTGTGGAGAAGGAGTGTTCTAAAGACTGTGAGAGCGTGAGGAGAAGGAGTGTTCTAAAGACTGTGAGAGCGTGAGGAGAAGGAGTGTTCTAAAGACTGAGAGAGCATGTGGAGAAGGAGTGTTCTAAAGACTGTGAGAGCGTGAGGAGAAGGAGTGTTCTAAAGACTGTGAGAGCGTGAGGAGAAGGAGTGTTCTAAAGACTGTGAGAGCGTGTGGAGAAAGAGTGTTCTAAAGACTGAGAGAGCGTGTGGAGAAGGAGTGTTCTAAAGACTGTGAGATCGTGAGGAGAAGGAGTGTTCTAAAGACTGAGAGCGTGTGGAGAAGGAGTGTTCTAAAGACTGAGAGAGCGTGAGGAGAAGGAGTGTTCTAAAGACTGTGAGAGCGTGAGGAGAAGGAGTGTTCTAAAGACTGTGAGAGCGTGAGGAGAAGGAGTGTTCTAAAGACTGTGAGATCGTGAGGAGAAGGAGTGTTCTAAAGACTGAGAGCGTGTGGAGAAGGAGTGTTCTAAAGACTGTGAGAGCGTGAGGAGAAGGAGTGTTCTAAAGACTGTGAGAGCGTGAGGAGAAGGAGTGTTCTAAAGACTGAGAGAGCGTGTGGAGAAGGAGTGTTCTAAAGACTGTGAGAGCGTGAGGAGAAGGAGTGTTCTAAAGACTGTGAGAGCGTGAGGAGAAGGAGTGTTCTAAAGACTGAGAGAGCATGTGGAGAAGGAGTGTTCTAAAGACTGTGAGAGCGTGAGGAGAAGGAGTGTTCTAAAGACTGTGAGAGCGTGTGGAGAAAGAGTGTTCTAAAGACTGAGAGAGCGTGAGGAGAAGGAGTGTTCTAAAGACTGTGAGAGCGTGAGGAGAAGGAGTGTTCTAAAGACTGAGAGAGCGTGTGGAGAAGGAGTGTTCTAAAGACTGTGAGAGCGTGTGGAGAAGGAGTGTTCTAAAGACTGAGAGAGCGTGAGGAGAAGGAGTGTTCTAAAGACTGAGAGCGTGTGGAGAAGGAGTGTTCTAAAGACTGTGAGAGCGTGAGGAGAAGGAGTGTTCTAAAGACTGAGAGAGCGTGAGGAGAAGGAGTGTTCTAAAGACTGAGAGAGCGTGTGGAGAAGGAGTGTTCTAAAGACTGTGAGAGCGTGTGGAGAAGGAGTGTTCTAAAGACTGAGAGAGCGTGTGGAGAAGGAGTGTTCTAAAGACTGTGAGAGCGTGTGGAGAAGGAGTGTTCTAAAGACTGAGAGAGCGTGAGGAGGAGTGTTCTAAAGACTGAGAGAGCGTGAGGAGAAGGAGTGTTCTAAAGACTGTGAGAGCGTGAGGAGAAGGAGTGTTCTAAAGACTGAGAGAGCGTGAGGAGAAGGAGTGTTCTAAAGACTGTGAGAGCGTGAGGAGAAGGAGTGTTCTAAAGACTGAGAGAGCGTGTGGAGAAGGAGTGTTCTAAAGACTGAGAGAGCGTGAGGAGAAGGAGTGTTCTAAAGACTGAGAGAGCGTGTGGAGAAGGAGTGTTCTAAAGACTGTGAGAGCGTGTGGAGAAGGAGTGTTCTAAAGACTGTGAGAGCGTGTGGAGAAGGAGTGTTCTAAAGACTGTGAGAGCGTGTGGAGAAGGAGTGTTCTAAAGACTGTGAGAGCGTGAGGAGAAGGAGTGTTCTAAAGACTGAGAGAGCGTGTGGAGAAGGAGTGTTCTAAAGACTGAGAGAGCGTGAGGAGGAGTGTTCTAAAGACTGAGAGAGCGTGAGGAGAAGGAGTGTTCTAAAGACTGTGAGAGCGTGAGGAGAAGGAGTGTTCTAAAGACTGAGAGAGCGTGTGGAGAAGGAGTGTTCTAAAGACTGAGAGAGCGTGTGGAGAAGGAGTGTTCTAAAGACTGAGAGAGCGTGTGGAGAAGGAGTGTTCTAAAGACTGTGAGAGCGTGAGGAGAAGGAGTGTTCTAAAGACTGTGAGAGCGTGTGGAGAAGGAGTGTTCTAAAGACTGTGAGAGCGTGAGGAGAAGGAGTGTTCTAAAGACTGAGAGAGCGTGTGGAGAAGGAGTGTTCTAAAGACTGAGAGCGTGAGGAGAAGGAGTGTTCTAAAGACTGAGAGAGCGTGAGGAGAAGGAGTGTTCTAAAGACTGAGAGAGCGTGTGGAGAAGGAGTGTTCTAAAGACTGTGAGAGCGTGAGGAGAAGGAGTGTTCTAAAGACTGTGAGAGCGTGAGGAGAAGGAGTGTTCTAAAGACTGTGAGAGCGTGAGGAGAAGGAGTGTTCTAAAGACTGAGAGCGTGTGGAGAAGGAGTGTTCTAAAGACTGAGAGCGTGTGGAGAAGGAGTGTTCTAAAGACAGAGAGCGTGTGGAGAAGGAGTGTTCTAAAGACTGTGAGAGCGTGTGGAGAAGGAGTGTTCTAAAGACTGAGAGAGCGTGTGGAGAAGGAGTGTTCTAAAGACTGAGAGAGCGTGAGGAGAAGGAGTGTTCTAAAGACTGTGAGAGCGTGTGGAGAAGGAGTGTTCTAAAGACTGTGAGAGCGTGAGGAGAAGGAGTGTTCTAAAGACTGTGAGAGCGTGTGGAGAAGGAGTGTTCTAAAGACTGAGAGCGTGTGGAGAAGGAGTGTTCTAAAGACTGAGAGAGCGTGAGGAGAAGGAGTGTTCTAAAGACTGTGAGAGCGTGAGGAGAAGGAGTGTTCTAAAGACTGTGAGAGCGTGAGGAGAAAGAGTGTTCTAAAGACTGTGAGAGCGTGAGGAGAAAGAGTGTTCTAAAGACTGTGAGAGCGTGTGGAGAAGGAGTGTTCCAAAGACTGAGAGCGTGTGGAGAAGGAGTGTTCTAAAGACTGTGAGAGCGTGAGGAGAAGGAGTGTTCTAAAGACTGAGAGAGCGTGAGGAGAAGGAGTGTTCTAAAGACTGAGAGCGTGTGGAGAAGGAGTGTTCTAAAGACAGAGAGCGTGTGGAGAAGGAGTGTTCTAAAGACTGTGAGAGCGTGTGGAGAAGGAGTGTTCTAAAGACTGAGAGCGTGTGGAGAAGGAGTGTTCTAAAGACTGAGAGAGCGTGTGGAGAAGGAGTGTTCTAAAGACTGAGAGAGCGTGTGGAGAAGGAGTGTTCTAAAGACTGAGAGAGCGTGTGGAGAAGGAGTGTTCTAAAGACTGAGAGAGCGTGTGGAGAAGGAGTGTTCTAAAGACTGTGAGAGCGTGAGGAGAAGGAGTGTTCTAAAGACTGTGAGAGCGTGTGGAGAAGGAGTGTTCTAAAGACTGAGAGAGCGTGTGGAGAAGGAGTGTTCTAAAGACTGTGAGAGCGTGAGGAGAAGGAGTGTTCTAAAGACTGTGAGAGCGTGAGGAGAAGGAGTGTTCTAAAGACTGAGAGCGTGTGGAGAAGGAGTGTTCTAAAGACTGAGAGAGCGTGAGGAGAAGGAGTGTTCTAAAGACTGAGAGAGCGTGTGGAGAAGGAGTGTTCTAAAGACTGAGAGAGCGTGTGGAGAAGGAGTGTTCTAAAGACTGTGAGAGCGTGTGGAGAAGGAGTGTTCTAAAGACTGAGAGAGCGTGAGGAGAAGGAGTGTTCTAAAGACTGAGAGAGCGTGTGGAGAAGGAGTGTTCTAAAGACTGTGAGAGCGTGAGGAGAAGGAGTGTTCTAAAGACTGTGAGAGCATGTGGAGAAGGAGTGTTCTAAAGACTGAGAGAGCATGTGGAGAAGCAGTGTTCTAAAGACTGTGAGAGCGTGTGGAGAAGGAGTGTTCTAAAGACTGTGAGAGCGTGAGGAGAAGGAGTGTTCTAAAGACTGTGAGAGCGTGAGGAGAAGGAGTGTTCTAAAGACTGAGAGCGTGTGGAGAAGGAGTGTTCTAAAGACTGAGAGAGCGTGAGGAGAAGGAGTGTTCTAAAGACTGAGAGCGTGTGGAGAAGGAGTGTTCTAAAGACTGTGAGAGCGTGAGGAGAAGGAGTGTTCTAAAGACTGTGAGAGCGTGAGGAGAAGGAGTGTTCTAAAGACTGAGAGCGTGTGGAGAAGGAGTGTTCTAAAGACTGAGAGCGTGAGGAGAAGGAGTGTTCTAAAGACTGTGAGATCGTGAGGAGAAGGAGTGTTCTAAAGACTGAGAGCGTGTGGAGAAGGAGTGTTCTAAAGACTGAGAGAGCGTGAGGAGAAGGAGTGTTCTAAAGACTGTGAGAGCGTGAGGAGAAGGAGTGTTCTAAAGACTGTGAGAGCGTGAGGAGAAGGAGTGTTCTAAAGACTGTGAGATCGTGAGGAGAAGGAGTGTTCTAAAGACTGAGAGCGTGTGGAGAAGGAGTGTTCTAAAGACTGAGAGAGCGTGAGGAGAAGGAGTGTTCTAAAGACTGTGAGAGCGTGAGGAGAAGGAGTGTTCTAAAGACTGTGAGATCGTGAGGAGAAGGAGTGTTCTAAAGACTGAGAGCGTGTGGAGAAGGAGTGTTCTAAAGACTGAGAGAGCGTGAGGAGAAGGAGTGTTCTAAAGACTGTGAGAGCGTGAGGAGAAGGAGTGTTCTAAAGACTGTGAGAGCGTGAGGAGAAGGAGTGTTCTAAAGACTGTGAGATCGTGAGGAGAAGGAGTGTTCTAAAGACTGAGAGCGTGTGGAGAAGGAGTGTTCTAAAGACTGTGAGAGCGTGAGGAGAAGGAGTGTTCTAAAGACTGTGAGAGCGTGAGGAGAAGGAGTGTTCTAAAGACTGAGAGAGCATGTGGAGAAGGAGTGTTCTAAAGACTGTGAGAGCGTGAGGAGAAGGAGTGTTCTAAAGACTGTGAGAGCGTGAGGAGAAGGAGTGTTCTAAAGACTGTGAGAGCGTGTGGAGAAAGAGTGTTCTAAAGACTGAGAGAGCGTGAGGAGAAGGAGTGTTCTAAAGACTGTGAGAGCGTGAGGAGAAGGAGTGTTCTAAAGACTGAGAGAGCGTGTGGAGAAGGAGTGTTCTAAAGACTGTGAGAGCGTGTGGAGAAGGAGTGTTCTAAAGACTGAGAGAGCGTGAGGAGAAGGAGTGTTCTAAAGACTGAGAGCGTGTGGAGAAGGAGTGTTCTAAAGACTGTGAGAGCGTGAGGAGAAGGAGTGTTCTAAAGACTGAGAGAGCGTGAGGAGAAGGAGTGTTCTAAAGACTGAGAGCGTGAGGAGAAGGAGTGTTCTAAAGACTGTGAGAGCGTGTGGAGAAGGAGTGTTCTAAAGACTGAGAGAGCGTGTGGAGAAGGAGTGTTCTAAAGACTGTGAGAGCGTGTGGAGAAGGAGTGTTCTAAAGACTGAGAGAGCGTGAGGAGGAGTGTTCTAAAGACTGAGAGAGCGTGAGGAGAAGGAGTGTTCTAAAGACTGTGAGAGCGTGAGGAGAAGGAGTGTTCTAAAGACTGAGAGAGCGTGAGGAGAAGGAGTGTTCTAAAGACTGTGAGAGCGTGAGGAGAAGGAGTGTTCTAAAGACTGAGAGAGCGTGTGGAGAAGGAGTGTTCTAAAGACTGAGAGAGCGTGAGGAGAAGGAGTGTTCTAAAGACTGAGAGAGCGTGTGGAGAAGGAGTGTTCTAAAGACTGTGAGAGCGTGTGGAGAAGGAGTGTTCTAAAGACTGTGAGAGCGTGTGGAGAAGGAGTGTTCTAAAGACTGAGAGAGCGTGTGGAGAAGGAGTGTTCTAAAGACTGTGAGAGCGTGAGGAGAAGGAGTGTTCTAAAGACTGTGAGAGCGTGTGGAGAAGGAGTGTTCTAAAGACTGAGAGAGCGTGAGGAGGAGTGTTCTAAAGACTGAGAGAGCGTGAGGAGAAGGAGTGTTCTAAAGACTGTGAGAGCGTGAGGAGAAGGAGTGTTCTAAAGACTGAGAGAGCGTGTGGAGAAGGAGTGTTCTAAAGACTGAGAGAGCGTGTGGAGAAGGAGTGTTCTAAAGACTGTGAGAGCGTGAGGAGAAGGAGTGTTCTAAAGACTGTGAGAGCGTGTGGAGAAGGAGTGTTCTAAAGACTGTGAGAGCGTGAGGAGAAGGAGTGTTCTAAAGACTGAGAGAGCGTGTGGAGAAGGAGTGTTCTAAAGACTGAGAGCGTGAGGAGAAGGAGTGTTCTAAAGACTGAGAGAGCGTGAGGAGAAGGAGTGTTCTAAAGACTGTGAGGTTTAACTGTATTTATGATCCAGGTTTCTTGTTATATCGGCTCCAATATGGCCCCCCTGTGCTCTCGCTGTGGCCCCCCTGTGCTCTCTCTGTGGCCCCCCTGTGCTCTCGCTGTGGCCCCCCTGTGCTCTCGCTGTGGCCCCCCTGTGCTCTCTCTGTGGCCCCCCTGTGCCCTCGCTGTGGCCCCCCTGTGCTCTCTCTGTGGCCCCCCTGTGCTCTCGCTGTGGCCCCCCTGTGCTCTCTCTGAGGCCCCCCTGTGCTCTCTCTGTGGCCCCCCTGTGCTCTCGCTGTGGCCCCCCTGTGCTCTCTCTGTGGCCCCCCTGTGCTCTCGCTGTGGCCCCCCTGTGCTCTCTCTGTGGCCCCCCTGTGCTCTCTCTGTGGCCCCCCTGTGCTCTCGCTGTGGCCCCCCTGTGCTCTCTCTGTGGCCCCCCTGTGCTCTCGCCGTGGCCCCCCTGTGGCAGAGCACTGTTAGCGGTGTTATGCTAGCACACATACAGGTGTGGATTCCCCATTAGCAGCATTAGCACAGCCTGTTAGCATGACTGAAGACATCACAGGGACATGTGAAGACATCACAGGGACATGTGAAGACATCACAGGGACATGTGAAGACAACACAGGGACATGTGAAGACATCACAGGGACATGTGAAGACAACACAGGGACATGTGAAGACATCACAGGGACATGTGAAGACATCACAGGGACATGTGAAGACATCACAGGGACATGTGAAGACAACACAGGGACATGTGAAGACATCACAGGGACATGTGAAGACAACACAGGGACATGTGAAGACATCACAGGGACATGTGAAGACAACACAGGGACATGTGAAGACAACACAGGGACATGTGAAGACATCACAGGGACATGTGAAGACAACACAGGGACATGTGAAGACATCACAGGGACATGTGAAGACAACACAGGGATATGTGAAGACATCACAGGGACATCACAGGGACATGTGAAGACAACACAGGGACATGTGAAGACATTACAGGGACATGTGAAGACATCACAGGGACATGTGAAGACATCACAGGGACATGTGAAGACATCACAGGGACATGTGAAGACATCACAGGGACATGTGAAAACATCACAGGGACATGTGAAGACAACACAGGGACATGTGAAGACATCACAGGGACATGTGAAAACATCACAGGGACATGTGAAGACATCACAGGGACATGTGAAAACATCACAGGGACATGCGAAGACATCACAGGGACATGTGAAGACATCACAGGGACATGTGAAAACATCACAGGGACATGTGAAGACATCACAGGGACATGTGAAGACATCACAGGGACATGTGAAAACATCACAGGGACATGTGAAGACATCACAGGGACAGGCTTTGATTTTGGTCCTAATTATTTTCGGTTCTGAAACTCCTGGAACTTCAAATGACGTATTTACTGAACCTTATGCCACAGTCAAGCATTTGTGTCACTTTCAATTCAATTCAGTTTATTTTTGTAACGCCCAAAATCACAACAACAGTTTCCTCTGAGGGTCCTCTGTCCTTAGACCCTCCTTCTGTCCTTAGACCCTCCTTCTGTCCTTAGACCCTCCTTCTGTCCTCAGACCCTCCCTCTGTCCTTAGACCCTCCTTCTGTCCTTAGACCCTCCCTCTGTCCTTAGACCCTCCTTCTGTCCTTAGACCCTCCCTCTGTCCTTAGACCCTCCCTCTGTCCTTAGACCCTCCTTCTGTCCTTAGCCCCTCCCTCTGTCCTTAGACCCTCCTTCTGTCCTTAGACCCTCCTTCTGTCCTTAGACCCTCCCTCTGTCCTTAGACCCTCCTTCTGTCCTTAGACCCTCCCTCTGTCCTTAGACCCTCCTTCTGTCCTTAGACCCTCCTTCTGTCCTTAGACCCTCCCTCTGTCCTTAGACCCTCCCTCTGTCCTTAGACCCTTCCTCTGTCCTTAGACCCTCCCTCTGTCCTTAGACCCTCCCTCTTTCCTTAGACCCTCCTTCTGTCCTTAGACCCTCCTTCTGTCCTTAGACCCTCTTTCTGTCCTTAGACCCTCCTTCTGTCCTCAGACCCTCCTTCTGTCCTTAGACCCTCCCTCTGTCCTTAGACCCTCCCTCTGTCCTTAGACCCTCCTTCTGTCCTTAGACCCTCCCTCTGTCCTTAGACCCTCCTTCTGTCCTTAGACCCTCCCTCTGTCCTTAGACCCTCCCTCTGTCCTTAGACCCTCCTTCTGTCCTTAGACCCTCCCTCTGTCCTTAGACCCTCCTTCTGTCCTTAGACCCTCCCTCTGTCCTTAGACCTCCCTCTTTCCTTAGACCCTCCCTCTGTCCTTAGACCCTCCCTCTTTCCTTAGACCCTCCTTCTGTCTTTAGACCCTCCTTCTGTCCTTAGACCCTTCTTCTGTCCTTAGATCCTCCCTCTGTCCTTAGACCCTCCTTCTGTCCTTAGACCCTCCTTCTGTCCTTAGACCCTCCCTCTGTCCTTAGACCCTCTTTCTGTCCTTAGACCCTCCCTCTGTCCTTACACCCTCCCTCTGTCCTTAGACCCTCCTTCTGTCCTTAGACCCTCCTTCTGTCCTCAGACCCTCCCTCTGTCCTTAGACCCTCCTTCTGTCCTTAGACCCTCCTTCTGTCCTTAGACCCTCCCTCTGTCCTTAGACCCTCCTTCTGTCCTTAGACCCTCCTTCTTTCCTTAGACCCTCCTTCTGTCCTTAGACCCTCCCTCTGTCCTTAGACCCTCCTTATGTCCTTAGACCCTCCCTCTTTCCTTAGACCCTCCTTCTGTCCTTAGACCCTCCTTCTGTCCTTAGACCCTCCTTCTGTCCTTAGACCCTCCCTCTGTCCTTAGACCCTCCTTCTGTCCTTAGACCCTCCCTCTGTCCTTAGACCCTCCTTCTGTCCTTAGACCCTCCCTCTGTCCTTAGACCCTCCTTCTGTTCTTAGACCCTCCTTCTGTCCTTAGACCCTCCCTCTGTCCTTAGACCCTCCTTCTGTCCTCAGACCCTCCCTCTGTCCTTAGACCCTCCTTCTGTCCTTAGACCCTCCCTCTGTCCTTAGACCCTCCCTCTGTCCTTAGACCCTCCTTCTGTCCTTAGACCCTCCCTCTGTCCTTAGACCCTCCCTCTGTCCTTAGACCCTCCTTCTGTCCTTAGCCCCTCCCTCTGTCCTTAGACCTTCCTTCTGTCCTTAGACCCTCCTTCTGTCCTTAGACCCTCCCTCTGTCCTTAGACCCTCCTTCTGTCCTTAGACCCTCCCTCTGTCCTTAGACCCTCCTTCTGTCCTTAGACCCTCCTTCTGTCCTTAGACCTTCCCTCTGTCCTTAGACCCTCCCTCTGTCCTAAGACCCTTCCTCTGTCCTTAGACCCTCCCTCTGTCCTTAGACCCTCCCTCTGTCCTTAGACCCTCCTTCTGTCCTTAGACCCTCCTTCTGTCCTTAGACCCTCTTTCTGTCCTTAGACCCTCCTTCTGTCCTTAGACCCTCCCTCTGTCCTTAGACCCTCCCTCTGTCCTTAGACCCTCCTTCTGTCCTTAGACCCTCCCTCTGTCCTTAGACCCTCCCTCTTTCCTTAGACCCTCCCTCTGTCCTTAGACCCTCCCTCTTTCCTTAGACCCTCCTTCTGTCTTTAGACCCTCCTTCTGTCCTTAGACCCTCCTTCTGTCCTTAGATCCTCCCTCTGTCCTTAGACCCTCCTTCTGTCCTTAGACCCTCCTTCTGTCCTTAGACCCTCCCTTTGTCCTTAGACCCTCCTTCTGTCCTTAGACCCTCCCTCTGTCCTTACACCCTCCCTCTGTCCTTAGACCCTCCTTCTGTCCTTAGACCCTCCTTCTGTCCTTAGACCCTCCCTCTGTCCTTACACCCTCCTTCTTTCCTTAGACCCTCCTTCTGTCCTTAGACCCTCCTTCTGTCCTTAGACCCTCCTTCTGTCCTTAGACCCTCCCTCTGTCCTTAGACCCTCCTTCTGTCCTTAGACCCTCCCTCTGTCCTTAGACCCTCCCTCTTTCCTTAGACCCTCCCTCTGTCCTTAGACCCTCCTTTCTGTCCTTAGACCCTCCTTCTGTCCTTAGACCCTCCCTCTGTCCTTAGACCCTCCTTCTGTCCTTAGACCCTCCCTCTTTCCTTAGACCCTCCCTCTGTCCTTGGACCCTCCCTCTGTCCTTAGACCCTCCCTCTTTCCTTAGACCCTCCTTCTGTCCTTAGACCCTCCCTCTGTCCTAAGACCCTCCCTCTGTCCTTAGACCCTCCTTCTGTCCTTAGATCCTCCTTCTGTCCTTGGACCCTCCCTCTGTCCTTAGACCCTCCTTCTGTCCTTAGACCCTCCTTCTGTCCTTAGACCCTCCTTCTGTCCTTAGACCCTCCCTCTGCCCTTAGACCCTCCCTCTTTCCTTAGACCCTCCTTCTGTCCTTAGACCCTCCTTCTGTCCTTAGACCCTCCCTCTGTCCTTAGACCCTCCCTCTTTCCTTAGCTCCTCCTTCTGTCCTTATCTCCTCCTTCTGCAGGAAAAACTACAAAAACCTCCTTGGGAAAAAGTATAAACCTGGAGGAGTTCCACATGAAGGAGGAGAACCAGTTCTTCAGGAGGAGAACCAGTTCTTCAGGAGAACCAGTTCTTCAGGAGGAGAACCAGTTCTTCAGGAGGACAACCAGATCTTCAGGAGGAGAACCAGTTCTTCAGGAGGACAACCAGTTCTTCTGGAGGAGAACCAGTTCTTCTGGAGGAGAACCAGTTCTTCAGGAGGATAACCAGTTCTTTCAGGCAGATGATAGAACTCCATCTAATGGCAGCAGAGGGAAAACAACAAAAGCTAGCTTTCCCCTGACATGAAATGTAACACAGTTGAACAGGATTTATGGCAGAAATACTCGAGTCTGATGATGATTTTTGGACTTAAAAACACAAAAGATCAACACAAAACTGGTTTCGTGAGATCCATTCAGGATTCATCAAACTATGAAGCTAAATACAAGTCCAGCTCTGTTTGCGACAAGGAACAATGTCAGAACATGGTCCAAATCTCACGTGTCCTTTATGTTATGAGTGTTTAAATACGACTGACGTCCTTCACCTTCAGCCTCCTGTGGGTTCAACAAAGCTGCTATTGGTTAAATTAAAATATGTAAACTTATGGATGTGTGTGTGGGACTGGTTTAATAAATGAATGAATGAGTGATGAAATGTATGCATGTATTATGTTTTAACTGTCCAGGGACTGTCTCAGCTGGACACTTCACTTTGACCTGGACCAGCATCTGTCCTGTAGGTCAAAGTTTTATGCCTCATGAATAAACTCAACTAAACTGAAACCAAGCCTCTGGTGAACCAGACACTGGTGCGGGAACTCTTTTTGTTTCCATATTGCAATGTAAAAAGAATAGAACGATGTGTTTTTGTAGCCAGAGGGATTGTGCAGACTCTGAACACGCCGCGCAGAAGAGCTTCGTGTACCATCAGGACACAACACAAACATCTAACAGAGCAAATCAAAGTGCACCATGTCTGTTTTTGATGAGAAAACCACCGCACAACACCAGCTGAATAAAAGCCCGTTTATATACAGTAGTGCCTTTGTTTCATTTTGTCCCTGCGAATTGTGGCCCATCGTGAAACGCCCTGCACATCGATTGTAAATGTCCTCACGCGCGCCAACAGCTCCATTCAATGGCCTTTACATCGCCGCATCACGCACGCTTCAGCGGGAACAGAGCCCACTCCAACTGGAAATGGGTGGAACAAATGACTCCGGCAAGCCAAGAACGAGGCACTTCCCCTCTCAATGAGCCCATAAAGCCACACGCGTGCGCCCGGCGCTTATTTAATGCTAGCTTATGAGTCTCGGTAGACAATCGGCACTAAACGGCACCACATGCCAAAGCGTTGGGATGAGCGGCGTGAGTGGTGTTCCATGGGACTGGCAAATTATTTAGCGATGTTAGTTTATGCAACTGCTGGGTCTCTGTCACCGTGCGCTCGACGTGCCGTTATTCTGGGGAACTTACTGTGTCCACTTGAAACGTTTTCCTCGCTCGTTATGTAAAGTAGTGAAGAAGAATATCAAGGTTAATTTGTGTGAATGGATCGAAGTCCAAGGGTCTCTGACCTGCAGCTCGTGAGCTACGGATCCATTTTGAGCAGCTCGCGAAGGGATTTCCAAAACATTTTGCAGTCTACTTTGATTTTCCTTGTCTATGATTTTTGTATTGATCACTGATGTTTCACTATTATTCTCCTTTAGTGCTTCCTCTCCTGTCAACCTGGACAAGCTCTACTCTCCTCTTTCCCCACAGTCACTTCTTTGAAGTGTCACCTCTTCACCTCTCCCTTTTCTGTTTTCTCTTTACTATGTGCCTCATTCACGGAGAAAGATGCAAAAGAGAATGAAACACAGCAACACAAAGTCAAACTTGTTCTTACAAAAGACAAACGTAACAAATGTACCTCCAACAGAAACCAGGAGTTTAATAGTCGTGAGTAAAAGGAGTGCGGTGCATGTGACCTGCAGCCTCTGCACATTGAAGGAGAGAAGAGGAGGAGATGTGAAGGGCCAGGGGCTGAGCAGCCAAACTCAGGGCCTGGGGTAACGGGGTAATGGGGGCTATTTCACTAACAATAAAGTCAAACCACATCAGTCAAAAGAATGGGCTAAACTTCACCAGAATACAGGAAATCACTTGAGTTCTACAAAGTTTTCTGAGAGTCGACCCCCAGAGCCCCCCAGAGCCCCGCCCCCCCCCAGAGCCCCCCAGAGCCCCCCTGTGGGGCCTCTGCTTGTGAACACATGACTTGAGCGTTGAACATGTCCTTTGAGTCCCGTGAAGGTTAAAAAGCTCTAAATAAATACACTGTCATAATCATAGATTAGTTTGCATTATATATGGAGATCAATGTTCGGACAACAGAACTTACAGTTTGCTCCGCCCACAATAAGCTGTACAATATTTCAGAACATGAGTAGCTCACGGTTGTGTCGCTCTAGTGAAAGTAACTAACAATAAGGGGATCACAGCCTTCTCACCCTGGACACGGACTATTTAGGCCACTCCCCTCAGGCAGGAGGCCACTCCCCTCAGGCAGGAGGCCACTCCCCTCAGGCAGGAGGCCGCTCCCCTCAGGCAGGAGGCCACTCCCCTCAGGCAGGAGGCCACTCCCCTCAGGCAGGAGGCCGCTCCCCTCAGGCAGGAGGCCACTCCCCTCAGGCAGGAGGCCACTCCCCTCAGGCAGGAGGCCACTCCCCTCAGGCAGGAGGCTACAGTCCATCTGGACCAGGACCTCCCGTCATAACAACAGTTTCTTTCCCTCTGATGTTGGACTCATGAACACTTCTTAAGCACTTTGCAATCACTGCACTGTCACTTTTATTGCACCACATATTTTATTTTGTGTATACATCATGTCTATTTTTAACTCTACCTAACCATTTTAATACCCAGTAGTTATTTGTTATTTATTGTCCATTGTTTTTGTATTTATTGTTCAGTGTTATGTTTGTGTTGCACTGAACCGCCAGGACAAGTTCCTCTGTCAATAAACTTATTCGCACGGCTGCCAAGCAACGACATCAGTGGATGTCGTTGCTTGGCAGCCTAAAGAATAAAGCCTAAAGAATGAAGCCTAAAGAATGAAGCCTAAAGAATGAAGCCTAAAGAATAAAGCCTAAAGAATGAAGCCTAAAGAATGAAGCCTAAAGAATGAAGCCTAAAGAATGAAGCTGAACGGCGGAAGTACTGACCCTCAAAGGAGAGGAAGATGAAGAAGAGTCAGTCCTGGAATGAAGCCGGTCGGACTCGGAAAATGAAGTCTGAAGAATAAAGTCTGGCGGTGATGTAACACTTGGATACAACCGCCCTAAAACAACAACAACAACAACAACATAATTTCTTGTTCTGCTGCTGGAGAAGACGCAGCTCGTTGCCTCCAAACCTTTTGCACTTTATTTTTTGATTGAAAATTTAAAATCTGGACCACGATAACTCGTCTCACGTGACTCCAACTGCTCAAGGCAGTTACACTTATGCCTTGTATAATAAGCGAAATGATTATATTTAAATCAGTATTTTATAGATATGTAAAGTTACACACACACACAAATAAACACACGGGGACGGGAGCGGGAGGACAGCGGAGCGGGGGGACGGGAGCGGGAAGACAGCGGAGCGGGGGGACGGGAGCGGGAGGACACCGGAGCGGGGGGACGGGAGCGGGAGGACACCGGAGCGGGGGGGGCAGGGGGACGGGAGCGGGGGGACGGGAGCGGGGTGGCGGGGGTGCTCGTTTTTGGAGGTTTCCGGGCTGTAAAGATTAATAACAACGTGGACTCTTTAGGGAAATAAAGCTGTTTTCCTGAGGCGCATTAGGCTGCCACACACACACACACACACATCAGATTTATGGACAATAAAACACAGATGCATATTTTCACGGGCCAAATCAAACGCTCAAAAACAAGTGTGAAATATTAGTATCTCATTTTGGGCCGTTGTTTACAGCTTGATGCAATGACTAAAGCTGGATAAATGCCTGTTATAAAAGTAAAGAGTTATACAAGATTACTCCAAGATTTGTGATTGTCTTAGGCTAGATACAGAGGGCGGGGCATTGTATTGAGCGTCATGTCACAGCTCTGCCTGCAGAGGGCACTGCAGTTGGCAGCTCCAGGATTATTCATAACTATTGATTTCATGGATTTGCATTGATCTTCAAAATGGCAGCATTGATCTTCAAAATGGCAGCGTTCACTTTTGTGCTCTTTTTTTGTATATTCACATTTACTGTTTTATTTTTAGGTGCACTATGTAACTTTCCGGCTTGTTTCCATGGAGATGTTTTGCTTTGCCTGGAATGTTGCATAGTATGGCATTAAACTTCAATCTTTTTATTGCAGAAATCTTTCTTGAAAAACATGCATTCTTACCAAGAGCAGTGTGCCTCTCCACAGATCTAACCAGTAACTGACCAGCTTTGTCTCCATGTAAATCAATACAGGACGTGCTTTTGTAAAATGTTGTATTTTAGATTTTACATATATATATATATATATATATATATATATATATATATATATACATATATATATATATATATATATATATATATATATAATATTGGCCACTGTCAGTGCACCTCGCCTAAGGCCCAAAGTCACTGGGATAGGCTCCAGTCACCCGCGACCGCGAAAGACTTGTTTAGAAAGCGTTTGCAGCCGGTTCCTCTTCTGCAGCAGGAACGAGAACGTCGATTAAAGATGAGTCACAGAGTCACAGTCTCCACAGAGTCACAGAGTCCCATTGTCAGCACATGGAGACAGAGTGTAAATCACACAGTCACAAATGGGAATGATGGTGAATGTTCGAGGCTGATGGAGATGAAAAACACACAAAGAACATGCAAAGTCCACAGAAAGTCTGGTTCTTGGGGAGCTTCTTGTGAGCTCAGTGTAACTACAGTGTGTAACTACAGTGTGACTACAATATAACTACAGTGTAACTACAGTGTGTAACTACAGTGTAACTAGAGTGTAACTACAGTGTGTAACTACAGTGTAACTAGATTGTAACTACAGTGTGTAACTACAGTGTAACTAGAGTGTAACTACAGTGTGTAACTACAGTGTGACTACAGAGTGTAACTACAGTGTGTAACTACAGTGTAACTACAGTGCAACTACACAGTGTAACTACAGTGTAACTACAGTGCAACTACACAGTGTAACTACAGTGTAACTACAGTGTGTAACTAGAGTGTAACTACAGTGTAACTGCAGTGTGTAACTACAGTGTAACTACAGTGCAACTACACAGTGTAACTACAGTGTAACTACAGTGCAACTACACAGTGTAACTACAGTGTAACTACAGTGTTTAACTACAGTGTAACTACAGTGTTTAACTACAGTGTAACTACACAGTGTAACTACAGTGTGACTACAGTGTGTAACTACAGTGTGTGACTACAGTGTGACTACAGTGTGACTACAGTGTGTAACTACAGTGTGTAACTACAGTGTGACTACAGTGTGACTACAGTGTGACTACAGTGTGACTACAGTGTTTAACTACAGTGTAACTACAGTGTTTAACTACAGTGTAACTACACAGTGTAACTACACAGTGTAACTACAGTGTGACTACAGTGTGTAACTACAGTGTGTGACTACAGTGTGACTACAGTGTGACTACAGTGTGTAACTACAGTGTGTGACTACAGTGTGACTACAGTGTGACTACAGTGTGACTACAGTGTGACTACAGTGTGCAAATACAGTGTGAGTACAGTGTAACTACAGTGTGTAACTACAGTGTAACTACAGAGTGTAACTAGAGTAACTACAGTGTAACTACAGTGTGTAACTACAGTGTGACTACAGTGTAACTACAGTGTGTAACTACAGTGTGAGTAAAGTGTAACTACAGTGTGTAACTACAGTGTAACTACACAGTGTAACTACAGAGTGTAACTAGAGTGTACCTACAGAGTGTAACTACAGTGTAACTACAGTGTAACTACAGTGTAACTACAAAGTGTAACTACAGAGTGTAACTACAGTGTAACTACACAGTGTAACTACAAAGTGTAACTACAGTGTAACTACAGAATAACACTGCTGTTGAGACCTCGCCTCTTTCTTCTCTCTCATTTCACATATTCAATAAGCACTATTCATAAGGAAGATACTATTTTGGGCACATTTATTATTATAGTGAGTTATAGAACAAATTATGGACGGGATGTTTCTTTGCTTTTTTGTCCGTGGAGCTATTTTCTTGCTCAAATGTATTTTCATTGATCTCCATTGTTGCTTTGTGTTGAGCCTCTTTAATTTCACCAACACACGAACTCAGAAACATCTTATTTCAGAAGAGAAAGGTTTGTTTGCTCAAGCACAAAATGACAACACGAAAGTGCAAACTACATCTAAAACACATAATGTTCACTCTTTAGGCAAGTTTATTCTAAATTAAAAATAGAGCCCAACATTCATGAAATGTTAGTGTGAGTATACCTGAGGATCAAAACAGAGGAACATCTCGACCTCGTGTGTGACTATTAGAAACATTACATTATAACATCTCTAATATATAGTAGAAAAAGCTTCAGTTGTTTCATCTGGACTCAGTTTGAAAAATTAGACGTTTCGACTTCATCCAAGAGTCATTGTCAATAAAAGAATTTAGATCGAGAACTCCGATATTAATACTGTTCTGTGGTAAGACCCGCCCATTGGGCGGAGCCTTCCTGAAGTAGAAAGAGTTGTTTGTTTCAACAGAAACTCCCCCCTTGTATCTACCGAGCCTATTCAGAATCTTAATGGGCTATTAGAAACCTCTTTGTCTTTGTGAGACCCTGGCTCAACCACCCTGAGGACCTGATTAGCATCTAAATGTCCTGGTCCTGGTCCTCTACCTTTCCAGGGGTTCAGTAACCCATTAGAAATAACAGGAAGATTGAACCTTAGACCTCCATTTCTGTTTAAAGAAGGTCTTTCTTTTTTAACAAAAATAGCTTCCTTGACTCCTCTTTCAAACCATCTTTTCTCCTGCTTAAAACCTTCACATCACCGTCTTCAAACGAGTGATTAGAGGCTTCAAGATGGAGATGCACGGCACTCCGAGGTCCTGAACTTGTATTTCTTCTGTGCTGATAAAGCCTCTTGTGTAGAGGCTGTTTTGTCTCACCTATGTAACGTTCTTTACAACTTCCTTCACTGCATTGGATCGAATAAACTACATTGCTCTGTTTTTGAGTCGGCAACTTGTCCTTAGGGTGAACCAGTTTTTGTCTTAAAGTGTTTCCTGGTTTCAAATAAACAGGGACTTCGTGTTGTCTAAAAATTCTCTGCAGTTTTTCCGACAGGCCAGACACATAAGGGATAGAAACACCCTTCCTTCTCTGTTCAGTTTCCCTTTTGTCCTGCTTCTTGGTTCTCTTCACTCTGTTGAGAGCCCAAGCGGGGTAACCACAGGCTGAGAGGGCATTTCGGACATGTTTTTCCTCTTTCTTCTTGCCCTCTGAGCTGGTGGGCACACCTTGAGCTCTGTGTTGTAAGGTTCTGATCACCCCCAGCTTGTGCTGTAGTGGGTGGTTGGAACCAAAGAGCAGATACTGGTCCGTGTGTGTAGGTTTCCTATATACTTCTATTTGGAGTTTCCCGTCCTCTCCTCTGATCGTGGAACAATCAAGAAAGGCCAAGCGATTCTCCTTAGCGTCTTCTCTTGTAAACCTGATATGTGGGTCCACAGCATTGATGTGATCAGAGAAGGTTTCCAGCTCTTGTTTCTTGATTGTTACAAAAGTATCATCGACATAGCGGAGCCACAGTTTTGGGGCGGAGCCTGAGAATGAGGACAGTGCCTTCTTCTCAAAGTGCTCCATGTACAGGTTGGCCACTATGGGAGAGACGGGCGAGCCCATGGCACAGCCATGAATCTGTCTTTAAAATTGTCCCCGGAATTGAAAGTAAGTGGTGTTCAGACAGATGTCCAACAGTTTACATATGTGTTCAGGTGTCAGTTTGGTCCTTTCCTGTAGGGTGGTGTCTTCCTGCAGTCTGATCCTCACCGCTGCTACTGCATCAGAGGTCGGGATGCAGGTGAACAGGGACACAACATCATATGAAACCATGAGGTCATCTGGGTCCAGTTGGAGATGTTTCACTTTATCCACAAAGTTGTGCGTGTTTTCCACATGATGTTCCGAATTCCCCACAAGCGGAGCCAATATAGTTGTTAAATGCTTGGCCACATTGTAGGTGATGGAATCTGTGCTGCACACTATGGGTCTGAGTCTATCACTTTCTTCTTGTAACCACTGGTCGGATCTCTTTTCAAGTGCTCGTATGTGGTCGTGTCCTCGAGGAGGGTGTGGACTTTGGCTTCGTAATCAGCTGCGTTGAGAATCACAGTGCAACGTCCCTTGTCTGCTGGGAGGATGTTGATGCTATGATCTTTTTCCAGTGCTGAAAGTGCTTTTCTCTCTTCAGATGTGATATTAAGACGCCAAGGAGAATCGCTTGGCATTTCTTGATTGTTCCACGATCAGAGGAGAGGACGGGAAACTCCAAATAGAAGTATATAGGAAACCTACACACACGGACCAGTATCTGCTCTTTGGTTCCAACCACCCACTACAGCACAAGCTGGGGGTGATCAGAACCTTACAACACAGAGCTCAAGGTGTGCCCACCAGCTCAGAGGGCAAGAAGAAAGAGGAAAAACATGTCTGAAATGCCCTCTCAGCCTGTGGTTACCCCGCTTGGGCTCTCAACAGAGTGAAGAGAACCAAGAAGCAGGACAAAAGGGAAACTGAACAGAGAAGGAAGGGTGTTTCTATCCCTTATGTGTCTGGCCTGTCGGAAAAACTGCAGAGAATTTTTAGACAACACGAAGTCCCTGTTTATTTTAAACCAGGCAACACTTTAAGACAAAAACTGGTTCACCCTAAGGACAAGTTGCCGACTCAAAAACAGAGCAATGTAGTTTATTCGATCCAATGCAGTGAAGAAAGTTGTAAAGAACGTTACATAGGTGAGACAAAACAGCCTCTACACAAGAGGCTTTATCAGCACAGAAGAAATACAATTCAGGACCACAGAGCGCCGTGCATCTCCATCTTGAAGCCTCTAATCACTCGTTTGAAGACGGTGATGTGAAGGTTTTAAGCAGGAGAAAAGATGGTTTGAAAGAGGAGTCAAGGAAGCTATTTTTGTTAAAAAAGAAAGACCTTCTTTAAACAGAAATGGAGGGCTAAGGTTTAATCTTCCTGTTATTTATAATGGGTTACTGAACCCCTGGAAAGGTAGAGGACCAGGACAAGGACATTCGGATGCTAATCAGGTACTCAGGGTGGTTGAGCCAGGGTCTCACAAAGACAAAGAGGTTTCTAATAGCCCATTAAGATTCTGAATAGGCTCGGTAGATACAAGGGGGGAGTTTCTGTTGAAACAAACAACTCTTTCTACTTCAGGAAGGCTCCTCCCAATGGGCGGGTCTTACCACAGAACAGTATTAATATCGGAGTTCTCGATCTAAATTCTGTTATTGACAATGACTCTTGGATGAGAGTCGAAACGTCTAATTTTTCAAACTGAGTCCAGATGAAACAACTGAAGCTTTTTCTACTATGGAACACGCCTGGACGAATGAGGGATTACACCGACATATCTCTAATATATATATATATAAGGCAACAACTCACAGATATGAGGGCCCGTTCCATGAGGGCCCGTTCCATGAGGGCCTGTCCCATGAGGGCCTGTTCCATGAGGGCCTGTCCCACGAGGGCCTGTCCCACGAGGCCCTGTCCCATTCTGGCCTGTCCCATTCGGGCCTGTCCCATGAGGCCCTGTCCCATGAGGGCCTGTTCCACGAGGGCCTGTCCCATGAGCGGCCTGTCCCATGAGGGCCTGTCCCATGAGGCCCTGTCCCATGAGGGCCTGTCCCACGAGGGCCTGTCCCACGAGGCCCTGTCCCACGA
>NW_027316167.1:42163246-42173246 GCF_026437365.1 Eucyclogobius newberryi
TGTTAGTCAGAAAAGGCGCCGCAGCGTTCTGTACGAGCTGAAGGCGGCTGAGGGCGACTGGGACACGCCCACATAAAGTGCATTGCAATAATCTATTCTTGAGCTGATAAAAGCATGAATCGTCCTTTATAAATAGAGACCACCCGCGGTGGGTGAGGAAGAGTTTTTTTAAATATATAAATATATTCACATCCCCACCAGGGTCACAGCCGGGGGCCCCCAGAGGCTGTCTCTTCAGGGCCGTTGCCGGGCACCAGGATGCCCTCTCAATCATCTCACATTCCATCTGTTGACCCTCTGCTTTCTTTCCTCAATCCTTTCTACCCCTGTCCACCCTTCCATCATCATTATCAGAGGCGCAGACATATGTTTCATCGTTTATCAGGAAACATCACTGAAGCACGAAATCTCAATCATTCTTCCTCATGCCAATTCAGTATCTAGTTTTTTCCTGTTTCTTTCTCATCTCATATCTCATATCTCATATCTCAGGCTGCACCTCTATCCATTGTGCATCAATTGATGCATAGAAGACTGCTAAGCGCGCTCCAGCCCCGTCCAACTCATTCCAGCTGACATACGCACTAGAGACCGTCCTCGAGCGCTCAGGCTTCTCTTCCACGCAGTCACATCATCCCACCCTTCCACAAGTCAGACCAGGAATCTATTTCTAATCCCTCTGATAAGTAGCTTTAGTTCACCTCTAAAGTCAATGCACAGAAGTAGCATAGATTCCAACAGCATTTCTTAACTGTTTTTCCTGCGACCATCGAACTCCTCACTGACGTGATTCCTTCACTCGGTCCAAGGCTTTCAAGGGAAGGCAGCTCACTTCTGTCCACTCTAATGGTTCCTCCATGTCCATTCGAACTATTCCCCACCATTGTTCCAGACTTTGTTTGGTGGTTCAGTTAGTCAAAAGGCACTAATTTGACAATGCCTCTCTAGTAGATCAGTAAGAGATATGAAGCCTGCGTAAATTCACCTGGAAGACCCAACTTAAATCTGTGTCGGCCTCCAAGGCCACCCTCTCCCCAGCGCCATCATCGCACTCAAGCGGCGTCCGCCTGTCCGTCTGAGAGAGTCAGATCCCTCACTTCACCATGGACTCTTCCAGGTTTCTGCGCTTATCCCAAAGAGCTTTTCCCGGCCAAGAAGGAGGGTGAAAGGACAGAAGAAGGGTGAAAGGACTGAAGGAGGGTGTAAGGACAGAAGGAGGGTGAAAGGACAGAAGGAGGGTGAAAGGACAGAAGGAGGGTGAAGGGACTGAAGGATGGTGTAAGGACAGGGGACGCCTGCATCATGGCCCCCGGACCTGCTCCTCATCCGCAATCAACGCTCTCTGTCACTCCTCCCCGCTCCCAATCAGCACCAGGCGGTCGCATTTAAGCCTCAGGCAGATGGATCAGCCACTCCAAACCGTACTGGGACCCACCACCTCCCTTCCTCCTCCTCTGCATTCCCCTCATCCTCTACCTTCTCTTCACATCTACCACCACCAGTCTCCAGGCTCCGGGGGGACACATCTAATTCAATCAGATTATGGAGTGCCCATGATCACTGTCTTCCACCGGGGTCTGAGCGCCAAATAACCGTAATAAAGCTTGCTAATCAATCTTTTCTGTGTCCTGTGTCCGAGTCTCTCCAGGGTGAAATTCCATTATGCCATATCAGGTAGTTCTCTAGACTCTTAGTCTGACTGTGTCATTCCTCTCTTTGATCTTCAGGAACCATCTTCATTCAGACTCCCCTCTCATCTATCTTTCATTCCACTGATTCTCATTCAGCCATTTTACCAGTAACTTTCCTCATCCACCGCGCATAGTAACGTTGTTACAGCTGCAGTTCGTCAACTCCTAACTCTTCAATCTATCTCTCTAACTCTTGTGCAAGGTGACTCCAACTCCACGATTCCACTATGTTAATCCACACTGTTTGCTGTCCGTCCTCATCGCCATCAAGCTCGCACCTTCAATTGGCTACCCACCTTGTCAACATATTTGACTCTTTTTGAACTCTTTTACGCCACCTTTTTGACTTGAGCCTGTATTATTATCACACTTCCTGCTCTCCGTATTTTCCAAATTCATTACCTAATCGCTTTCAAACCTCTATTCAACTCCCCCGGTAATGATCCACTTCTCCTTCAGTAATGGGGAGGCGGCTTCTGGATTTCATCCAGCTACTCTTCATAGAGTCCTTGACTCTTCAGCATCTCCTCTCTCGTGCCACTCAGTCTTACATCTTCACGTTCAGCCAGAACATCCTCGCCATTTTAAATCATCTTTGGGAGCTCGGAATCGGCTGGGCTGATTTCCTGAGCCGGAGCCCCATCCTGAGTCTCTACCCAGGCAACTCTTATCGATCTAAAATAAATGCCATTGTCATCTTCATCATCATCTTCATCACTATCATCAATAAATATTCCCTCATATTCCATTGTGGCATGGCCCTTGCTAGTGAAATGTAGTCAATGTTTGTTGATCATTGACTAAGGTTCAGGAGGTGGACCACGCCTCAACCTTCTACTTCTCGTCCCGTCACTCCTCCACTCGTTAACCTTACCTCTAATTACTAAGAAGCCCTATTAATACAGGCTTATCCCAGCATCTCTGGTTGCCTCTTGCGAGGCATGGGGCATAAATTGGAGGCGTGAGGCATTTATTGACATAGCATGAAGCAGAAATGTACTTAGCATTACACATAAAAGCAAAAACAATGAGCAGAACGCATTTGCACGGAACAATATAGAATTGCATTATAAAAACAGAGAATATTAAAGTTAATCAGAGAAGACATGATGAAAGTAATTTACTGCGTCGTGAGATTGAAATCAGTGTGGCTGTGTGATCCCGGCTGCAGCGGTCTACAATCGCCATGGCGAGCATGTGTGGGTGGACACGTCTACATTGATGGTAAGACAAAGAGGAGACGGTGTGGGAGAAGTTCTGTGGTGAAGAAGGGTGTGCAGTGAGACAGCAGGAATAGTCTTCCAGGCTGAAACTACGTTTTAGCTTCACTTTAATTCGGCCATTGGCCAATTAAAGATTCTTTTTTTTTTTTCAAACAATCATCCTGTGACCCTCCTTTCAATGGCCCTGACACCCCACTTGCCCCCATCCCAAACCTAAGGTGAGTCAGTTTGGAGTCAAACACTTTTCTCTGCTGTGAATATGGTTGTCCGTCTCTGGTTTTCTCTGTCAGGGGTGAAAGTGAAGTAAGTCTGCTACTTCAAACCTTTTACCAGAGGAGACACAAAGACAACCAGCTACTGTAGTCCCACTGAAATGATTCATTCTAGCCTCGAGGCAACTATTCTTGTGATTTTGGGCGTTGCAAAAATAAATTGAATTGAATTGAATTGAATAGACTCAAACCATCACTTAAGCAACTGTATTTTATTCTGGGTTAAGATGTGAACTTTTTTGTATTTAATCCACCCTACCCCGAACTTTCACGCTTGAGCTCCCTCGTTGAGAATTTGACTCTAGTCTGGGAACTCAGGTTTTATATCCTACTCTTATCTTGATTGTTCCACGATCAGAGGAGAGGACGGAAAGGTCCAAATAGAAGCATAAATGAAACACACACGGACCAGTATCTGCTCTTTGGCTCTAATCACCCACTACAGCACAAGCTGATCAGAACTTTACAACACAGAGCTCAGAGGTCAAGAGGAACGAGGAAAAACACTCCCGGAAACAGAGTGAAGAGAACCAAAAAGCAGGACAAAAGGGACAAAAGGGAAACAGAACAGAGAAGGAAGGATGTTTCTGTCCCGTATGTCTCGGGACTGTCGGAAAAAAAAACCTGCAAAGAAGTTTAGACAACACGAAATCCCTGTTTATTTTGAACCCGGCAACACTGGTTCATCCTCAGGACAAGATGCCACCCAAAAACAGAGCAATGTAGTTTATTCTGTCCAATGCAGTGAAGAAACTTGTAAAGACACTGCTTAGTCTCACTCTGTGTCGCACATAGTGAGACTAAAGAGTCTCTGCACAAGAGGCTTTATCAGCAGAAGACACTGGAGTTCAGGACCACAGAGCGTTGTGCAGCTTCATCTTAAAGGCGGTATGGCCGATTTTTCGGCGATTTGAGAACACAGGCGGAAGTGCACATGCCACTCCCCCGTGTGGACTGATACAACACACACGTGCGTTTGTTTATTTACGGAACGGAGCGCATCGCATCGCTCGTCTCCCGTAGATTTCTGTCCACTTCTGCGTCAGCTCGAACTGTCTTTCTCGTCTTCATTTTGCCCGTACACTGAGGGAACTATATTATGATAGATCCATGCGCTTAGGCACGCGGAAACGTGGGGACGAGCCTGACGCGGCTGCAGGTGAGCGGTAGGTGCGTTTTATGATTGACACGTGGCAGGACAAATGATTTATCCACGCCACGAGGAAATATGATAAAAAAATTGCTGAAAAAATCGTCCATACCACCTTTAAAGCCTCTAACCACTCTATCAAGTCTGAGGGGAGGAAGAACCTCTATAGGATACAATGACAAAGGCATCTCATGACCTCTTGGGCTTTGTCAAAGCACTGGAAGTTAAAGCACTGGAAGAAGAACTTTTAGGACTACGACAAAGTCTGGGGAATAAAGTCTGGCGGTAATGCAACACTCGGATGCCAACCGCCATAAAACAACAACAACAACACTCTATCAAAGACAATGAGGAGAAGATTCTGAGCAGGACAAAAGATGCTTTGAAAGAGTTAAAGAGATAATCTTTGTTCAAAGAGAGAATCCTTCTTTAAACTGAAATGGTGGTTTAAGATTCAACCTTCCGGTTGTACATCCGGTCTGGAGAGACGGGAGATGGCGGAGGAGGTGGTCGAGGACGTTCTGGACGGCGTGGAGGAGCAGCCTTTTCTGGCTGCAGGTGCCCGGAGGCGTGAAGGGTCCCTTGGCTCGTCCGAGGGTTCTGAGAATGAGCAGCAGGATGAGGCTGAGGTTGTTGATGTCCGGGGTGAGAGCAGAGACTGTGGGGTGATCATGGAGCTTGCACGGGATGGTGCATCTTTTAAGGAGTGGAATTCAGTGGCATTGTCAAGGAGCCTGACTGTAGCTGTGGGGGTGATCGGGAGTGCGGGTGTCCTTGGGGATGGCTCGCTGCTGGTCGTGTGCAGGGACGCGGCTCAGCAGCGGAGGGCGATTGGAGCTGGACGTCTGGGTGGAAGGGACATTCTTGTGTCTGATGCTGAGGGAAGTGCGGTCAGAGGAGTTGTCGTAGGTGTCCCTGCGGCGACGTCTGTGGATGAAGTTAGGGAGAATTTGACTGGAGCTGCGGTGGTGGACGCTGGGCGGTTGAGGGTGACCCGGTGGGGTGAGATGTGACAGCTTGTCGGTAATGGTGACGATTGAGGGGGGGTGCCTGCCTGGTGGGGTGTTCATTGGGTTCATGTGCCGTGACGTTGGGCCATGTGTTCCACCGCCCCTGCGTTGCTTTGGGTGCCGGCGCTTTGGGCATGTTGCGGTGATCTGTGGAGGGAGGCAGGGATGTGGTGGGTGTGCAGGAGATCACGAGTGTGGGAGGTGTGACGTGGGAGCAGAACTGGGGTGCTGTGGCTGTGGGGAGGAGCATGGCTCTGCCTACGGGAGATGCGGGTTTAGCGGAGGAGCTGCTGAGGTGCATGGAATGGGGGTCTCTTGGGGCGTATCCTATGCGGATGCAGTCGGGAAAGTTTCGGGTGACGAGTTTGGAGTAAGTGCAGAGAGAGGGGCCGGTACTACTTTTCGTGGTCGGTTGGTCTCTGAAACAACAACAACTATTCTAGTTACAAAGACATATCATGACCTCATGGGCTTTGTAACACCAAAGCAATGGAAGGAGTACTTTTACGGACTACGACAGAGTCTGAGGACTACGAAAAGTCTGAGGAATAAAGTCTGGCGGTAATGCAACAATTGGATGCCAACCGCCATAAAACAACAACAACAACAACAACAACAACAACATAATAGTGTTTTGAAACCCTGGAGCGGGAGAAGCCTGGAGAATTCTGATGCTAATCATGTACTTAGTGAGGAGGGAGCCAAAGAAAATAGGGATAATTTCATTAACTTTTTTTTTTTTTAAATCTATCTATTTATTTTATACACTTGGTTGACCAGAATTGTATGATATCCTACTAAATAATGTCCTTTAACTAGATCAATAAAATATAGATGAGTTTACATCGCACTGTGGAACCTTCCAGACAAAGCAAGAACAATGTTATGAGAAAATCAGGTGCAGGACCCTCAACTAGAAAACTTACATAGTGCAGCTTTAAACTGCCTCACTTCACCTGAGGAGCCTCATGTTCTGGGGGCCATTTGTGGACCTTCACCCAGTGTTTGAGAACCACTGCCTCAAACCAACTGTAACATGCACGATGCAGTACAACTTCAAATAGGCCTAGTATTTGAGGGCTATGGCCCGATCCGGGCTGTTGCCGATTATATTACAGCAATGAGACAGAAGGGCCCATGTTTAGACAGCTCTGAGCTAGAGAACCGCACAGGACGGACTTTAAATAAATAAACTGAACTGAACTAATCCGACTGAAACTGTTCAGAGGGAGAAACGTATGACACTGAGAAGCTCATCACAGACGGTGGTCACGCCTCTCGCATCGCGCTCAGCATCGTTCATAAAGTTTCACCAGCGTTGTTCTACTCACATGGTCAAAGTGTCTGTGATACAACATCCACCTGACCCAGAGCTCTCCTCCTCTCGTCTCCACCTGCTCTGTCCTCTATCACGGCGAGTGGTCACATGCATACACCGCCTCATCCTGCAGCATTTGTCAGGGCCGACACAGCTAAGGCAGCGGCCGACGGGGCCCACGGGGCCCGGCGGCCTAGCTCGGCCCACACAGAGTTTCTGTGCGCCTTTGGAGCCGTGCCAGGTGGGTGGGGCTTACACAGTGTAGGATATGAAATGACTCTTGGAGTCACATGAAACAACTGAACACTTTACACCGACATGGTCACACAGCTTAACATCGATACAAAGTTTTGCAGACTTCTGAACGTAGCCTCGCCTGCAGTCCAGTGGTTAGAACACTGCCCTCTGACCAGAGGGTTGCTTGTTAGAATCTCATACAATACTCTACAACATATTTTGTGTTAGAACTAAGTGAATAATAAAGAACAGGATAAATGTGTGACTAATCCACCTGGATAATGACAGATTTGAGAACACCAGCTTTACACATATTATTAGTGCTAAACCTCAGATGTTTACTCATGGTTCCTTTATAACAGTCAGTGCCTGAAAAAACAGTGTATTTAGGATATTTATTCAGATTTAGAGCAGAGTGGATTGTATTGCTCAATAGTTTCTATTCTTAATGCGATAATCAAAACCAGTGACTCATGTTATAATCATCATTTTTTTCTCTCGCTCCTGGAATAAACTGAGAGGAAAATGAAGAACTGACGCCCACCCCTCCTCCACCTGCTGCACCTGCCCACCCCTCCTCCACCTGCTGCACCTGCCCACCCCTCCTCCACCTGCTGCACCTGCCCACCCCTCCTCCACCTGCTGCACCTGCCCACCCCTCCTCCACCTGCTGCACCTGCCCACCCCTCCTCCACCTGCTGCACCTGCCCACCCCTCCTCCACCTGCTGCACCTGCCCACCCCTCCTCCACCTGCTGCACCTGCCCACCCCTCCTCCACCTGCTGCACCTGCCCACCCCTCCTCCACCTGCTGCACCTGCCCACCCCTCCTCCACCTGCTGCACCTGCCCACCCCTCCTCCACCTGCTGCACCTGCCCACCCCTCCTCCACCTGCTGCACCTGCCCACCCCTCCTCCACCTGCTGCACCTGCCCACCCCTCCTCCACCTGCTGCACCTGCCCACCCCTCCTCCACCTGCTGCACCTGCCCACCCCTCCTCCACCTGCTGCACCTGCCCACCCCTCCTCCACCTGCTGCACCTGCCCACCCCTCCTCCACCTGCTGCACCTGTCCACGCCTCCTCCACCTGCTGCACCTGTCCACCCCTCCTCCACCTGCTGCACCTGCCCACCCCTCCTCCACCTGCTGCACCTGCCCACCCCTCCTCCACCTGCTGCACCTGCCCACGCCTCCTCCACCTGCTGCACCTGTCCACGCCTCCTCCACCTGCTGCACCTGCCCACCCCTCCTCCACCTGCTGCACCTGCCCACCCCTCCTCCACCTGCTGCACCTGCCCACCCCTCCTCCACCTGCTGCACCTGCCCACCCCTCCTCCACCTGCTGCACCTGCCCACCCCTCCTCCACCTGCTGCACCTGTCCACGCCTCCTCCACCTGCTGCACCTGTCCACCCCTCCTCCACCTGCTGCACCTGCCCACCCCTCCTCCACCTGCTGCACCTGCCCACCCCTCCTCCACCTGCTGCACCTGTCCACGCCTCCTCCACCTGCTGCACCTGTCCACGCCTCCTCCACCTGCTGCACCTGCCCACCCCTCCTCCACCTGCTGCACCTGTCCACGCCTCCTCCACCTGCTGCACCTGTCCACGCCTCCTCCACCTGCTGCACCTGCCCACCCCTCCTCCACCTGCTGCACCTGTCCACGCCTCCTCCACCTGCTGCACCTGTCCACCCCTCCTCCACCTGCTGCATCTGTCCACGCCTCCTCCACCTGCTGCACCTGTCCACCCCTCCTCCACCTGCTGCACCTGCCCACCCCTCCTCCACCTGCTGCACCTGCCCACCCCTCCTCCACCTGCTGCACCTGTCCACGCCTCCTCCACCTGCTGCACCTGCCCACCCCTCCTCCACCTGCTGCACCTGCCCACCCCTCCTCCACCTGCTGCACCTGTCCACCCCTCCTCCACCTGCTGCACCTGCTTATTTCAGGTACTTAGTATTGACCTATAACAAAAGAAGATAATTTTACATTTTGTTCATTGTAAACGTAATATTGCTCTAAAACAGTAAAACAAAGTAACAAAAGTCATTGAAACAGATCCACTGACTTCCTGTTTAAAGCTGTAGAACTGATCAACTCCAGAGTTCTGAGCCCAAAAGTGTTTAGTAGCTTCAGGGTTCAGAATAAGCGGTATCGCAAAATGCGACGCAATTTCTCTCAAATGCGATGCGTTCGTCAGAAAAAAGTACTTTTGTATCGCAGCTTTTGCAATACAAAAATGTGTGTCAATTGTGTAACCAAAGCGCCTAAAAGTAGTGATCACTCGTCAATCGATCGTCATGACGACATGACACATGTAGGACGCTGTGTTGTCATGACGAGTCCCGCTGCTGTCACAGATCAAGTCTGAAAGTGGGAGGAGCCACGTGTGGTAAAGTTAGTGTCACAGATTTAGACTCTCAGGTCAATAGCTCCTAAACACAAAAGTCTTTGCAGATCATTCACTGCCAAAATATTCATATTTACACTGCAGTGACACAACCTCATTTTTAACAATCAGATGCGTATTTTGGGCTCAGCGAATTACACTGATCCGAATGTGCAGCTGGAGCTGAGACGAGTGCTTAGGGACCGTCATCAAATAGAAAAACGAAAAATGGAATTGAACGTCAAATAGAGCGGTACAATTTGAATAACACATAAAATACACCATGATGGTCGCCACAGCAACCTTTATTTTACCATCAGAAGCTTAAGACATATTTTTTGTGAGTGTAAAGACAATTAATATGTAAATGAGACTCCTGCAAATAGTCGTCTGATGATGATGATATGGAAGAAAGTTGTAAATAAAACCATCTGACTTTGTGTTGATTAATTTGTTCAACAATTAATTTTATTTGCAAGTTTTATTTAAAGAAAAAATGTTTAAAAAGTGTTTAAAAGTTAATTTGTTAAGCGTTTTCTTTAATAGAATGTTTACAAATACATTTAAATAAATGATTGTGTTATATCAATGGAAAATATTTATTGTTAGTCACTTTCGTGTTTTGCTATGCAATTGCTAAAAAAATTTCGAAAAATTAAGGGATTGTTTAGCAGCTGCTGCACAAGTGAAAATCCTTCATCTGAACCTGA
>NW_027316167.1:42178246-42185746 GCF_026437365.1 Eucyclogobius newberryi
CACGCCGATGACGCGCCGCCATGACGCGCCGCCATGACGCGCCGCCATGACGCGCCGCCATGACGCGCCGCCATGACACGCTGCCGCCATGACACGCCGCCGCCATGACACGCCGCAATGACACGCCGCCATGACACGCCGCCATGACACGCCGCCGCCATGACACGCCGCCATGACGCGCCGCCATAACATGCCGCCATGATGCGCCGCCATGACACGCCACCATGACACGCCGCCATGACACGCCGCCATGACACGCCGCCATGACACGCCGCCATGACGCGCCGCCATGACGCGCCGCCATGACATGCCGCCATGATGCGCCGCCATGACACGCCACCATGACACGCCGCCATGACACGCCGCCATGACATGCCGCCACGATGCGCCGCCATGACGCGCCACCATGACACGCCGCCATGACACGCCACCATGACACGCCGCCATGACACGCCGCCATGACATGCCGCCACGATGCGCCGCCATGACACGCAGCCATGACACGCCGCCGCCATGACACGCCGCCGCCATGACGCGCCGCCATGACATACCGCCATGATGCGCCGCCATGACACGCCGCCATGACACGCCGTCATGACACGCCGCCATGACACGCCGCCATGACACGCCGCCGCCATGATGCGCCGCCATGACATGCCGCCATGATGCGCCGCCATGACACGCCACCATGACACGCCGCCATGACATGCCGCCATGACATGCCGCCATGATGCGCCGCCATGACACGCCGCCCTGACACGCCGCCGCCCTGACACGCCGCCGCCATGACACGCCGCCATAACATGCCGCCATGACACGCCGCCACGACACGCCGCCATGAGACACGCCGCCGCCATGACACGCCGCCGCCATGACACGGCGTTTATCACTGAACCTGTGGAACTTCAGTGACCACAGTTAGAATCCAATTTTGGATATTAAAATAGATTGTAAATGACAAACAGAAGTGACAGAGATGGATCAGTCCAATGAGCTTCTGGTGAAGGGGTTTGACACTAAACACTGAAGAAATGACCCTAACATACACTTCCCACTACTGCCATCAGGGGGCGTCAGACATCATCAGCAACATGTGTGTTTGTTTGTCTTTACGTACAATATGTTAATCTTATATAATGGTTGGGTAAAAGTGAAGGTCAAGGTCACGCAGGTCACGCAGGTTAGGGATCATCTCAAAATAGGTTGAAGCTGAAAGGACTTCATAATTTTCATCTCTCTCTGGACCCCCTCCCCCCCAAAAGACTTGAGGGAGGGGGGAGTGGCTTCACATCAAATGTTAGACGTTGATAAAACGATAGTAGCTTGATGGACCTGTTCACCTTTAGTCCCTGAACATCCTTTGGTAAGTTTATCAGTAAAAGTTATGAATTCTCCAAATAATGTCACTGCATGTTTGTTTACTCAGTCCACATGGTCCAGGGCGCGCCGTGGCCAGCGCGGGGAGCGGGTTCTCCCTCGCACGGGCCACTGCGCGCTGTGATCCCCGCACGGGCCACTGCGCGTTGTGATCCCCGCACGGGCAAACATGGCGCGCCGTGCTCCCCCGTACGCACTCCCCGTGCTCCGCGCCGCACCCGCCGCCTAATGTCGGCCTAATGCTCGTCGCTGAGAGAGTTTTTTAGCATTTCAAAACAATGACTGACACAACGATGTATTGAAGCTTCAAAGCAACAAAAAGACGAAATGTAGGTTCAACCCCCCAAGACGAAAAATATTACGTCTTTTCAACTTCAACCCATTTTGAGATGATCCCTAACGTAGGTCACGTAGGTCACGTAGGTTATGTAGGTCACGTAGGTCACGTAGGTTACGTAGGTAAGTAGGCTTGTTAATCAGATGTGAATGGATTTTAAATTAGAATGTGATTTAAACGTATCGATACTAAGTTTGATGATTGTGGTTTAAAAATCGATTTCAAGAATTATATTTGAATGTTAAAATGTTGGTATCGTGACAACACAAATGTCATTTAATCCCTGAATAAAACATCAACAAATACGTTTTAATCTAATAAGTGATGAAACTCATCACCAGTTTAGGAAATACCACTTTGCCTCGTGAGAGCAGCGACACCGCCATCCTCCAACCGCCTGTCAGAAGAGCTTTAACCCTGTCAAACCCTGTCAACAGGCTGAGGACACCTGCCACAATGTCCCCCTGATGCAGGCTGAGGACACCTGCCACAATGTCCCCCTGATGCAGGCTGAGGACACCTGCCACAATGTCCCCCTGATGCAGGCTGAGGACACCTGCCACAATGTCCCCCTGATGCAGGCTGAGGACACCTGCCACAATGTCCCCTGATGCGAGGACAGTCCACAGACACCAGAGGAGCTCAGGTGAGACATTTATTCCTTTAGTTTGGAAGAAGATCATATTCAGATGGAAATGTATGAATAATATCTATGGAATATCTGAAGAGTGAAAACACAACAGAACCATGAGCTGCTCAATGTTAGTCACAAGTCTGTCCCCACGTCTTTTAACCATGAACATCTTTTGAACCGTTACACACTCAGACAGGGCGGGTGAAGTGACACTGTGCGGCAGGAGCGGTCATGGCCTTGTTTTCAACAACAAGAAGCGAGACGCAGAGAGAGATGACAAATCCCCCAAACTAATCTACATAAAAGAATCCTGCAGCATAACCTCCATGAGAATATAGCCTCTCATGCTAACGCTAGCATGGCGGCTACACCACCAGCTCCAGAGGCGGGGCCTCTGGACCACATGACTCTGCAGTGCTGACCCACATTTCACTCAGATCGCATTTAGAATATTAAAATCAAGGGTGTTGAGTTTGAAGCAAAAGGTTAACAAGTATTTTCCCGATATCTATAACTTTTTCATGGACAAATAAATGAGAATTCTTTATGTCGATTCATAGATTGATTGATTGATTCATTCATCTGCTGCTGTTTAAGGGTCAGCTCGTCACAGGGTCAGCACAGACTCTGGAGCCTCCATAAGCACACAGCTCTAGAGCTAAACATATTCAAGAAACACAAAGAAATAATAACCCAATTATAGTCTTGAAAAATGACTATAATTGTTTTTACATGAAAAATAGCTTCACTGGCATTTTGTCCCAAATCAATCAATCAATCAATCACAGTCCTTCCCAGTAACAACATCACCTCCAACTCACAGTACTCAAGTAGAAGTTGGGGAAACTACTCCTCAAGTAACTGCGTTTCCACCATAAATGCATGAGAAAAGGGTCGATTATAGTTCACACTTATTATAAGGACGTGTCATAAAGCTGCTGTCTCTGTGTGAGCGACACTCAAGTCCAGAGAGAATGACCACTGACCAGAAGACTGACCGCTGATTCATCAGCCTTAACGTCCCGCCCTGTGCAGTCCAAGGATGTCTGTGCAGCTGTGCTCCTCTGGGGGCTCCTCTGGGGGCTCCTCCTCTGGGGGCTCCTCTGGGGGGCTCCTCTGGGGGCTCCTCCTCTGGGGGCTCCTCTGGGGGCTCCTCTGGGGGGCTCCTCTGGGGGCTCCTCCTCTGGGGGCTCCTCTGGGGGGGCTCCTCTGGGGGCTCCTCTGGGGGGTCCTCTGGGGGGTCCTCTGGGGGGGCTCCTCTGGGGGCTCCTCTGGGGGCTCATCCTCTGGGGGCTCCTCTGGGGGGTCCTCTGGGGGGCTCCTCTGGGGGCTCCTCCTCTGGGGGCTCCTCTGGGGGCTCCTCTGGGGGCTGCTGCAGGTAAATTACCCTGAAGTCCATCGGTCTCATGGATAAAATGTTTGACCTGATGATAGGGTCAAACTCCTGAAACAGGTTCTGACCGACACTATTCTTAAAATATGCATTTCACATAAGGTGATAAAAGCACAGTTAGGGGATTGCCCGATGGTGCAGTGGTTAAGGTACAGCACGCTCCAGGTGTCGTGAGGTTCAAATCTGACTCTGACAATTTATTGCATGTCCTCCCTTCTCTCATCCCCCATTTCACACTTTCTTTCCTGTCTAATAAAGTGAGTGTGAGGTCAGACTCTGGTGCAGTGAGTGTGAGGTCAGACTTTGCGGTGAGTGTGAGGTCAGACTCTGGTACAGTGAGTGTGAGGTCAGACTTTGCGGTGAGTGTGAGGTCAGACTCTGGTGCGGTGAGTGTGAGGTCAGACTTTGCGGTGAGCGTGAGGTCAGACTTTGCGGTGAGTGTGAGGTCAGACTCTGGTGCGGTGAGTGTGAGGTCAGACTTTGCAGTGAGTGTGAGGTCAGACTCTGGTGCAGTGAGTGTGAGGTCAGACTTTGCGGTGAGTGTGAGGTCAGACTCTGGTGCAGTGAGTGTGAGGTCAGACTCTGGCGCGGTGAGTGTGAGGTCAGACTTTGCGGTGAGTGTGAGGTCAGACTCTGGTGCGGTGAGTGTGAGGTCAGACTTTGCGGTGAGCGTGAGGTCAGACTTTGCGGTGAGTGTGAGGTCAGACTCTGGTGCGGTGAGTGTGAGGTCAGACTTTACGGTGAGTGTGAGGTCAGACTCTGGTGCGGTGAGTGTGAGGTCAGACTCTGGTGCGGTGAGTGTGAGGTCAGACTCTGGTGCGGTGAGTGTGAGGTCAGACTCTGGTGAGGTGAGTGTGAGGTCAGACTCTGGTGCGGTGAGTGTGAGGTCAGACTCTGGTGCGGTGAGTGTGAGGTCAGACTCTGGTGCGGTGAGTGTGAGGTCAGACTCTGGTGCGGTGAGTGTGAGGTCAGACTCTGGTGCGGTGAGTGTGAGGTCAGACTCTGGTGCGGTGAGTGTGAGGTCAGACTCTGGTGCGGTGAGTGTGAGGTCAGACTCTGGTGCGGTGAGTGTGAGGTCAGACTCTGGTGCGGTGAGTGTGAGGTCAGACTCTGGTGCGGTGAGTGTGAGGTCAGACTCTGGTGCGGTGAGTGTGAGGTCAGACTCTGGTGAGGTGAGTGTGAGGTCAGACTCTGGTGCGGTGAGTGTGAGGTCAGACTCTGGTGCGGTGAGTGTGAGGTCAGACTCTGGTGCGGTGAGTGTGAGGTCAGACTCTGGTGCGGTGAGTGTGAGGTCAGACTCTGGTGCGGTGAGTGTGAGGTCAGACTCTGGTGCGGTGAGTGTGAGGTCAGACTCTGGTGCGGTGAGTGTGAGGTCAGACTCTGGTGCGGTGAGTGTGAGGTCAGACTCTGGTGCGGTGAGTGTGAGGTCAGACTCTGGTGCGGTGAGTGTGAGGTCAGACTCTGGTGCGGTGAGTGTGAGGTCAGACTCTGGTGCGGTGAGTGTGAGGTCAGACTCTGGTGCGGTGAGTGTGAGGTCAGACTCTGGTGCGGTGAGTGTGAGGTCAGACTCTGGTGAGGTGAGTGTGAGGTCAGACTCTGGTGCGGTGAGTGTGAGGTCAGACTCTGGTGCGGTGAGTGTGAGGTCAGACTCTGGTGCGGTGAGTGTGAGGTCAGACTCTGGTGCGGTGAGTGTGAGGTCAGACTCTGGTGCGGTGAGTGTGAGGTCAGACTCTGGTGCGGTGAGTGTGAGGTCAGACTCTGGTGCGGTGAGTGTGAGGTCAGACTCTGGTGCGGTGAGTGTGAGGTCAGACTCTGGTGCGGTGAGTGTGAGGTCAGACTCTGGTGCGGTGAGTGTGAGGTCAGACTCTGGTGCGGTGAGTGTGAGGTCAGACTCTGGTGAGGTGAGTGTGAGGTCAGACTCTGGTGCGGTGAGTGTGAGGTCAGACTCTGGTGCGGTGAGTGTGAGGTCAGACTCTGGTGCGGTGAGTGTGAGGTCAGACTCTGGTGCGGTGAGTGTGAGGTCAGACTCTGGTGCGGTGAGTGTGAGGTCAGACTCTGGTGCGGTGAGTGTGAGGTCAGACTCTGGTGCGGTGAGTGTGAGGTCAGACTCTGGTGCGGTGAGTGTGAGGTCAGACTCTGGTGCGGTGAGTGTGAGGTCAGACTCTGGTGTGGTGAGCGACGTGGCCAAATGTGTGAAAAACAAACAAGAAAGTCATGAAATTCTGACAAAAGAGTGAAGCGTGTGAGAAGGTTCCAGAGGAGGAGCTCAAAGTCACATGTCCATCCCAGAGGAGGAGCTCAAAGTCACATGTCTGGAGGGAATTCTGTTGGAAAAAGTGTGTCTTGTTTCTTCATAATGCAACTGTGTGAGAAACAGCGCCACCAGGAGGTGAACCACTGTCACACGTTCTGGAGGGTCCTTTCAATCACAAATATGTGACTGAAAGTGGCTAATCCAGTTACATGTCTACCCGGAGACATTTTGAGTTATTCACAGATTCTGAAAGTGTGAATTCAAAGCTTTCCAATGATGTCTCACTCATGTAGATCTGATAATATTTGAGTCAGTTGTGGTTATTTGAATGTATACAACTCTCAAACCCATTCACTGAGAAAACGGCTTCCAAAATTTCTCACCGGAGTGAGCCCAGAGTCACAGGGGCATTGCATTTGTCGATAAACATAATTCACAGTTGATTCATTCAACACAAACAACAAAAGATAAGATAAGATAAAATAGCCTTTAATGTTACAACGCAGTAGATACAGGGGGAAAGGACAGTAACTTATAGGAAGTTTAAAAAACACTCTTAATAGAAGAACTCTTATAAACAGATGCCAGGGCCAGGTATACGAACTGCAACGGGTCCATGGCTTTGAATATATGAGATATGAGATAATAGATATGATATGTACACCACCAGAGTCTAATTACATCAGAGATCACATCCTCATCCTCTTCTTCCTCTGTGCACTCTTCTGTGCTGTGACTCTCGTCTCTTGGCATCAAAGCTGTAAACAAATAACAGGACATTTAAGAAATGGCTAACTATTTCACATAAAACACTCATTAACTATTTTTTTTTTAACACAATGTGAGAGTTTCAATATAAATACGTGAAGTGCTGATAACTCTTGATCTTTGGAAGCCGTCTGAAGAAGGGACTCAGATGCTTCTGCCAGTCCAAGTTCTTGACAAACACTTTGCCATCCACCGTTCCAACAAGCTGTGGGATATTGAGGTGAGACTCAGGAGAGCTGTTTTCCACTCCCTGATGACAAGGGCGACACTGTAAAAAAATGAGAACAGAAGAAAACATATCTTAAGCAGAGAGCAGCACTGAAGTTTTGCCAGGCTAATGTTTACACATTACAGTAGTCAAATAATATAAACTAACCTCAGCGATGTCTTCCAAAGTGTCAACCCTGGTCTTCATGTATGCTCGCTTGATAATCTGATGATCTGTGCGTGGCCTGCAGCTTCTGATGTGTGGGAGAAGCTGTTTCCACAGTGATCTGAAGCTTGATGTACAAACTGCAGGCTCACCTGAAAAACAGATGTTGCTTATGGTTAATTATACTCTAATCATTAAAACACGAAAATCACCAAAATAATGTTTTACACTTACCACGCTCCTTAGCAGACTTCACGTAGAGACAGGTCATGTCAGTCAGGGTGTCTTTGCCAATTCTGAAAAGGGGGATAAAAGGATTAGGGTTAACAGTAATATGGGAATAACACGCTTCACAGATAACAGT
>NW_027316167.1:42190746-42218246 GCF_026437365.1 Eucyclogobius newberryi
TAAGTTTGTCAAATTTGTCTAATTTCAAGTCCAAATGAATTGTCTCCATATTCCGTATGTTGCTTGTGATGCTGGTCCAGTCCTCGCTCGTGGGTTTGAATCGTCCTTTGGGAACGGGCTTTTTTCTGCTGATTGTGTCCAGAGAAGGAGCTGCCACAGTTCTCCTCCTGCTGCCACAGTTCTCCTCCTGCATCCACAGTTCTCCTCCTGCATCCACAGTTCTCCTCCTGCTGCCACAGTTCTCCTCCCTGCCACAGTTCTCCTCCTGCTGCCACAGTTCTCCTCCTGCTGCCACAGTTCTCCTCCTGCTGCCACAGTTCTCCTCCTGCTGCCACAGTTCTCCTCCTGCTGCCACAGTTCTCCTCCTGCTGCCACAGTTCTCCTCCTGCATCCACAGTTCTCCTCCTGCTGCCACAGTTCTCCTCCTGCTGCCACAGTTCTCCTCCTGCATCCACAGTTCTCCTCCTGCTGCCACAGTTCTCCTCCTGCATCCACAGTTCTACTCCTGCTGCCACAGTTCTCCTCCCTGCCACAGTTCTCCTCCTGCTGCCACAGTTCTCCTCCTGCATCCACAGTTCTCCTCCTGCTGCCACAGTTCTCCTCCTGCTGCCACAGTTCTACTCCTGCTGCCACAGTTCTCCTCCCTGCCACAGTTCTCCTCCTGCTGCCACAGTTCTCCTCCTGCATCCACAGTTCTCCTCCTGCTGCCACAGTTCTCCTCCTGCTGCCACAGTTCTCCTCCTGCATCCACAGTTCTCCTCCTGCTGCCACAGTTCTCCTCCTGCTGCCACAGTTCTCCTCCTGCTGCCACAGTTCTCCTCCTGCATCCACAGTTCTCCTCCTGCTGCCACAGTTCTCCTCCTGCAGCCACAGTTCTCCTCCTGCAGCCACAGTTCTCCTCCTGCTGCCACAGTTCTCCTCCTGCTGCCACAGTTCTCCTCCTGCATCCACAGTTCTCCTCCTGCTGCCACAGTTCTCCTCCTGCTGCCACAGTTCTCCTCCCTGCCACAGTTATCCTCCTGCTGCCACACTTCTCCTCCTGCTGCCACAGTTCTCCTCCTGCTGCCACAGTTCTCCTCCTGCTGCCACAGTTCTCCTCCCTGCCACAGTTATCCTCCTGCTGCCACACTTCTCCTCCTGCTGCCACAGTTCTCCTCCTGCATCCACAGTTCTCCTCCTGCTGCCACAGTTCTCCTCCTGCAGCCACAGTTCTCCTCCTGCAGCCACAGTTCTCCTCCTGCTGCCACAGTTCTCCTCCTGCTGCCACAGTTCTCCTCCTGCATCCACAGTTCTCCTCCTGCTGCCACAGTTCTCCTCCTGCTGCCACAGTTCTCCTCCCTGCCACAGTTATCCTCCTGCTGCCACACTTCTCCTCCTGCTGCCACAGTTCTCCTCCTGCTGCCACAGTTCTCCTCCTGCTGCCACAGTTCTCCTCCCTGCCACAGTTATCCTCCTGCTGCCACACTTCTCCTCCTGCTGCCACAGTTCTCCTCCTGCTGCCACAGTTCTCCTCCCTACCACAGTTCTCCTCCTGCTGCCACACTTCTCCTCCTGCTGCCACAGTTCTCCTCCTGCTGCCACAGTTCTCCTCCCTACCACAGTTCTCCTCCTGCTGCCACACTTCTCCTCCTGCTGCCACAGTTCTCCTCCTGCTGCCACAGTTCTCCTCCCTGCCACAGTTATCCTCCTGCTGCCACACTTCTCCTCCTGCTGCCACAGTTCTCCTCCTGCTGCCACAGTTCTCCTCCCTACCACAGTTCTCCTCCTGCTGCCACACTTCTCCTCCTGCTGCCACAGTTCTCCTCCTGCTGCCACAGTTCTCCTCCCTGCCGCAGTTCTCCTCCTGCTGCCACACTTCTCCTCCTCCTCCTCCTGTGACATGAGACATCTAGTTAAACGGTGGTGGACAATCCGGACAAACAGGTTTTCTTTTGTCATCTTTGATTCCTAGAATTGCAAAAACCCAGGAATTCCCTTTTGCGCGGCTTCTGTTATCCAATCTGTCATCTGCAGGAACCCCCGGCACCACATGACTCTCAGTATAAGACCTGTACAGGAACCCCCGGCACCACATGACTCTCAGTATAAGACCTGTACAGGAACCTCAGGCACCACATGACTCTCAGTATAAGACCTGTACAGGAACCCCCGGCACCACATGACTCTCAGTATAAGACCTGTACAGGAACCCCCGGCACCACATGACTCTCAGTATAAGACCTGTACAGGAACCTCAGGCACCACATGACTCTCAGTATAAGACCTGTACAGGAACCCCCGGCACCACATTACTCTCAGTATAAGACCTGTACAGGAACCTCAGGCACCACATGACTCTCAGTATAAGACCTGTACAGGAACCCCCGGCACCACATTACTCTCAGTATAAGACCTGTACAGGAACCCCCGGCACCACATGACTCTCAGTATAAGACCTGTACAGGAACCCCCGGCACCACATGACTCTCAGTATAAGACTATGGAGCTTCAGATTCTGGATCACAGCAGTAACGCTCTGATTTGAGCTGAAATAAAGTCATTTTTAAGGCAAACCTCAGCCTCATTTTTTTTAGATAGTTTTGAACCAGATACAATTCCACTCATCAAACAGCCGGTTGGGGATGGAAATTTGAAGAGTCTGGAACAGATAGAGAAATCTGAGCAAAATGCAAATTCAAGATATTGTTATTGTGGTAAAAAGAGGGGTTGTTGATTTTTACGGACCACATTAAATATCTCAGAGATTCCATTTGCAATTTTAATGGGTCTTTTTAAAGGTCAAAGGGGGAACCAGAATTAAATAAATTCAGTTTTTTGTACATTTAAGTTGTACCCAGACGTGTGAGAAAATGCATCGCATTCGGTATGGAAATGTCTGGTTTGGTCAAATAAAATATATAATTTGATGTTCCATCCCATCGATTGTAACACCATGAATTGTTTTTGATAAATTGGGCAAATGCTTCCGGATACAAAGCAAACAGGAGGGGAGACCAGGCACAGCCCTGTCCGACCCCTCTGTCCAGAGTCAGTGGATCTGTCACATGACCATTGATTTTACTGCTCCGTGTTAGACCATCTTAAAGAGCCACACTACCTTTATAATCAAAACATCACTGATTGGAAATTTGAAACTGAATGTGATAAATGAGGCCAGCTGACAGCACCAAACGCCTACTCAGCGTCCAAACTCATTATTGTCCTTTCATTCTGTGTAAAGATGGTCTTATGTTGTCTTGTGTTTGTCGTTTGGTCAATAATCTGGTCTGATCTTTGTGGATTCAGTTTGATAGTCCACGTTCAGGATTTAAATAGGGCACAATCGAGTTGGTCCTTCCCCTCGTTATGTATTTATGGGACCTTAGATCATATTTTATAATAACATTAATTTTGGGGTACACTCTATAGAAATAAACCAATTCCTAAATTACAAGTTGATTGCTTAAGTAGAAAACGACCAGCTGAATGTGCATAAAACACTCGACTGCCCAGAGAAAAACTGTGCAAGGTCATTCAGAGGCTCCTATTTATAAAACCAGTCCAATCAAGTCATGTGCTGACAAGTGTGTAATGTGATTTAGCTTCATATTGGAGCTTTAGCCACAGTCTAAGCACTGGAGATGAACGAGACCCAGGTAAAGTGGAGCAGCACTGCCTGCTGTGGACCAATGGTGTGGCAGTATCAGAAGCTATCACGCTGTCACTTTCTTCACACAGGCACAAGGCCATTCATATCCATCAAAACTGAAGTCATTAAAAAACAACAACAGTAAAACAGCATTAAAGGACAGATATTATGCTGAATTGCTATTCCTGGAGTTGTATTCAGCCTCATCCATGCTTGTTTCAGTAATCCTGTTTACCAGGTCCTCTCCCTCTGAGCATTACTAAACATTTTCTCTTGAAATCCCTAAAAATAAGTTTTTCCCCATGTTGATTCCCTCTGCTACAGAAGATAGATTGCAAACAGAAGCCCTGATAACTTGGGCTAACCCTCTCCACCTTCCAATAGGGATGGCCTGGAGACCCCCCTCTGGAGACCCCCTCTGGAGACCCCCCCTGGAGACCCCCCTCTGGAGGGGCGTGTGGATCAGAGGTGGGCCACGGTCCGTGTGTGTGTTTTCTGTGTTTACTCATCTCTTGCTTCTCATTTCTTGGGATTTTGTGGGTGAAACTGTGATTTTTTGCACTTGTATGTCTCGAGTCTGACGTCACAACGAGAGGTCAGAAAATGTGACAGATACATATTTAATAAAAAATGTTTGATAAAAAATACAGAGGGAATTTTGGGAATCTTAGTCAACATTTAAGAAAACTATGACCACTGAAAAAGTGAAAACATTTAAATGTTGCTACTTTAAGGGCTGAACTTTATGTATATGGGACAAGAAGAAAAGAGCCTTTGAAGTTAGGGATCATCTCAAAATAGGTTGAAGCTGAAAAGACTTCATATTTTTCATCTCTCTCTGGACCCCCTCCCCCCCCAAAAGACTTGGGGGGGGGGGGGGGGGGGGGAGTGGCTTCACATCAAATGTTAGACGTTGATAAAACGATAGTAGCTTGATGGACCTGTTCACCTTTAGTCCCTGAACATCCTTTGGTAAGTTTATCAGTAAAAGTTATGAATTCTCCAAATAATGTCACTGCATGTTTGTTTACTCAGTCCACATGGTCCAGGGCGCGCCGTGGCCAGCGCGGGGAGCGGGTGCTCCCTCGCACGGGCCACTGCGCGCTGTGATCCCCGCACGGGCGAACATGGCGCGCCGTGCTCGCCCGTACGCACTCCCCGTGCTCCGCGCCGCACCCGCCGCCTAATGTCGGCCTAATGCTCGTTGCTGAGAGTTTTTTAGCATTTCAAAACAATGACTGACACAACGATGTATTGAAGCTTCAAAGCAACAAAAAGACGAAATGTAGGTTCAACCCCCCAAGACGAAAAATATTACGTCTTTTCAGCTTCAACCCATTTTGCGATGATCCCTTACAATGTCCCATGTAGATCTATGGCTGCAACGATTCATTGGCATAACAAAACAGCTTTATCTTAAAAAGTTTAACTTTTGTTGCTGTCGCAAATTTAGAATAAACATGAATAAAAGTTACTCACAATGTACAGTTAGAATTTTTTAACTAAATTAAAAAAATAAATTACAACTATTTCAGTCAATTTGTGCAAATCCCTTCTGACACTTCATTGGCTGTTGTGTGTTGTTCTGAGCCAATGAGAGGAGTTGGAACCTCCCTCATGGCTAAACTTGTATTTAAGGTGGTTGGTATGACAGCAGCAGTGGCAGGACCGGCAGGACCTCCTCAGCAGTCGTCCTGCTCCTGCCCGTATGGTGACAGTGCTTGAAGGTTCCTCCAGGTCGTGTGATACCTCTGTTTGATAATGAGAGCAGAGTGAGCACTGCAGATGATTTATGAGAGTCATGTGCGCTCTGCCACTCAGCGCTCGCTCATTGTTCATCTTGTGCAGACATGTGACAAATACCACTGGATCATATGGATGCATTATTCATCATCACACTTATGAATATATGCAGTACCAAGCAGGCTGGAATGCTTCTACAGCAGGAGGATTCCAAGGAGATCCCGTAAAAAAAAAAAAAACATTATATATTTCTCACCCTCCGCGGGTGGTCTCCTCCAGTTTGATTAGTGACGCACGCCTCCTCCCCGAAGTACGTGTGAGAGACAGGAGCGCCTCGTACGTGTGAGAGACAGGAGCGCCTCTTACGTGTGAGAGACAGAAGCGCCTCTTACGTGTGAGAGACAGGAGCGCCTCTTACGTGTGAGAGACAGGAGCGCCTCGTACGTGTGAGAGACAGGAGTGCCTCTTACGTGTGAGAGACAGGAGTGCCTCTTACGTGGGCGTCAGAGCCCACCACAGCAGGCTTCAGAGCCCACCACAGCAGGGTTCAGAGCCCACCACAGCAGGCTTCAGAGCCCACCACAGCAGGCTTCAGAGCCCACCACAGCAGGGTTCAGAGCCCACCACAGCAGGCTTCAGAGCCCACCACAGCAGGGTTCAGAGCCCACCACAGCAGGGTTCAGAGCCCACCACAGCAGGGTTCAGAGCCCACCACAGCAGGGTTCAGAGCCCACCACAGCAGGGTTCAGAGCCCACCACAGCAGGGTTCAGAGCCCACCACAGCAGGGTTCAGAGCCCACTACAGCAGGGTTCAGAGCCCACCACAGCAGGGTTCAGAGCCCACCACAGCAGGGTTCAGAGCCCACTACAGCAGGGTTCAGAGCCCACCACAGCAGGGTTCAGAGCCCACCACAGCACTGAAACTGCACTAGTTAAAGTCACAAATGATTTGTTATTAGCCGCTGACGATGGACTGGTCTCAGTCCTGGTTCTGACCTCAGCGTTTGACCATCGACCACAACATTCTACTGCAGAGGTTAGAATGTGATGTAGGTCTCAGAGGCCCCGCCCTCAGAGGCCCCGCCCTCAGCTGCTTTACATCCTGTTTATCTGATTGGTACCAGTTTGTTCATGTAAACCAGAGCTCCTCCCCTTGCTCTGAAGTAACTTACGGTGTGCCTCAGGGGTCAGTACTCAGTCCAGTTCTGTTTCCTCTTTATATGGTGCCATTAGGTCACATGATCAGGTCACATGGCATTAACTTCCACTGCTCTGCAGACGACACTCAGCTGTATTTATCAATGAAACCTGATCAGAGCGATCAAGTAGACTGTAAGAAACCTCTGAGTCTTATTTGACCAGGAGCTCTCATTTAAAGCTCATATAAATCAAGCCTTTAAAACAGCCTATTTTCATTTGCACATTATAGCCAAGGAGCCGTAGGCGCAACTCTGGGGGAAGTATGGCAGCTTGAGCACTATCCTCTGATAAAGACTTATTCTATCAAACTATATTCAATATTTAATTTCACTTGCAATATGTCCATTGTCTTTTCTTTTTCTTTTCCCACTCCCTGCGACGCCGAGGGGAGTGGGACAGACACATCCATGACCTGTGACCCAGATGCTCCTCGAGTCCCTGGAGAAGCGGTCTCTACTCCATATGAATGGTTCTTCATCTGTCTGGTAGAACTGGTTCTCTTCCTGAAGATCTGGTTCCTGCTTCTCCTCCTGAAGAACTGGTTCCTGCTTCTCCTCCTGAAGAACTGGTTCTCCTCCTGAAGAACTGGTTCTCCTCCTGAAGAACTGGTTCTCCTGCTGTGGCTCCAGCTCCTCTGTCTCTCTCTCGTCTGATGGAGTCAGATCTCTCCTTCATGTGGAACTTCTCCAGGTTTATACTTTTTACCAAGGAGGTTTATGTAGTGTTTCCTGCAGGAGGAGTGTCTAAGGACAGAGGACTCTGGGACATCGTCCCTCGTCCTTATGGACATTGTTTAATCAGTTTTTCACTGTCGCCCTCAGAGGAAACTGTTGTTGTGATTTTGGGCGTTACTATAGGTGTTTCGGGCATGTTCCACTATAAAGAAAAAAGATATCCCATGCTTTAGTTTAAACGTTAAATATTATGCGTTATTAGGCCCAACCCAAAGGACGAGAATCGTCCCAGCAAGGGACTTATTAAAATTGTATCTGGAAAATTGGGTAGTAAACAAGGACCTATATGTTCGTGAGTGGTGTCGAAAAGTAGAACTCCGTGAGTTCTACTTTTGAGTGAAGTAAAATATTGTTAAACGGCTCAGAAATGGCACCTCAAAAATGTATTGATTGAAAAGTTGCAGTAAAAATATGACGCTCACTCCATAAAATAGTTCATGTGAGGACATGCAAAAAATGACCAGGTGACAAAAGTGCACCTCGTCGTACTTTTGTCATTCTTACAGTTTTCATTGAAAACACTTCAAATTTGGACATAAAACCAATGAGCAATGAAAAGTTATCTATTTGAAGCTGATACACTTTTGGGTACGGTCATCAAGTTTCTTAAATTATTTGTTTTTTTTTTAATGTTATAAGAGCGTTTGTGAAGATTTCAAAGCTGTACACAATGATGTACAAATGTAGTGGATAATGATATGGTTCTCTGGCACCCCCTCTCCAAATGTGATATTTAAAAAACAAGAAAGTCAATCTAATTATCATAGACAACTGAAAAAATGTACAACGGGTTCATTTGTGATTGGGCACAATTCGACAATATTAAGTTTTTATAGTTCCCTCCTTGAACCGACACCTTAACGTGGTGGAGGAGTTTGAGCGCCCGAATGATCCCAGGAGCTATGTTGTCTGGGGCTTTAAGCCCCTGGTAGGGTCTCCCAAGGCAAACAGGTCCAAGGTGACAGATCAGACCAAGAGCGGTTCAGAAGCCCTTTTTCAATCAAGAAAAACCAAGGCCAGTTACGTTACCTGGATTGGCGTAACCGGGGCGGGGCCTCATCCTGGAGGCAGGCCTGGGGTGGGTGCTCGATGGCGAGCGTCTGGTGTTCCCACGGGGCCCGGCCGGGCACAGCCTGAACGAGCGACGTGGGCCCACCACCACCTGCAGGAGGATCCGCAAGGGGCCGGTGCAGAGTGATCTGGGCGGCAGTCGACGGCAGGGGCCTCGAGGACCAGATCTTCGGACACAGAAACTAACTCTGGGGTCATGGAATGTCACCTCGCTGGGGGGGAAAGAGCCTGAGCTTGTGCGGGAGGTTGAGCGATACCGACTAGATATAGTCGGCCTCACCTCCAGCACAGTTTGGGCTCTGGAACCATCTCCTCGAGAGGGGCTGGAGGCTCCACTTCTCTGGGGCTGCCCGCGGGGAGGCCTTTGGGTTGGGCACAGGTCTCTCACTGTTGTGTCGGCCCAGTACCCGGCCTTCTTGGAGTCCTTGGGACGAGTACTGGACAGTGCATCGACCAGGGACTCCGTTGTTCAACTGAGGGACTTCAACGCCCACATGAGCAATGACAGTGACACCTGGAGAGGGGTGATCGGGAAGAACAGCTTCCCTGAGCTGAACCCGAGCGTGTTCAGTTATTGGACTTCTGTGCCATGGATTGTCCATAACGAACACTGTGTTCAAGCACAAGGTCCATCAGTGCACATGGAACCAGGACACAGGCCGGAGGTCAATGAATGACTTTGTAGTCGTGTCATCTGACCTCCAGCAAGAGAGGGGCAGAGCTGTCGACCGATCACCACCTGGTGGTGAGTTGGATCCACTGCCGGAGGAGGAAGCCGGACAGGACCGAGTGCATTGTGAGGGTCTGTTGGGAACGTCTTGTGGAGCCCTCTGTCAGCAGGGTCTTCAACTCAAACCTCCGGGAGAGCTTCTCCCAGATCCCAGGGGAGACTGGGGACATTGAGTCCGAGTGGACCATGTTCTCGACGTCCATTGTCAATGCGGATGCTCAGAGCTGTGGTCGCAAGGTCTCCGGTTCCTGTCGCAGCGGCAATCCCCGAACCCGGCGGTGGACACCGGAAGTAAGGGATGTCGTCAGGCGGAAGAAGGAGGCATATTCAATTCAATTCAATTTATTTTTGTAACGCCCAAAATCACAACAACAGTTGCCTTGCGACAGTGAAAAACAGATTAAGCAATGTCCGTGTGGACGAGGGACAATGTTCCAGAGATAGATAGATATTAATCTTGAAATGCAATTTAAAACAAGTATCGACAAGGGGTATCGAGGCCCGGGAGCCTTCAGCCCTCATCGCAAGAAGCCCCAAAACTGCATCAACTTCTGTACATTTGTGTTGTTCATGTTTCTCGCCTGCCAATAAACACTTTGCATTGTAGCTGGGGTTTATATTATATATTTTTTAAATTATTATAAGACTAAATGTGTCTTACTTCCATGTGTAGGTTGTAAGGAGGAATACAGAGCCCCACCACTCCTCATTGGCACTACTGTCCATCCTGGAATGAACGTGAATTACCTCAACATGAATGCATTACAAACCTGACCACACAAGAAAATGCTCTTTACCAAACAAAGAGATTATGACTAGTATTATCTTTGAAAGTTGGAAAACAATATCAAAAGATTAAAGAACAATAAATCGCGAGGTGTGTGTGTTTTTTTTAGTGGGCGTTTCCCTCCTTTCTGATGTTGTTGCGTTGTTCACATTTGGACTTAAATTGGAAAATGAAAATACGACTTTAGAGACAATGTGTTTATTATTTTGTTTCAAGTGTGCCGTGATTTTGTTTCTATTAATTTTTAGATGATGTATTCACGTGTAACTTTGCTTTTCACTCTCTGGTTGATTTTGTGTTGTGTTCTTTGATGTTTATTTGCTTGAAACAATTCAAAAGTATATCAAAAATAAAACGACTTTGCATGACAAAGGGACCCTTTAAGTCAATGGATTGAAATGATTAAATTGAATACTCAGATTTTCTCCATCTATTCCAGACTCCGAAAAAAACTCCACTATAACATCTCTATGGAGACAAGCAAGTGACACATTTAACAGAATTGAACTGGCCTCATATTAGTGCGGCTCCACGCTGTGATCTTATCACTGGTCCTGCTCTGCACCTAAGCAGCCACTTTACCATGAGCTGTCTCCTGGGAGTCATGATCAGAGGCGGTCCAGGCTCTGTCCGGTCCTTCACCCTGGACATGCTGCTACACGGCTCAGGGCTGCTGATAAGAGGCCCGGCTGGATGGGACACAGTAGGGGGAGTGAGAGGGGCCCCCGGCCCCGGCAGGCTGTCTGTTCCCTGGGGAGGAGTGCTGATACAAGCCACTTCCAACACAATAAGTCCCAGCGGCATGTTCGACAGGAACCACAGGAAGCAGAGGGGGAGGCAGAGGGGGAGGCAGAGGGGGAGGCAGAGGGGGAGTGGGAGGCAGAGGGGGAGGCAGAGGGGGAGGCAGAGGGGGAGGCAGAGAGAGAGAGGTGAGGGTGGTGAGCAAGGTTGGAATTAAGTTATTTCTTTGGGACAATGCACAAAAACATGACCCTTATTAAAAGAAAATATGGAGTGACGGGTTTTAGCAAAAATGTTGATGTTACAATTGCATCCATCCATCCATCCATCTTCTGCCGCTTTATCCGGGGCCGGGTCGCGGGGGCAGCAGTCTGAGCAGGGACTCCCAGACTTCCTTCTCCCCAGACACTTCCTCTAACTCCTCCGGGGGGATCCCGAGGCGTTCCCAGGCCAGCCGAGAGACATAGTCTCTCCAGCGTGTCCTGGGTCTTCCCCGGGGCCTCTTCCCGGTGGGACATGCCTGAAACACCTCCCGAGGGAGGCGCCCAGGAGGCATCCGGAACAGATGCCCGAGCCACCTCAGCTGGCTCCTCTCGACGTGGAGGAGCAGCGGCTCTACTCCGAGCTCCCCCCGTGTGGCCGAGCTCCTCACCTTATCTCTAAGGGAGCGCCCAGCCACCCGGCGGAGGAAACTCATTTCGACCGCTTGTATCCGCGATCTTGTTCTTTCGGTCACTACCCAAAGCTCATGACCATAGGTGAGGGTAGGAACGTAGACCGACCGGTAAATAGAGAGCTTTGCCTTTCGGCTCAGCTCCCTCTTTACCACAACGGTCCGATGCAGCGACTGCATCACTGCAGCCGCTGCACCGATCCGCCTGTCGATCTCACGCTCCATCCTTCCCTCACTCGTGAACAAGACCCCGAGATACTTGAACTCCTCCACTTGGGGCAAGGACACCCCACCCACCTGGAGAGGGCAAGCCACCTTTTTCCGGTCGAGAACCATGGCCTCGGATTTGGAGGTGCTGATTCTCATCCCAGCCGCTTCACACTCGGCTGCAAACCGTCCCAGTGCATGTTGCAGGTCCGGGTTTGATGGAGCCATCAGGACAACATCGTCTGCAAACAGCAGAGATGAGATCCTGTGGTCCCCAAACCGGACACCCTCCGACCCCTGACTGCGCCTAGAAATTCTGTCCATAAAAATTATGAACAGAACCGGTGACACAGGGCAGCCCTGGCGGAGTCCAACATGCACTGGGAACAGGTCTGACTTACTGCCGGCAATGCGAACACAGCTCCTGCTCCGGTCATACAGGGACCGGACAGCCCTGAGCAAAGGGCCCCGGACCCCGTACTCCCGGAGCACCCCCCAAAGGACACCCCGAGGGACACGGTCAAAAGCCTTCTCCAGATCCACAAAGCACATGTGGACTGGTTGGGCAAACTCCCATGAACCCTCGAGCACCCGATGGAGGGTATAGAGCTGGTCCAGTGTTACAATTGCAGTATAAATAAAATAAAAGAGCCGTTCATTCATTCCATAAAACAATCTGTCACTCACAACAACATTATGTCACTGTGAACCTTCATCAGAAGCTCCAGCAGAGGAAAGACAAGCTGCTGATGGAGCAGTTCTACACGACTGTCATTGAGTCCATCCTCACCTCCTCCATCACCTCCTCCATCACTACCTCCATCACCTCCTCCATCACCTCCTCCATCACTTCCTCCATCACCTCCTCCATCACTTCCTCCATCACCTCCTCCATCACTTCCTCCATCACCTCCTCCATCACTACCTCCATCACCTCCTCCATCACCTCCTCCATCACCGTGTGCTATGCTGGAGCCACAGCCAGGGACAAACAGAGACTACAGCGCCCTCTGCTGAGAAGGTGATCGGCCGCGAACTTCTATCTCTGCAGGAGGCCACTCCCCTCAGGCAGGAAGCCACTCCCCTCAGGCAGGAGGCCACTCCCCTCAGGAGCAGAACCTCCCGTCATACAGTTTGTCTCCCTCTGCTGTTGGACTCATGAACACTTCTTAAACACTATCACTTTAACTGTAATTGAATCACTCACTGTTCACTTTCTGCACTACATATGTAACTCACCTGTAAGTTTGTGTACATATTAAGCCTATTTTTATTCTTATTTTTTATCTTATAGCCTGTTCTTATATTTATCCTATAGCAGATTTTTTATCATTGTTTTATGTTGCACCAAGACAAGTTCCTATGTTTGTGAATTCTGTTCATTGACAATGGAATTGTCAATGAACCAATGAATCCTGATTTGGATTCTGAAGTGCTGAGGCCTCATTTTATTCCAAATAAAAGCTTTTACAATATCTGTACTAGAACAAACTTTATGACATGCGGCACAGGCTCTTTGTGTCTTTGACATGATCCGTGTTGTTTGCGACATAATGACATGACAGTTCGTTCTAACGAGCTTGTGTTGGTGGAGCCTTTATGACACAAACTTAGCATATGTTCCTCTACAACTCTCAAATTCTACAGCAATTATGTGATTGTGTTTCCACGACAACGCCATACAGGCCTGCTAATGATGTTGTGTGGAAGGGACTGGGTTTGATCATCCTCCCTTTGCGTTCGGCACAGCTTCTTCCACATGAATCATATAAATATGAGTAAATGAAAGTTTTGGTTTACTGACAAATATGCAAAGTTTATTTATTTATTGATGTATACAATGAATACATGAAGTCCATGAAGAAACTGCATCAAAAACAGGTGGTCCTGTATAAATCCAATGCTAGGCCCTATGTCCGTTACTTACTCATAGTTAATATCTTGTAGTACTTGCAATACAAAATGGAAGAACTCATGGGTAAAGTTGTCCAGGTCAAACTCAGAGGTTAAATGAGGAGACAAGAATAAGGGCGATGATGGACGGACAGCAGACTGACCACTGCTGCTCCAAGCTGCAGTATCAATGTGTCAGAATGATAAAAATGAGAATAGAGTCAGCATCATTACCCTTTAGCGGACGGTTAACTATTATTTCAGGAAATACTCAGCTCCTGGTGGCTTCACGCTTTGCCCTTTTCGAGCTGGAAAATGATCACGTTCTCATCAGATTAAACCAAGACACGTCTTATTTTCCTTTGTATTCGTGAAAAGATAAAAAAGGGATTTTTCTTGCCTTCATACTTTTTGTCACTCTACCACAGCTACTAAAGCTTAATTTTATTTCGTCAAGTTTATTGAACGAATATTTTTTCATGAAGAATAACAACATGCAATTGACTCGTGCCGAACGCAAAGAGCCTCAGTTTAAAGGTCCCATATCATGCATAACGGACTTTTCCGAGCGTTTACCTTCTTACAGTGCTATTGGTCCTCATATTTGTGCCCAAAGTGTTTTTTTGTTTGATTCATGCAGTCTTTAGCTAGAGAACAGTCTCTATCCTTCCCCTCGGATGAGCAAAGGGGCGTGACATTTACCCCTTTTCTGGAAATGAACAAACACTTTTTCATAGGACCATAGGTGTGTGGCCTCCAGGGGTCACTCAGGGGTCAGGCTGCAGCTCGGTCCACACGCTGGGCACGGGCAGTTTCAGGCTGGAGAAGCACCAGATCAGATTAAATGATCTGCGTTCTCCTTGACTCTGAGGCGTTCCTCAGTTGCACTGATTCACTGATGAGGCGGATCTGAAGAGTCCGTCCTGGATCCAAGTTTTGTTGTAGACTTGAAAAGTTGCAAAAAGGTTCTTTGCTTGAGTTTACATGATGCAGTTTTAATCACGTCTAAATGTTAGCTTCCGCAGGCTTGTCTCTGGAATGTCTTTGTTTCGTAGGTTAGCTTAGCATTGCTAGGCCAGAGATGAGCCCTCATATCCCGAGATTCTCTCTGGTGGAATTGAGTCTGTCTTCTCTTTACTGTACATCATGTTAAAGTGTCCCTCTCTCAGTCAGTGAGAGAGGGACACTTTAACATGATGTACAGTAAATCTATATTGTGGACAAAGTCTTCAATCAGATGATCTAAAACTGCAGAGTCTTTTCATGTGCAATATTCGCTGTCCATATAACAGCTGTAAATAAGAGCGTTACTATTGTTATTATTATTTTCTAAGAGTTTTATAAGAGCTTTTCTATAGTATGTAATAAGACTCTATAAGAGTTATCTGTTCTTTATTGTTTACTTCTGTACCTACTTTGTGTTGCAGCACTGGAATTTCCCCATTGCGGGACAAATAAAGGCTTATCTTATCTTAAGCGTTTTAGCTTTTGTTTTGGGAGAAAAAATGGCTCAGTGAGTTAATTTTAATCCCAAATCAGTCATTCGATGAAAAATGTTTTTCCCAACGTTCAAAGTGTGAAGTTTCTCTTTCTGTAGAGACGTCATGAATCTCCAGTACCATGGTACAACCTTACTCCCACATTCCTGTCACCATGGCAACATTCAGAGGTCATCTGCAGGTCACTACAGTGTGATGCACTGTGTGGTCATTTTAAATGTGCTATATAAATAAAAGGAGTGTCTACAGAGCCGCGGCCGAAACTGCTGCGCTATTTGACCGGGTTAGGGTCAGGGTTAAAGTCAGGGTTAGGGTTAGGGTCAGGGTCAGGGTCAGGGTCAGGGTTAAGGTCAGGGTTAGGGTTAGGGTCAGGGTTAGGGTCAGGGTTAAGGTTAGGGTTAGGGTTAAGGTTAGGGTTAGGGTCAGGGTTAAGGTTAGGGTTAGGGTCAGGGTCAGGGTCAGGGTTAAGGTCAGGGTTAGGGTTAGGGTCAGGGTTAGGGTCAGGGTTAAGGTTAGGGTTAAGGTTAGGGTTAGGGTCAGGGTTAAGGTTAGGGTTAGGGTTAGGGTCAGGGTTAAGGTCAGGGTTAGGGTTAGGGTTAGGGTCAGGGTCAGGGTCAGGGTTAGGGTTAAGGTTAAGGTTAGGGTCAGGGTTAAGGTTAAGGTTAGGGTTAGGGTTAGGGTCAGGGTTAAGGTTAGGGTTAGGGTTAGGGTTAGGGTTAGGGTCAGGGTTAAGGTTAGGGTTAGGGTTAAGGTTAAGGTTAGGGTTAGGGTCAGGGTTAAGGTTAGGGTTAGGGTTAGCCATGAGGCTATATGGCCGTACTGCGGCTCCTGAAACTGCTGGGTTATTTGACCCATAAATAAACTTGGACTAAATTGAAGTGATTTATGATCAGCAGATTCAGCCTTAACGCATTCTTTCCCTAATTCAATACATAAAAAACACATTCACACAAACAATATGAGATACAATTATATAAAACAAGTGCATTGACCCTGCGGGTCGTCCTTGACCACTGCTTTAAAATCATTAAAAGGCGTAAAATTATTGCTTTGTTCCACAGGAGCAAAGTTCCTGTCTCTGTGTTGATAAGATGTGATTGTAAGATAAAAATGTCCTGAAACCTAGAGCTGAACCTTAGAGCTGAACCTCAGTAAACACTGAGTAGTACACTGTGTTTACTATATATATATATATATATATATATATATATATATATATATATATATATATATATATATATATATATATAACATATCCCCACAATCTAGAGCTTGTGGCCTGGATGATCTGTTTTCTACAATGAAGAGGAAAACACGTTTTATTTCTGAAGAAGAAAGACAATCTGGCTTTAAGATTATTTATCAAGAGAGTTTATCATGGATCCAGATGCCCAGGGACTTGTAATAGAGTACTTGTAATAGAGTACTTGTAATAGAGTACTTGTAATAGAGTACTTGTTCAATCCTAGTACCATCAAGCGTCAGAATAGTTCTATGTTTTGTGGAACAGCATCTGCTTCTGATCTCATAAAATCAGAAGCAGATGCTGTTCTCCAGTGGAAAGGCTGGAGTCAGATCATAACTCTGAGGTCAGATCATAGCTCTGAGGTCAGATCATAGCTCTGAGGTCAGATCATAACTCTGAGGTCAGATCATAGCTCTGAGGTCAGATCATAACTCTGAGGTCAGATCATAGCTCTGAGGTCAGATCATAGCTCTGAGGTCAGATCATAGCTCTGAGGTCAGATCATAGCTCTGAGGTCAGATCATAACTCTGAGGTCAGATCATAGCTCTGAGGTCAGATCATAACTCTGAGGTCAGATCATAGTTCTGAGGTCAGATCATAGCTCTGAGGTCAGATCATAACTCTGAGGTCAGATCATAGCTCTGAGGTCAGATCATAGCTCTGAGGTCAGATCATAACGCTGAGGTCAGATCATAGCTCTGAGGTCAGATCATAGCTCTGAGGTCAGATCATAACTCTGAGGTCAGATCATAGCTCTGAGGTCAGATCATAGCTCTGAGGTCAGATCATAGCTCTGAGGTCAGATCATAACTCTGAGGTCAGATCATAGCTCTGAGGTCGGATCATAGCTCTGAGGTCAGATCATAACTCTGAGGTCAGATCATAGCTCTGAGGTCTGATCATAGCTCTGAGGTCAGATCATAGCTCTGAGGTCAGATCATAACTCTGAGGTCAGATCATAGCTCTGAGGTCAGATCATAGCTCTGAGGTCAGATCATAACTCTGAGGTCAGATCATAGCTCTGAGGTCAGATCATAGCTCTGAGGTCAGATCATAACTCTGAGGTCAGATCATAGCTCTGAGGTCAGATCATAACTCTGAGGTCAGATCATAGCTCTGAGGTCAGATCATAGCTCTGAGGTCAGATCATAACTCTGAGGTCAGATCATAGCTCTGAGGTCAGATCATAGCTCTGAGGTCAGATCATAGCTCTGAGGTCAGATCATAACTCTGAGGTCAGATCATAGCTCTGAGGTCTGATCATAACTCTGAGGTCAGATCATAACTCTGAGGTCGGATCATAGCTCTGAGGTCAGATCATAGCTCTGAGGTCGGATCATAGCTCTGAGGTCAGATCATAACTCTGAGGTCGGATCATAGCTCTGAGGTCGGATCATAACTCTGAGGTCGGATCATAGCAGCTCTGAGGTCGGATCATAGCTCTGAGGTCGGATCATAACTCTGAGGTCGGATCATAGCTCTGAGGTCGGATCATAACTCTGAGGTCGGATCATAGCTCTGAGGTCGGATCATAACTCTGAGGTCGGATCATAGCTCTGAGGTCAGATCATAACTCTGAGGTCGGATCATAACTCTGAGGTCGGATCATAACTCTGAGGTCGGATCATAGCTCTGAGGTCGGATCATAACTCTGAGGTCAGATCATAACTCTGAGGTCGGATCATAGCAGCTCTGAGGTCGGATCATAGCTCTGAGGTCAGATCATAACTCTGAGGTCAGATCATAGCTCTGAGGTCGGATCATAACTCTGAGGTCAGATCATAACTCTGAGGTCAGATCATAACTCTGAGGTCGGATCATAGCTCTGAGGTCAGATCATAGCTCTGAGGTCGGATCATAGCTCTGAGGTCAGATCATAGCTCTGAGGTCGGATCATAGCTCTGAGGTCAGATCATAACTCTGAGGTCGGATCATAACTCTGAGGTCGGATCATAGCTCTGAGGTCAGATCATAACTCTGAGGTCGGATCATAGCTCTGAGGTCAGATCATAACTCTGAGGTCAGATCATAACTCTGAGGTCGGATCATAGCTCTGAGGTCGGATCAGCTCTGAGGTCGGATCATAGCAGCTCTGAGGTCGGATCATAGCTCTGAGGTCGGATCAGCTCTGAGGTCGGATCATAGCTCTGAGGTCGGATCATAGCTCTGAGGTCGGAGGTCGGATCATAGCTCTGAGGTCAGATCATAGCTCTGAGGTCAGATCATAGCTCTGAGGTCAGATCATAACTCTGAGGTCAGATCATAGCTCTGAGGTCAGATCATAGCTCTGAGGTCAGATCATAACTCTGAGGTCGGATCATAGCTCTGAGGTCGGATCATAACTCTGAGGTCAGATCATAGCTCTGAGGTCAGATCATAGCTCTGAGGTCGGATCCACTTAAGGATTGTGGCACTGTTCTTCAAAGATGGAATCTCAAGTTGCCCGAGTAGGCACAGTAGGGACAGAGGGGACAGTGGGGACAGAGGGGACAGTGAGGACAGTGGGGACAGTAAGGACACAGGGGACAGTAGGGACAGTATTGACAGAGGGGACAGTGGGGACAGAGGGGACAGTGGGGACAGAGGGGACAGTAGTGATGTGTTAAGCTTCATTATGCTCTGTGTTTTAGAACAATCCAACTCATATTCACTGAGAAATGAGTCTAATTAAAAGACGAGCTTTTCAAGAAAACTTGGACGTTGTGAGGAGCGATCAACGGCTCCGAGAAGCTCTGCGAACTGTACTGCAGGAAAGTCATGGTCCTGGTCCCGGGCGCAGGGGCCCTCGGACCGGGGGTTAGGGTCTCTCTCTCTCTCTCTCTCTCTCTCTCTCTCTCTCTCTTCCACACAATGTAAGCATCTTTGTGCTCGCGTGCTGTGGAGATGCTGCTAATTGGTGTTCAGCATTAGCCTTAATAAGCGGAGGTGAAAGCCGAGTGTCGAGCGCTGGAATGATCCGTATAATGCTGTGCAGAGTGTGAGCCGCCCTAGAGCAGGAAGCACTCATCATTTAAGCTCCTGGGGGGCCACGGCCTCTTCACTGCCCGGAACCTGCTCGAAAAACCCACTTTTACAAAGTATTGCGTTCTAAATCAACAGGCCGAAGGTTTTTGTCTTAATGATGTTACTTACGGTGGAAAAGGTCATATTCTTATATATTTATACATTAGTCACATGGTGATCTTGCAGGTCCATTCAAGGACTCATTAGGCCCGAGCGCCACAAGCTGGCAAGAGGCCTATTAATCTCGTAAGGCCGTGCGAAGCACGGCTGCGAAAGTGCGCATGTAGTGCGCACGAAATCGAGCGTGAAGCGCTCGCCCACTTCCAAACACTCACTAACGAACTCCTTCACTCACGCTCGCCCCGTGCATACTAATTAGTAGTAGGAAAATGGAACATTACCATTGTAAACGGGCGAAGCCCGTGCAAAAGTGCGCACTAAACGAGCACTTTACATTGACAGACCCCATATAAAGAACTCATTTGCGCTAAGTAGCTCACGAATACGTTCCCCATCTCTTGCATGTTCCGTTCATATAAACATGTAATGCAAAAATTGAACATTATTACTGTTTAGAGGGCCAAAAACACAAAGTGGGCGGAGCCCACTCAAAATTAACGAAAGTACCCGGCAGTGACCAGGGACCCACACCATGAGGTAGGAAAGCGCGAGCGCTTTCCGAAAATGTATAGTTTATGATATTTGAAAAATGGGAAACAATGCTTTCGCATCGGAATATTATTCTTTCTTCTTGTTTTCTTCTTTCTTCTTTCTTTTCGGGACCAACCCCCCTATTTTTCACCCAGTGAACATTGACGAAAAGTCACAAAAATTTGCACACCTCTAAAAATCGTGCCTCTCTACATTCTGGCTATTTCCCTTTTCTAAAATAAAAAAAATTGGCGCGTCAGCGCCCCCAAATGTACCAAAAATGCATTGAGAGATAGGAAATTACCCCAAAAAAATCTGATCGTAGAATCATGAAATTTGGCGCAGAGGTAGATGGTGACAAGAGAAGTAAAAAATATTATTACGGCAACGCCGTCCGCCCAACCAAATGTCGGCCATATTGCTTCAAAACTGGCTAAGCATGACTCCAAACGTCGTACTTTTACGAACTCCTCCCAGGGCGTTTGCCCTAAAAAGCTGAAATTTGGTGAAAATGCTACTGAGGAGTGGGACATCAAAAGTTATTCAAATTACATTGACGGTCTCTGTGCGGCTTCGCCGCAAACTTTAGCTAGAATTTCAGAAATCTCCCATATTTAAAATTTCTGCCGTTTGCGCAGATAAAGTCCGAATTGCGTCAAATTAGAATCAGTTGTTAAACTCTTTGCCCTAAACCTACTTGAGGTGAAATAAATTAATTTGGCGCCACAGCGCCCCCTACAGATTTTATATGAAGGTTAAATGTTTAGTTTTGCGAAATTATATGAAATTTGACACACAACTCAATTTTGGCATCCCCATCAAAAAAGTCAATGAGACCCATGTCATAATTGTTATGGCGTTGCCGTAGCGATGACCGAAACCTCCCATGTTATTCCAATGGGGAAATCGCCACAACACGTTTACACTTTAGACTTTCACGAACTCCTCTTAGGGCGTTAGCCCTATTAACCTGAAATTTGGTGAGACTCATCTTCAGGGGTGGACCATCAAAAGTTATCCACATTTTTATTCAAAGAGTCACAGTGTCTGTGCGGACATTTTGCCAGAATTCAAAATAAAATAGCTTTTTGATGGTAAATCAAAGGGGAGAAGATGTGAGAGCGTCACAGATTCAGCAGTAGGCGTAATAAAAGGACAATTGGGGCGCGTTAGCGCCCCCTCCTCTTGCGGCGTGGCGGCGGCGTGGCGAGGGCCGATCATTGCCGCTTGCGGCTATATTTATATATTATATTTGGAATGTTGTTGTGCTTTTACTTTGGAATCTCATGTTTTACAACTTGATTTCCTCTAAAATGCCTGTCAAAAGAAAGTTATCAATTCAAACAGAAGCTGTTCTCCAGAGCAGTGAGTACTACAGTGTACTACAGTGTACTACAATGTACTACAGTGTACTACAGTGTACTACAGTGTACTACAATGTACTATACAATGTACTACAGTGTACTACAGTGTACTACAGTGTACTACAGTACAGTGTACTACAGTGTACTAACTACAGTGTACTAACTACAGTGTACTACAGTGTACTAACTACAGTGTACTACAGTGTACTACAGTGTACTAACTACAGTGTACTACAGTGTACTACAGTGTACTACAGTGTACTACAGTGTACTACAGTGTACTAACTACAGTGTACTACAGTGTACTACAGTGTACTAACTACAGTGCACTAACTACAGTGTACTACAGTGTACTACAGTGTACTAACTACAGTGTACTACAGTGTACTACAGTGTACTAACTACAGTGCACTAACTACAGTGTACTACAGTGTACTACAGTGTACTACAGTGTACTAACTACAGTGCACTAACTACAGTGTACTACAATGTACTACAGTGTACTAACTACAGTGTACTACAGTGTAGTACTACAGTGTACTACAGTGTACTACAGTGTACTACAATGTACTACAGTGTTCTACTACAGTGTAGTACTACAGTACAATGTACTATAGTGTTGTACTACAGTGTAGTACTACAGTGTACTACAGTGTACTACAGTGTACTACAATGTACTACAGTGTAGCACTACTGTGTACTAGAGTGTAGTACTACAGTGTACTACAGTGTACTACAGTGTACTACAGTGTACATATCATATCCTGCTTCCGAAGAGTGCGCACGCTTTTTTGCTCGCTCCGCTTGCTATCACTGCTTTCCTTATTTATTTTGCTTTTTAATCAGTTTTTGTCTTCCAAACATTTTTGCTTTAGACTTTTTCAAGTAAACCAAGGATTTTAAGAACATTTTTCCAGTTTTAACGACATATCTGACGCCAGCGACATGTCCGGGAGAAGAAGGGAGAAAGACTGTGAACGCTGTCGGAAATATCAACAAGAAATTAATGAGCTGAAAACACAGATATTTGTTTTGGAATCTGAAAACGTTCTTCACGATACCATTCCTGTGTCAACCGATGGTAAGAAGAGCACACTTTTTACAAGAAAAACTGCTACTTTCAACCTAAACCGCAGTGACTCTGTGTCGTTTCCAAAACTGTCTAAAAACCAGAAAGACCAGGCTGTTTCTTGGAACAAACTTGGAGCAAAGCCTAAACGATACAAAGATAACGTGAAGTCACCTAAAATACAGCTCACCAACAGATTTTTACCACTTTCAGAGATGGAATTAAATGAAAAAAGGAAAGATGACGTGGCCAAAATACAGCGAGGAGGATCTGTGCCAGTAGCCAAGGTCACGCAGATTGTTTTGGTTGGAGACGACGCAATAAGTCACGTGACGCATGAAAAGATAAACACACATTCTTTTCCAAGCGCCACTGTTTCTGAGATAACGTCACTCCTTCCAAATATTATGGCTAAGCATGGAGGAGCTAAACAGCTGATTGTGCACGTGGGTGCAGTGGACATGCGGCAGGAACAGACTGAAGTTTTGAAAGAAGACTCCTTGAAGTTATTCGACATGCTTGATAAAATGGAAATCAAAACATTCATAAGTGGACCTCTTCCAAACATCGACAGAAGGATAAACAAGTTTAGCCGGCTTCTTCAGCTGAACACATGGCTGTCCAAAGAGTGTCCCCCGAGAGGACTACACTACATTGAGAACTTCTATCTATTCTGGAAACGAGAGGACCTGTTTAAGAGAAATGGCCCCCACCTATGCAGAGGTGGAGTGAGGGTGCTGACAGAGAACCTGCTCCACGCTCTGAGGCATTGGACTGGGCCTGGACAGGGTCCTGAGCAGATAGTTAGAGAAGAGAGAAGAATTCCTGCTCCATCAGCCAGAGACCGAGCCAATGTTTCAACATCAAAAGCACCACAACCTCAGCCTCCACCAAAGGATTCATCAGCAGCTGCTCCACCACCACCAGCAAAGGATTCAGCTCCAGCTGCTCCACATTCACCTCCACCGCCTCCTGCAAAGGAACAATCTTCAAAGGCCTTGGACCCATCTGTGACAAGCCCAACAACATCCCTGTCATCGCCCCTGCCTTCACACCAGCCCTGGGTTCCCCCTGCAACATCTACTCCCACTACAGAATCCTCACTCTCCTTTTCATCTCCACTGTCACCCAGGGGCCTTCCCAGCCATTTTGAAAGTCTGATCAAATCAGGCATTAAGATGGCTCCACTCACGCCCCAATATAGCAAGGGCTATGTCAAGACTTATCAACTCTTCCCTGCACAAGCCGACTACACCTTCAGTCTTACTCAGCATGTGAGAGGCCCCACCCACAGCAAAGGACACACTCTAGATCTCATAATTACAAAGGGGGTAAATATTTCAAATGTTAATGTGATCGATGTTGCTCTGTCTGATCATTTCTGTGTCTTCTTTGACCTGTCTGTTTCTCCCAAACCACCGGTTGGTCCTGCAGTTGTTCAGAGGAGACACATAAGTGATGGCACAGGTGCACTGTTTATGGAAATGATAAACTTTGAAAATGTCTCATGTTCTAATGTAAATGATTTGTTGAACTCTGTTACATCTAGTGTTTTGAATGTTCTGGACACCATCGCCCCTATAAAGGCTAAAATGGTTAAAAATAAGAAGAAGGTGCCGTGGAGAAATGATGATTGGGTCAGGGCACAGAAAAGGGAGTGCCGCAGGGCCGAACGGAAATGGCGCAAGTCAAAGCTCCAGGTTCAAAAAGAGATTTACAAAGAGGAGCTGAACATGTACAACCTAATCTTATGTAGAACTAGGGAAAGATATTTTTCTGAAATAATTGGAAGCTGCAGTAACAACTCGCGTGTCCTGTTTGCCACAGTAAACAGATTAACAAACCCTCCAGCTCAGCTGCCGTTAGAACTCATTTCCACATCCAAGTGTAATGAGTTTGCATTATTATTTAATTACAAAGTTCAGGGCATTAAAAATGCTATAAATCCCACAATGAATCCCACAAAAAAATACCCTAAAACCACCAAGACACTTTGCTTGCTATGTGAGCTAACTCACTTTGCACCAGTAACTGAAAAAACTGTCCATGAGATCATAACCAGTCTGAGTTCATCTACATGCTGCCTCGATGTGTCACCCACCAGATTTCTAAAGTCTGTGCTGAACAGTTTGTTAGCACCACTCACTCACATAGTTAACATGTCGCTTCAATCTGGAACATTCCCAATGTCTTTGAAAACTGCGGTCATAAAGCCTCTCCTAAAGAAGAGCAGTCTTGATGCTGCAGTACTGAGTAATTACCGGCCCATCTCTAATCTGCCATTTTGGGGCAAAGTCCTTGAAAAGGTTGTTTACCAACAGCTCACAGATTTCCTCTTAATAAACAACTCATTTGATGTTTTTCAGTCAGGTTTTAGACCTCATCACACTGAGACTGCTCTTGTCAAGGTGACAAATGACATCTGCCTGAACACTGACACGGGCAAAGCCTCAGTCTTAGTTCTGTTAGATCTGAGTGATGCTTTTGACACTGTCGATCATGGGATCCTCTTACAGAGACTAGAGGACTGGGTGGGCATCACTGGCACTGCCCTACACTGCTTAAGGTCCTATCTGGAAGACAGGAAGTACTCAGACCACATGACGTGTACTACAGTGTACTTATCTGGGGAAATGTCTCTGCCTCGTCTGGGATGCTTCCAAAGCAGTCTTGAGAGGACATATTATAGCCATAGCCTCCAAAATAAGAAAAAGAAACAAAGGGAGAAAAAGCTGAAAGATCTGTAAGAAAAATAAAATTGTGGGAGGAAAACCATGTGATAAAGGGCAGTCCTAATACGCTTCAAGAAATTAAAAAGATAAGAGGAGAAATGAATTATCTGACTTTACAGAAAATACTTAAGAAAATGCTCTTTACCAAACAAAGAGTGGATAAAAAATTCTGAAGTATTATCTTAGAAACTTAGAAAACACAAAATGAAAGAATATTTTTTTAAATATGGAACAGGCAAACTGAGAAAATCTTAACCAAAAAGAGCAAATTTAATGAGCACTTCTACAAAAACTTTTTTCAAAACTTCCAGATGATAAAGAAGACAACATGACTGACTTCACCTCAGAGTGGTATAAAGCTCTAAAGACACACCTCAGAGTGGTATAAAGCTCTAAAGACACACCTCAGAGTGTATAAAGCTCTAAAGACACACCTCAGAGTGTTATAAAGCTCTAAAGACACACCTCAGAGTGGTATAAAGCTCTAAAGACACACCTCAGAGTGGTATAAAGCTCTAGGGACACACCTCAGAGTGTTATAAAGCTCTAAAGACACACCTCAGAGTGGTATAAAGCTCTAAAGACACACCTCAGAGTGGTATAAAGCTCTAAAGACAAACCTCAGAGTGGTATAAAGCTCTAGGGACACACCTCAGAGTGTATAAAGCTCTAGGGACACACCTCAGAGTGGTTTAAAGCTCTAAAGACACACCTCAGAGTGGTATAAAGCTCTAAAGACACACCTCAGAGTGTATAAAGCTCTAAAGACACACCTCAGAGTGTATAAAGCTCTAAAGACACACCTCAGAGTGTATAAAGCTCTAAAGACACACCTCAGAGTGGTATAAAGCTCTAAAGACACACCTCAGAGTGGTATAAAGCTCTAAAGACACACCTCAGAGTGGTATAAAGCTCTAAAGACACACTTACTCCTTTACTTTGGGCAACTTTTAACTGGGCACTTAATAAAACTCCTCCCCTCCTCGTGTGAAAGAGTCCAGTCATGTCCATCATGTCCCTGAGACCAAAAGAAGTGAAGGACTGTGCCTCATATAGACTATTTCTATTCTGAATGTGACTATCGTTTATACATCTCAAGTATGTCCAAAAGAATTTAACAAATCCTCTCAAACTGAATCCACAAAGATCAGACACAGAACGACAAACACAAGACGACATAAGACCATCTTTATACACAATGAGACAAATACTAAAACCACAAAACAAAGCCATAATAATAAGTCTGGACACTGAGAAGTCTTTTGATTCTGTAGCTGGACTTATTTATTTTAAGTGCTTAACAAATTTCAAATCGATTATTTAATTATAAAAAATATTGGAGCTCTTTACGATGGTCCAACATCAAGAATCAAAATCAATGGTCATGTGACAGGTCCACTGACTCTGGACAGAGGGGTCGGACAGGGCTGTGCCTGGTCTCCTCTCTAGTTTGCTTAGTATTTGGAACCATTTGCCAAATTTATTAGACAATCAAAAACAAAAACAAAATTGCTGATTCCATCAAACCGTCCCAGTGCTGCAGGTCCAGGTTTGATGGAGACATCAGGACAACATCGTCTGCAAACAGCAGAGATTAGATCCTGTGGACCCCAAACCGGACGCCCTTTCTCCATCTGTGACGTGGCTCTGAGAACCTTCTGCTGTTTTTAACTCCAGGAATCATCTCCAGCCTCGGGATCAGTACAACTGTGTGCTGAGACCAGGAAGTGAGAGGCCAGCTTGAAATGTGTTGAAATGTTCTTCTTTAAAATGTGTGTAATTCTCTCTGCAGCTGGCAGATGGCGCTAAAACACAGTTAATCTTAAATAGCAGAGATCCAAATGTAATTATGTTTAAGGAAAAAAACATTCGAAGACATAATATACCAAACTACAGGTACTCAAGAGCATTTTCAAAGGCTGATAAAATACAAATAATGCACAATATTTGTAGTTTGCCTTTTCTGACTCTTTGTGAAGTCAGTTTTGATTCTCATCCCTGCTTTTCAGCTTTTCCAATTTTAAATCTGCCTCTTCAAGACAATTTTACATTTTAAGACCTTACGCTCTTGTTTTTAGAGAATGTAATATTTTGGTAAATCACTGCCCTGGAGCTTTGGGGCATTAGTATTCTGCTGATGTGATCCGCTCTCTGCAAATCAAACGGAAAAGGGAACCAAACATCAAGATGTCAACCGTCTTCTCCTTCCCACAGCACCTCCAAATACTCAGACCCCGCCCACCTCTCCCCCCGGACACCCCAGCTCTGTTTCCATGGTAACTTATCAAATGCAACACGACACACAATTTAAACTGTGTGACTTCCTGGATCAGAGAGCTGGCTGAAGCGGGAGCGTCAGGAGGGGAACACTATAGACTTCAGTGTAGTGGCTATTTTAACACATGTTAAAAATCAGATTTTTACACGCACACAAAATATGAGCCAATCATGTTGTGGTGCATTGTCTAAATCAAACTTTGCAGTCATTGTAAAGATGGAGAAGAGAAGGAGCAGTCACTATCAATAAG
>NW_027316167.1:42288246-42308246 GCF_026437365.1 Eucyclogobius newberryi
TGTGCTGTGTATGTGTTGTGTATGTGTTGTGTATCTGCTGTGTATGTGTTGTGTATCTGTTGTGTATGTGTTGTGTATGTGTTGTGTATGTGTTGTGTATGTGTTGTGTATCTGCTGTGTATGTGCTGTGTATGTGTTGTGTATGTGTTGTGTATGTGTTGTGTATGTGTTGTGTATGTGTTGTGTATGTGCTGTGTATGTGCTGTGTATGTGTTGTGTATGTGCTGTGTATGTGCTGTGTATGTGTTGTGTATGTGTTGTGTATGTGCTGTGTATGTGTTGTGTATGTGTTGTGTATGTGTTGTGTATGTGTTGTGTATGTGCTGTGTATGTGCTGTGTATGTGTTGTGTATGTGTTGTGTATGTGTGGTGTATGTGTTGTGTATGTGTTGTGTATGTGTTGTGTATGTGCTGTGTATGTGCGGTGTATGTGTTGTGTATGTGTTGTGTATGTGCTGTGTATGTGTTGTGTATGTGTTGTGTATGTGTTGTGTATGTGTTGTGTATGTGTTGTGTATCTGCTGTGTATGTGCTGTGTATGTGTTGTGTATGTGCTGTGTATGTGTTGTGTATGTGCTGTGTATGTGCTGTGTATGTGTTGTGTATGTGTTGTGTATGTGCTGTGTATGTGTTGTGTATGTGTTGTGTATGTGTTGTGTATGTGTTGTGTATGTGTTGTGTATCTGCTGTGTATGTGCTGTGTATGTGTTGTGTATGTGTTGTGTATGTGCTGTGTATGTGTTGTGTATGTGCTGTGTATGTGCTGTGTATGTGTTGTGTATGTGTTGTGTATGTGATGTGTATGTGTTGTGTATGTGTTGTGTATGTGTTGTGTATGTGCTGTGTATTTGCTGTGTATGTGTTGTGTATGTGCTGTGTATGTGCTGTGTATGTGTTGTGTATGTGTTGTGTATGTGTTGTGTATGTGTTGTGTATGTGTTGTGTATGTGTTGTGTATCTGCTGTGTATGTGCTGTGTATGTGTTGTGTATGTGTTGTGTATGTGCTGTGTATGTGCTGTGTATGTGTTGTGTATGTGTTGTGTATGTGCTGTGTATGTGCTGTGTATGTGTTGTGTATGTGTTGTGTATGTGTTGTGTATGTGCTGTGTATTTGCTGTGTATGTGTTGTGTATGTGCTGTGTATGTGCTGTGTATGTGCTGTGTATGTGTTGTGTATGTGTTGTGTATGTGCTGTGTATGTGCTGTGTATCCTCAAAAAACCCACCCTAGACTCCGCCAACCTCTCCAACTACCGCCCCATCTCCAACCTGCCGTTCCTCTCAAAAACGCTGGAACGCATCGTCGCCGCCCAACTTCACACCCACCTCCAGTCAAACAACCTCTATGAACCCCTCCAATCTGGCTTCCGCCCACTTCACAGCACTGAAACAGCCCTGGTCAAAGTACTCAACGATCTCCTCACCTCTGCAGACTCCGGGGCCCTCAACATCCTGTTACTACTAGACCTCAGCGCAGCCTTTGACACTATAAACCATTCCATCCTCCTACAAAGGCTGCGCCAACTGGGTGTTGAGGGCTCTGCACTTGACTGGCTCACATCCTACCTCACCAACAGGCAAGAGTTCATTTCCCTCTCCGGTCACTCATCCACCCTCTCCCCAGTAACGCAGGGCTCCCCCAGGGCTCAGTCCTCGGCCCCCTCCTCTTCATCTGCTACATCTTCCCCCTTGGTCACATCCTCCGCCAACTCAACCTGGACTTTCACTGCTACGCTGACGACACCCAGATATACCTCACCACCAAATCCACCCAAAACCCTCCCCTCAGCCACACCCACACCCTCCCCTCACCCACACCCACACCCTCCCCTCAGCCACACCCACACCCTCCCCTCAGCCACATCCAAACCTGCATCTCTACAATAAAATCATGGCTCACTCTCAACTTCCTCAAACTGAACAGTGACAAAACAGAGCTCCTCCTCATTGGCACCAAATCCACTCTCAATAAAACTGGTCCCTTTTCACTCAGCATCGACACCTCGACCATCACCCCCTCTACCCTGGTACGCAATCTCGGTGTCATCATGGACCCCACCCTCTCCTTCACTCCCCATGTCAGCCACATTGTCAAGACCTCATACTTCCACCTCCGCCGCATCGCCAAAATCCGACACTGCCTCACCCTCCCCGCTGCTGAATCCCTCATCCATGCCTTCATCTCCTCCCGCCTCGACTACTGCACCTCCCTCCTCACTGGCATCTCCTCCCATTCCCTCCACAGACTCCAAATGGTCCAAAACTCCGCTGCCCGCCTCCTCACCCACACCTGCCTCCTCACCCACACCCTCCTCACCCACACCCGCCTCCTCACCCACACCCTCCTCACCCACACCCGCCTCCTCACCCACACCCGCCTCCTCACCCACACCCTCCTCACCCACACCCGGTCCCGTGATCACATCACTCCCGTTCTCCGCTCTCTCCACTCTCTCCCCATCAAGCAGCGCATAAACTTTAAAATACTCCTCCTCACCTTCAAAGCTCTTCACCACCTTGCCCCCCCCTACCTGTCTGACCTCCTCATCCCCCACCGCCCCTCCCGAGCTCTCCGATCCTCCTCCTCTCTCACCCTGACTGCACCAACATCCCGACTCAAAACTTTTGGCGACAGAGCATTCTCCCGAACAGCACCCCGACTCTGGAACTCCCTCCCCCAACCTGTCCGCCACTCTCCCTCACTCACAACATTCAAATCCCGCCCAAAAACATGACCTCTTCACCCAAGCCTATGACCTCCCCTACCCCTAGCCTCCTCTACCCCATTGCCTACTCTTCTACCCCCTGTTACATCCCCATCTTTTTCTCTCTACTTCTTCTGTCTTGTTCATTTTATCTGTATATTAATGTGTTCTGTACGTGTTGTCCCCCCTGTCTGTAAATACCCCCCCTTTTTTATTATGTTCAGCGTCTTTGGGTCACTGAAAAGCGCTATATAAATAAAAGTTATTATTATTATTATTATTATCTGCTGTGTATGTGTTGTGTATGTGTTGTGTATGTGCTGTGTATGTGTTGTGTATCTGCTGTGTATTTGTTGTGTATGTGTTGTGTATGTGTTGTGTATTTGTTGTGTATGTGTTGTGTATGTGTTGTGTATCTGCTGTGTATTTGTTGTGTATGTGTTGTGTATGTGTTGTGTATTTGTTGTGTATGTGTTGTGTATGTGTTGTGTATGTGTTGTGTATGTGTTGTGTATCTGCTGTGTATGTGCTGTGTATGTGTTGTGTATCTGCTTGTGGTTGTGTATAAAACCAATGAAAAGTACATAGATAGTAAAAATTAAACATAGTTTTCATAGCGTTAATATTTTGTTCTATTGCAACATTTAAAATTTGATTGTGGTATATTTAATGAAAGTACAAGTAAACTACATTTAGGCTATATAGTTATTTGTTTGTTTTATTATTCAGATCTCTTGCCACTGGGGATTTCTACAGGACAATCACCAGCAGCTTCAGGTCCACAACAGAGGACTGGACGTCCACAACACAGAGGACTGGACGTCCACAACACAGAGGACTGGACGTCCACAACACAGAGGACTGGACGTCCACAACACAGAGGACTGGACGTCCACAACACAGAGGACTGGACGTCCACAACAGAGGACTGGACGTCCACAACACAGAGGACTGGACGTCCACAACACAGAGGACTGGACGTCCACAACAGAGGACTGGACGTCCACAACACAGAGGACTGGACGTCCACAACACAGAGGACTGGACGTCCACAACACAGAGGACTGGACGTCCACAACACAGAGGACTGGACGTCCACAACAGAGGACTGGACGTCCACAACACAGAGGACTGGACGTCCACAACACAGAGGACTGGACGTCCACAACACAGAGGACTGGACGTCCACAACACAGAGGACTGGACGTCCACAACAGAGGACTGGACGTCCACAACACAGAGGACTGGACGTCCACAACACAGAGGACTGGACGTCCACAACACAGAGGACTGGACGTCCACAACACAGAGGACTGGACGTCCACAACAGAGGACTGGACGTCCACAACACAGAGGACTGGACGTCCACAACACAGAAGTGATTGAGCCCAAATGTCTTGTTGTTTACACAGAATGAGATAAAGTTAAATGAATAAAACAGTGATAAACTTCTCTTAAGTTATCTGTTCTCTTTACTTCTGCACCTACTTGTGCGTTGTAACACTGAAATTTCCCCACTGTGTGGACTAATAAAGGATTATCTCATCTTGTCCTTGTTTGTTTTTGTTTATGATCTTAAATTGTGGTAAATTAAATAAGTACATCTTTAAATAGCCACTGAATTTCCCACAGACTCCCCAGTATTATATATATGAAAAAGATGAACAAGAACAATAAATAACTAATATATATATTAGTTATATTATATATATATATATATATATATATATATCGTCTGCCATTGTTGTGGTGCCGGTTCTTCGTCATCTTTGATTGGCCGCAGAAAAGCTCAAAATTCTGAACTTATTTGTGGTGAACCGTTTTGATGCATTGAAGCTTATTCGCCCGTTAAAGCGTCTCGAGCGGAAAACGCAAAAGCGTGCCCGCCTCGCTCCTCGGCGAATCGTGCCGCAAATAAGCGGAAACCGCGCCGCAAAAACGCAGGAGGTGCTCGACGCGCGTTTACATAGACTTTGAATGTAAACTGGAGGCTTCTGCCGCACCGGTCTGAACGGACCATTACACTCTCTGAACTAAAAACATAAAGCTCCAGCTGCTCTGTAAACAGATCAGAATCTTTCATTCATTCATTTTCTACTGCTTGTTCCCTTTCGGGGTGGCCCAGTGACTTTGGGCCTTAGGCGGGATACACCCTGGACAGGGGTCAACTCGTCGCAGGTCAAACACAGAGACATAGACATGACAGACAAACATTCACTAGGAAAAAGGACCTTGTCTGTATAATGTGACCATGAGGTGAACTCTCAGGCCCCATGTTGGTGGATCCATGTCTTGTTGCTGTTCAGTTCAGTTTCTGCCTCAGGACTGCTGGGATGTCCCCTTAGGAGCTACTTCAGCCATGTTAGCATCATTAGCTTGTGAGAGTCTGTTTTCTGCCGAGGTTACCGTCCGTCAGCCACGTTTACTCACAGCGTCTTGTTCTTCTTTCTCGTTTTGAGGGTGAAATGAGATTTTAAAGGCAAATGTGGGCGTCACGGCGACTAGTTTGTCTGCGCTGTACCCAAAAGTTTCTGTGGGCCCTTTTCCTGGGCTGCTTCAACTTCACACTCACCTGCCACTCTGGGTCAGTGAAGCCAGGTACCTTGTCCCACCTCTTAGCACCTCTCACCTCTGCTGACCCTACTGAGGACACTAGAACCATCAGACCCCTGCTGAGACGGCCCACGGTAACACCACTATTTTGACTTGTTGTGGAGCATATTTTCAGGCTACACAGACTTCCTCAGGACGTTGTCTCCAATAAGGAGACAACCCAAAAGGGTTGGGGTTTTCTGGCCTGTCCTTTTGCTGCCATTGACCCGTCTTCAGAATACCACTCTCAGACAGAGGGACCAGCCATGATCTTGAGGCTGCCCTCCGTTGTGTCTCTGCCAGTCATCCGGCATCCTGGTCTCACACAGGTCTTCTCCAGCATCCTGGTCTCACACAGGTCTTCTCCAGCATCCTGGTCTCACACAGGTCTTCTCCAGCATCCTGGTCTCACACAGGTCTTCTCCAGCATCCTGGTCTCACACAGGTCTTCTCCAGCATCCTGGTCTCACACAGGTCTTCTCCAGCATCCTGGTCTCACACAGGTCTTCTCCAGCATCCTGGTCTCACACAGGTCTTCCACTGCCACAAGTGTCACCGTCGTTTCAATAAGAAAAAGTCCTCCACATGTTGCTGAAATCTATAATTGTCAGGGTTCGTCCAGCAGCATTTCATAATCAAAGAGAAATATCCTTCACACATTGTCACTGTAACTTTGTAATGGTACTCCAGCTGTGCCATGCAGTAGAAGCTCCTGCAGTGCATTATGGGTGAAGAGTCTCCACAGCCACACATTCCTGAACCATGACAATCACAGCCGTGAATGTAGATGTTCATTTAAAGCTATATTAAGATAAGGGCGGGGCCGTAATCTGAGGTAACGTGATCCACGCTGTACTGTCATTCTAGTAGTGTTTCACAAGCTCCATGCTGCCCTCTGCTGGACCTGAGGCCAGCTGCAGCCACGTCCTGTGTATAGGGCAAAGTTAGAGTTCAGACCTGATTTAGAGGTCAAGGTGAGACTACATGCTGAACTATTGTTTCTTTTTTTCTTTTGCTCAGTACTTCAAAGTAAAGAGTAAAGTCAGAACTGCACCTGAAGAAGTTGTATTTCTTTCGAATCCAGTTCTCCCACAGAGGCCCTTTAAGTAGTACTTACCAGTGACGTGTGGTGAGGTTCAGGGCGAGTGAGGCACCGACTCTTTCAGAGTCAGATTTACAAACACAAATGAACCAAAAGAGTTCCTTAAACAGGTCGTTCTGGACCAGAAAGAGGAGAAGCTGCAGGAGACTTGCATTCATTGCTATACAGTCCCACTAGCTCCGCCCTTATGCTATACAGTCCCACTAGCTCCGCCCTTATGCTATACAGTCCCACTAGCTCCGCCCTTATGCTATACAGTCCCACTAGCTCCGCCCTTATGCTATACAGTCCCACTAGCTCCGCCCTTATGCTATACAGTCCCACTAGCTCCGCCCTTATGCTATACAGTCCCACTAGCTCCGCCCTTATGCTATACAGTCCCACTAGCTCCGCCCTTATGCTATACAGTCCCACTAGCTCCGCCCTTATGCTATACAGTCCCACTAGCTCCGCCCTTATGCTATACAGTCCCACTAGCTCCGCCCTTATGCTATACAGTCCCACTAGCTCCGCCCTTATGCTATACAGTCCCACTAGCTCCGCCCTCAGTCTCACAAAGTCAAAAGATCGTGCATATTTTGAGGCTCTGCAGTTTGTGTCATCAAAATGTTGGGACATTTCACAAAATGTTGTGCATCCACTAAAGTTTAAACCAAGGAAAGCTCGCTCACCAAATGATCAAACCTGACTTTAATCTGACACTGATGTTATCAAAAATGTTAAAGAGCCACTGCCTCCGTTCATCTCTGACAGAACTCATCCCAAAACAAACTAGACTGAGCAATCTAGAAGTTTGAACAATTTTAACACAAAATAAATTTCAGGGCAAGCGGGAGTCAATCCCAGGATCTCTTGAACCCCAAACTGTGTCGCTACCCCTGTAGTACAGACTTTACCCCTGTAGTACAGACTTTATCCCTGTAGTACAGACTTTACCCCTGTAGTACAGACTTTATCCCTGTAGTACAGACTTTACCCCTGTAGTACAGACTTTATCCCTGTAGTACAGACTTTATCCCTGTAGTACAGACTTTACCCCTGTAGTACAGACTTTATCCCTGTAGTACAGACTTTATCCCTGTAGTAAAGACTTTACCCCTGTAGTACAGACTTAACCCCTGTAGTACAGACTTTATCCCTGTAGTACAGACTTTATCCCTGTAGTACAGACTTAACCCCTGTAGTACAGACTTTACCCCTGTAGTACAGACTTTATCCCTGTAGTACAGACTTTACCCCTGTAGTACAGACTTTATCCCTGTAGTACAGACTTTATCCCTGTAGTACAGACTTTATCCCTGTAGTACAGACTTTATCCCTGTAGTACAGACTTTACCCCTGTAGTACAGACTTTATCCCTGTAGTACAGACTTTATCCCTGTAGTACAGACTTAACCCCTGTAGTACAGACTTTACCCCTGTAGTACAGACTTTATCCCTGTAGTACAGACTTTACCCCTGTAGTACAGACTTTATCCCTGTAGTACAGACTTTATCCCTGTAGTACAGACTTTACCCCTGTAGTACAGACTTTATCCCTGTAGTACAGACTTTATCCCTGTAGTACAGACTTTATCCCTGTAGTAAAGACTTTACCCCTGTAGTACAGACTTTACCCTTGTAGTACAGACTTTATCCCTGTAGTACAGACTTTACACCTGTAGTACAGACTTTATCCCTGTAGTACAGACTTTATCCCTGTAGTACAGACTTTATCCCTGTAGTACAGACTTTATCCCTGTAGTACAGACTTTATCCCTGTAGTACAGACTTTACCCCTGTAGTACAGACTTTATCCCTGTAGTACAGACTTTATCCCTGTAGTACAGACTTAACCCCTGTAGTACAGACTTTACCCCTGTAGTACAGACTTTATCCCTGTAGTACAGACTTTACCCCTGTAGTACAGACTTTATCCCTGTAGTACAGACTTTATCCCTGTAGTACAGACTTTACCCCTGTAGTACAGACTTTATCCCTGTAGTACAGACTTTATCCCTGTAGTACAGACTTTATCCCTGTAGTAAAGACTTTACCCCTGTAGTACAGACTTTACCCTTGTAGTACAGACTTTATCCCTGTAGTACAGACTTTACCCTTGTAGTACAGACTTTACCCCTGTAGTACAGACTTTATCCCTGTAGTACAGACTTTATCCCTGTAGTACAGACTTTACCCCTGTAGTACAGACTTTATCCCTGTAGTAAAGACTTTACCCCTGTAGTACAGACTTTACACCTGTAGTACAGACTTTACACCTGTAGTACAGACTTTATCCCTGTAGTACAGACTTTATCCCTGTAGTACAGACTTTATCCCTGTAGTACAGACTTTACCCTTGTAGTACAGACTTTACCCCTGTAGTACAGACTTTATCCCTGTAGTACAGACTTTACCCCTGTAGTACAGACTTTATCCCTGTAGTACAGACTTTACCCCTGTAGTACAGACTTTACCCCTGTAGTACAGACTTTACCCCTGTAGTACAGACTTTATCCCTGTAGTACAGACTTTATCCCTGTAGTACAGACTTTATCCCTGTAGTACAGACTTTACACCTGTAGTACAGACTTTACCCCTGTAGTACAGACTTTACCCCTGTAGTACAGACTTTATCCCTGTAGTAAAGACTTTACCCCTGTAGTACAGACTTTACCCCTGTAGTACAGACTTTACCCCTGTAGTACAGACTTTATCCCTGTAGTAAAGACTTTATCCCTGTAGTACAGACTTTATCCCTGTAGTACAGACTTTATCCCTGTAGTACAGACTTTATCCCTGTAGTACAGACTTTATCCCTGTAGTACAGACTTTATCCCTGTAGTAAAGACTTTACCCCTGTAGTACAGACTTTACCCCTGTAGTACAGACTTTATCCCTGTAGTACAGAATTTATCCCTGTAGTAAAGACTTTACCCCTGTAGTACAGACTTTACCCCTGTAGTACAGACTTTATCCCTGTAGTACAGACTTTATCCCTGTAGTACAGACTTTACCCCTGTAGTACAGACTTTATCCCTGTAGTACAGACTTTATCCCTGTAGTACAGACTTTATCCCTGTAGTACAGACTTTACCCCTGTAGTACAGACTTTACCCCTGTAGTACAGACTTTATCCCTGTAGTACAGACTTTATCCCTGTAGTACAGACTTTACACCTGTAGTACAGACTTTACCCCTGTAGTACAGACTTTACCCCTGTAGTACAGACTTTATCCCTGTAGTACAGACTTTATCCCTGTAGTACAGACTTTACCCCTGTAGTACAGACTTTATCCCTGGTCCAGGTAGAGGAACGAGGCGTGGCAACGAGACGTGGCAACAAGGCGTGGCAACGAGACGTGGCAACGAGACGTGGCAACAAGGCGTGGCAACACCAAGTGACGGCAACATGAGGGAAAAGGAACATGAGAAGTGCAGAAAGAGCGAGGGCTCAGAGGATTTCACTCTGACTTTGACTTCATATCTGATCGTACAGTCCAACAGTCTCTTACTTGTCTCTTCTGATTTATTTACTTGCTGGAACAGTGACATTGCACAGTAAATATATTGCACAGTAAATATATTGCACAGTAAATATATTGCACAGTAAATGTATTGTACAGTAAATATATTGCAATGTATTGCACAGTAAATGTATTGCACAGTAAATGTATTGCACAGTAAATGTATTGCACAGTAAATGTATTGCACAGTAAATGTATTGCACAGTAAATGTATAGCACAGCTCCCTGCCGTGGGCAGAAGCAGTGAAGCAGGTTCAGAGTGCATCATTAAAAAGCCCCGTGTTATATTTAGAGTGCAGTAAAAAAAAAAAAACTAATATATTTATGCCGCTTCTTAAAGGGCAAATATGAAGCATTATTTGTTTTGTTCTCAGCCTTTAAACACGCTCTTGAGGGCCTTTTAGTTTAAAACATGTTATAACAAACAACATTACATTTGGATCTCTGCTGTTTCTAGGATTAACTGAGTTTTGGAGCCATCTACTGGCTTCAGTGGGAATTACACTTTGAGTTGATCTCGCCTCTTACTTCCTGGTCTCAGCACACAGTTGTTCTGATCGTGAGTCGGGAGAGGATTCCTGGAGTTCAAAACAGCAGAAGGTTCTCAGAGCCGCGTCACAGATGGAGAAAAGGTCAGTTATGGAGGATGTTTCTGAGGCTCGGACGGAGAAGACTTTATCAAACTGTGTTCCAGCCGAGTTTGTGACGAGGAACGGTGTGAGAACAGCGTAAGAAGAGAGACAAAGCCAATCATGCATATGTGTCCTTTAAGGTTGAATTAAAATGTCCCAGAATGCATCGCTTCAGTCGATGGTGAGGAGTTCCAGGCTCCTGCTGCTCACAGTCTCCTGGAGGCTGTGGTTGTTCTGACTCCTCCCTCATCGCATCATCTCACAAAAACGTTAAAAGTCGTGCGCCGGGTCGAGAAACGCCGCGTGAGAACAGGATGAAACGTTTAAAATCTCCAGAACAATAATAATGTCACATGTCTAATGTAGTGAGGGCTCCTTTATAAAAGCCGCTGACCAAGTCTAAACACAATAATTAGAATTTGAAAATATCATTGAATTCACAAAAAGATAGAACTCATTTGAAATCGAAATAATAAAAACAAATGTTTAGATCCAGGTTGTGCTTTTTGTGTTCTGCTCAGCTCAACACCTAAATATTTAACAGAATCGACAACCTTCTCCCTTTCTCACAAGTGCCAGAGGGAGATTATTCCTTATTGTGAAATAGATCTTTATTAAGATTTAGTGACAGACAGAGCTTCACTCTCTCCACATTTTCTTATTTTAAAGCCTTATTCCAAAATGGATTGAATTCATTATTTGCCTCAAAATTCTACAGACAACTCCCCACAAAGACAACGTGAAAGCTCGTTTGAATTCTCTTCTTTGGCTCTAATCAGTCTTCTTCAGTTGAATGAAGCTCACACTCCTGTTTATGGACACTTTCTCCCATTCTTCTTCTGCAGAACCATCAGGTTGGATGGTGAGCGTCAGTTCACACACATTTTCATCTTCTGGAAGGTTCTCTCTCCACAGGAACATGCTGGAGATCTGTCTCTAGAAGAGTCTTCATGATGATGGAGGCCCCTGAGCTCGGAGGAACCTTCAGTGCTGCAGAGATGTTTCTGTCTCTTCTCCAGATCTGAGCCATGATCCTATCTCGGAGGTCTCCAGACACTTCCTCTGACTTCATGTCTTGGTTTGAGCTCTGACATCACTGTTACCATGGGACCCTCTATAAACAGGTGTGAGCTTTTACCACAGGTGGACTCCAGTCGAGCTGTAGAAACATCTCAAGGATGAGCTCAATTTTGACAACCTTTTTCATGTTGTCCTTTTGTGTGGAATAATGAATGAATCCTTCTGGAATGAGGCTGGGACAGAACACATGTGGAGAAGGTGAAGCCTGTGAATCCACCAGTGACAAAAGCTTCACGTTTACATGAATATTACATTGAATATTTGTGTTTCAGGGTTTAATGAACGTTATTATCAAATTCTGAATGTTACGTTACTCCCGCAGTTACTCTTACTGACCACTACTTTGTACTTGAGTAAATATTATGTTGAAGTACTTTTTTTTACACTTATTACATTTATGGAACGTATCTTGATTCATTCTCACAGATTTACAGCAGCTGTGTCCTGCTCCTGCCCATTTGCTCCGCTTCCAAAGTATGATGACTTCTCTACATTTACGCTCCGATTTTAAATCAATACAAAGACAGATTGTAAAGAGAAGAGAAAGCTGGAACTTGCAGTTTCCCACTGGCAAAGACCTTTTTCTGACGCAACAATGAGAAGAATCCGTCTCCGAACGGCCGTGGCAGATACAGTCACAGCCAAACGTCTGACTCATGGTTTTCATTAAAGTTGGGATGAATTTTTAATGCCAAAAAGGGATTATTTATAACGTATGTTTTCATGTGAGGACGAGACGATCCTGAAGAAACAACTTAGAGTTGACAACGATGATTTTCAGATATAGATCATGCTGCGCCTCAAAGTGCATGTTTTTCTAATCATTACATAGTTTTAGGTATGGATATTACCTGTGGTAAATATGAATCATATGTTTTACATGAATCAAGTGGCAGATTGTGAAGAATGTTTCAAACCACAGTCCACATTTATCCACTGAGGGCCACATAAAGTGGCCCCTGTGCACAGAACAGTCACTCATTCAACGTTTGCTCCACCCATCACACCTTGATTCAGATTTAAGTCTGGTGCTTAAGGTCAAGGCAACTGCTGTTGTGATTTAGGGCAATACAAAATGAAATTGAATTAAACTGAAGTGAAATCTTCAGCAGAATCTGACATTTAGTTTGGGCCAAACAGCTGCCTAAAGATGCATCTGAACAAAGCTTCATCTGAACAAAGCTTCATCTGAACAAAGCTTCATCTGAACAAAGCTTCATCTGAACACGTTAGAGGAGGAAAGAACGGCACAAAACTTTCCCTTATGCAGTTTGCAGTAACACAGCTTTGCAGACAAGTTTTGTAGTAAATTTAATTATATAATTTGGACAAAATAATCAAAATGGCGATACAATTCTGCTCGACAACAGCAGCCGAGAGCATCAGCCATGGGTTTGTCTGGAAACAATTGATAATGGACATGAAAAACCCACATCGGTCGATCTCCACTTGGACTTGGACCTTGAACCAAAGTATAAAAATAAAAAAATAGAAAAATTAGGAGTAATAATGGCCTCAGACTTGAACTTTAACAGCCACATCAAATCAATAACATCGGCAGCTTTTTACCAAATAAAGTGTCTAAACCAGATTTGGAGAGACTTATCCATGTGTTTGTCTCCAGTAGATTAGACTGTAACGGCCGCTCACTGGTCTCTCCAAACGAGCTGTAAAACAGCTGCAGTACATCCAGAACGCTGCTGCTCGGGTCCTGACTAGAACCAGGAAGTACCATCACATTAGTCCCGACTAGAACCAGGAAGTACCATCACATTAGTCCTGACTAGAACCAGGAAGTACCGTCACATTTGTCCTGACCAGAACCAGGAAGCACCATCACATTAGTCCTGACTAGAACCAGGAAGTACCGTCACATTAGTCCCGACTAGAACCAGGAAGTACCATCACATTAGTCCTGACCAGAACCAGGAAGCACTATCACATTAGTCCTGACTAGAACCAGGAAGTACCGTCACATTAGTCATGACTAGGACCAGGAAGTACCGTCACATTAGTCCTGACTAGAACCAGGAAGCAACATCACATTAGTCCTGACTAGAACCAGGAAGTACCGTCACATTAGTCCTGACTAGAACCAGGAAGTACCATCACATTAGTCCTGACCAGAACCAGGAAGCACCGTCACATTAGTCCTGACTAGAACCAGGAAGTACCGTCACATTAGTCCCGACTAGAACCAGGAAGTACCATCACATTAGTCCTGACTAGAACCAGGAAGTACCGTCACATTAGTCCTGACTAGAACCAGGAAGTACCATCACATTAGTCCTGACTAGAACCAGGAAGTACCATCACATTAGTCCTGACTAGAACCAGGAAGTACCGTCACATTAGTCCTGACTAGAACCAGGAAGTACCATCACATTAGTCCTGACTAGAACCAGGAAGTACCGTCACATTAGTCCTGACTAGAACCAGGAAGCACCATCACATTAGTCCTGACTAGAACCAGGAAGTACCATCACATTAGTCCTGACTAGAACCAGGAAGTACCATCACATTAGTCCTGACCAGAACCAGGAAGCACCATCACATTAGTCCTGACTAGAACCAGGAAGTACCGTCACATTAGTCCCGACTAGAACCAGGAAGCACCATCACATTAGTCCTGACTAGAACCAGGACGTACCGTCACATTAGTCCCGACTAGAACCAGGAAGCACCATCACATTAGTCCTGACTAGAACCAGGAAGTACCGTCACATTAGTCCTGACTAGAACCAGGAAGCACCGTCACATTAGTCCTGACTAGAACCAGGAAGTACCGTCACATTAGTCCCGATTAGAACCAGGAAGTACCGTCACATTAGTCCTGACTAGAACCAGGAAGTACCGTCACATTAGTCCCGACTAGAACCAGGAAGTACCGTCACATTAGTCCCGACTAGAACCAGGAAGTACCATCACATTAGTCCCGACTAGAACCAGGAAGTACCGTCACATTAGTCCTGACTAGAACCAGGAAGTACCGTCACATTAGTCCCGACTAGAACCAGGAAGTACCGTCACATTAGTCCCGACTAGAAACAGGAAGTACCGTCACATTAGTCCTGACTAGAACCAGGAAGTACCGTCACATTAGTCCCGACTAGAACCAGGAAGTACCGTCACATTAGTCCCGACTAGAACCAGGAAGTACCGTCACATTAGTCCCGACTAGAACCAGGAAGTACCCTCACATTAGTCCTGACTAGAACCAGGAAGTACCATCACATTAGTCCTGACTAGAACCAGGAAGTACAATCACATTAGTCCCGACTAGAACCAGGAAGTACCCTCACATTAGTCCTGACTAGAACCAGGAAGTACCATCACATTAGTCCCGACTAGAACCAGGAAGTACTATCACATTAGTCCCGACTAGAACCAGGAAGTACCGTCACATTAGTCCCGACTAGAACCAGGAAGTACCATCACATTAGTCTCTGCACTGCCCCCTGTGGCTCAGAGAAGAGACTTTAAAGCAGCTCTGCTTGTGTACAAGTCTCTCCATGGCCTAACACCAAAGTACATGTTAGTGCCATATGAACCATCTCGAACTATTCTACTGTAACAATGTTTCAAACTAGGCTTAAAACATCTATTTTTAGCTGTGCATATGACTGAGGGAATTTTAGCCGTATTTTACTCATTTTAATATATTTTAATGTGTCTATGTTTTGAAATTCTTTGCATTGTGAAGTATTTGTACTTTGTTTTTTATAGTTAGTATAGTATATAGCACTCTGAGTTACTTTTTGTGTAAATGTTGCAATACAAATGAATATAAGTCATAAGGCGCTGGTACAGCTAGCAGCCCGGTGTAAACGCTCTCTCTTTTTTCTCACACTTATTGTGCTTTATCTGCTATATTTTGTAAATATAGTTAGTATATTTTTTCTATTTTACTGTACGATAGGGACACGCGCTGGAATCGTTTTTTAATTCAACTGTTTTTGACTTTTTTCGGCTGGATTTGAGCGTTTTTCGTTGTGTTGTTGTGATGTGAGCTAGCTCTGAGCTAGCCCCCCTCGCGCCCTCTGGCCGCCGCTAAAGTACGGCGTGTCGTCGGTACACGTTTATATACACGTTTATATAAAAGAGGAACTTCACAAACGATCGGGACACGCACTGGAATCGCTTTAAATTAACTTGTTTTGACTTTATTTGGCTGGATTTAGTGTTTTCATCGTGTCGTGGCGATGTGTCTTGGCTCTGAGCCCCCCTGCGCCCACCGCCCGGCGCCATACCGCGTTTACACAAAGGAGGAACTAATGAAACTGCGGAGAACAGTCATCTCACCCAGAGATCGTCACGTTATCCCGGCGGACATCCTAAGGAAAACGCAACGAAGCAGACGGGCTGGACGTAAACTCCGAGAGAAGAGAGGGACAAACAGGAAGTCGGTTCCCGCCGTAGTCATGGGTAACGTGAGGTGCCTTCAAAATAAAATGACGGAAATAGCGAGCCTCATGCGGTCCCAGAGGATTTATAGGGACAGCAGCGTCTTGATTTTCACAGAGACCTGGTTAACAGCAGAAATGCCAGACTCTATTGTAGGTTTGGACAATTTTCATCTGCTGCGGGCGACAGAACGAGAGAATGCGGAAAGAAGAGAGGTGGAGGTCTGAAGAAAAGAGGTGGAGGTCTGGTGGTGTATGTGAACACGAGCTGGTCCAAACCCGAACACTGCACAGTGAAGGAGCAGCTATGTAACAAGGATATTGAACTATTGGCTATTGGCATGAGGCCATATTATCTGCCCCGGGAGTTCTCACATGTGATTTTGATCGCAGTCTATGTGGCCCCGTCTGCCAATGCTGAAGATGCTTGTGAAGCACTGCTCTCCTGCACTTGTAGGCCGCAAACACAGGGTCTCTTCCTCTTCTCTGGTGACTTTAACCACGCTTCTCCCTCTTCTGTTCTACCAACATACACCCAGTATGTTACCTGCCCCACCAGAGAGAATAGAACATTGGACTTGTTTTTTGCCAACACCAAGGAGGCTTATTCCTCTTCCCCCCTCCCTCCCCTGGGCAGCTCAGACCACAACCTTGTACATCTGAGGCCTGTGTATGAACCCATCGTGCGCAGGCAGCCTGTGGTGTCCCGTGAGGTGAGGATGTGGTCTGCTGAGAGCGAGGAGGCTCTGAGGGACTGCTTCAGCACCACTGTCTGGACTGAGCTTTATGACCCACATGGGGAGGACATCAACACCATCACAGAGTGCATCACGGACTACATCAACTTCTGTTTTGAGAACATTGTTGCCTCCCGGACGGTGCGGTGTTTTCCAAACAACAAGCCATGGATTAACCGTGAACTGAAGGCTCTGCTGAAGGAGAAGAAGAGAGCCTTCAGGTCAGGGAACAAGGAGGAGCTGAGGACTGTGCAGAAGGAGCTGAGGAGGAAGATCAGGCAGGCTGAGGCCGGCTACAAGAGGAGGATGGAGGAGCCATAGAGGGGGATCTACAGTGGGTGAATGATTTAAATGCTCACTTCTTGAGGTTTGATCGGTCACCCGCCCCTCCCCCTGCACAGCTGCATGCTCCCTCTTCCACAGCTGGACAATGCCCTGCATCTGTTCCTCTTCGCTTATCTGCCCCGGACCATCAGCTCCCCACTTCGCCTGGACTCACCCATCCCCCCAGCACACGGTCCCCCTGCCAACCACTGACTGTCACAGCAGCACAGGTGAGGAGTGAGCTGAAGAGGATTAAAGTGAGGAAGGCAGCAGGACCTGATGGCATCAGCCCCAGGCTCCTTAAGTCCTGCGCAGATGAACTGTGTGGAGTTATGGAGCATGTCTTCAACATGAGCCTGAAGCTGAGGGTGGTACCACAGGTCTGGAAGACCTCCTGTCTGGTACCTGTGCCTAAGACACCGCACGCCAAAGACCTCAACAGCTTCAGGCCAGTGGCTCTCACGTCCTGATGAAGACACTGGAGCGGCTGGTCCTGGACCACCTCCGCTCCACCGTGAGCTCAGCCATGGACCCGCTGCAGTTTGCATATCGGTCTGGCATCGGAGTGGAGGACGCCGTCATCTCCCTGCTGCACCGCTCTCGCTCTCACCTGGAGAAGCCTGGCAGCTCTGTGAGGATTCTGTTCTTCGATCTTTCCAGCGCCTTCAACACCATCAGCTCCTGAGGGACAAGCTGGAGACGGCTGGTGTGGAGTATGACCTGGCAGAGTGGATCCTGGACTACCTCACGGACCGACCCCAGTTTGTGAGAGCCCGGAACTGTGTGTCTGACACTCGGACCTGCAGTGTGGGGGCGCCCCAGGGCACTGTCCTCGCGCCCTTTCTCTTCACCCTTTACACTGCAGACTTCAGACATGACACGGACAGCTGTGTCCTGCAGAAGTTCTCTGACCACTCTGCCATCGTCGGACTCATCACGGACGACGATGATGCGGAGGACAGAGGACTGGAGCAGGACTTTGTGGAACCACCTCCTCATCAACGAAGGGAAGACCAAGGAGATGGTGGTGGATTTCCGCAGACGCCACCCCACTGCCCCCTCACCAGTGAACATCCAGGGACGGGACATTGAGAGAGTGACTCATACAAGTACCTGGGTGTTCATCTGAACCACAAACTGGACTGGACTCATAACACAGACGCACTGTACAGGAAGAGCCAGAGTCGGCTCTACCTCCTGAGGAGACTCAGGTCTTTTGGAGTGACAGGGCCACTCCTGACAGGGCCACTCCTGAAGACCTTCTACGACTCTGTGGTGGCATCAGCTCCTGTAGGTGTGGTCTGCTGGAGCAGCAGCATCACAGAGAGGGAGAGGAAGAGGCTGGACAGAGTCATCAAGAAGTCCAGCTTCGTCCTGGGCTGTGCTCTGGACTCGGTGCAGGAGGTGGGGGACAGAAGGGTCCTGGCTAAATTCACATCTATGCTTGACCATGAGTGCCACCCCCTGCAGGACACTCTGTCCCCTGCAGGACACTCTCTCCGCTCTGGAGAGCAACTTCAGTGAGAGACTGATCCACCCTCGCTGTGTGAAGGAAAGGTTTCGTAGGTCTTTCCTTCTGCTGCTGTCAGACTTTATAACAAACACTGTTAGTCCTGAACACTCGCAATACTGACCTAACCATGTGCAATTCTGTCATATGTGCAATTGCTGTTGGAATTCATGTGCAATTCATGTGCAATTACTGTCATGATCACATGCAATGGTGTTTATGTATTTATGTATTTATGTATTTATGTATTTATTTATTTATTTGTCTATGGGAGTTTTTTTATTTATAGGAGATCTTCTACTGAAAGTGTTTTTCAGACTTCCTATAAGTGATCTGTTCTTCTGTATCTACCTCTGGATCTACCTGCGTTGCACCAATGAAATTTCCCCATATGGGACAATAAAGGAATATCTTATCTAATCTTATCTTATCTTATAAGATTGATTGATTGATTGATTGATTGCGGTGCACTGGACCTCAAGACAATGACCGTAAGCACACAGCCAGGAGAACAAAGGAGGGGCCACAGGGCAACTGTGAATGTCCTTGAGAGGCCCAGAGGCCAGACTTGAACCCAATTGAACCCGATTGAACATCTGTGGAGGGAAGAATGGGGGAAAGTGTCCATAAACAGGAGTGTGAGCTTCATTAAACTGAAGAAGACTGTGATTAGAGCCAAAGGAGCTTCAGCAAAGTATTGAGCAAAGGCTGAGAATACTTATGTCTTATTTCATTTTTAATACATCTGGATAGAATTCACCGACCTTCTTTCACATTGTCATTACGGGCTGTTGTTCAGGTAATAGTGAAGCAAGTTGTAAGTTAAATGCAAATGTATCTGTTTTTCTGTATTTGCCATTGGTTTAGCTGTTAAAAGGAGGATTTATAGTATTATTTAACTCTATTTCTTCTGTCTGTAATAAAAAAGATTGTTTGGGAATGAATAAAAGTCTTTTTCATTCTGAAATCCTGTTACTACAAAATGTGACTGAAGTAGGAGTAAAACAAACCCCGCCTCCCGCTCCTTCTGGACCTCACATAAGGTCTCATTGTACCACAGCAAATTCCAGGCTCCAAAAAAGTCCGCTCGCCCCAGTTTGTCGGTTCTCCACCCAGAAACCTCCTCATCCACGGGAGGGACGAGGGAGAGAGGAATGGCTGGTATTCAAATGTTGTTCCCAGAGCGTATTTCACCCTATCATCATGTTCTGGGACATAACACGTGGTGGACCAATCAGAGAGCAGCGAGCCAGACCACATGGCCACAACCCAAACAGCCCGGAACAACACAAGCTTCTCAGTCTGAATATTCTTTCTTTTTGAGACATTATGCTGTAGTAAACTAATGTTTCCTCCATGATTCAAACTGTGAGACGGACGATAATATCACCATTTTGGATACAGGATAT
>NW_027316167.1:42310746-42383246 GCF_026437365.1 Eucyclogobius newberryi
GTCATTGTCATGAAAATAAAGAAAACTCTTTGAATGAGAAGGTGTGTCCAAACTTTTGCTCTGTACTGTATATGTATATGTATATACTGTATGTACTGTATATGTATATGTATATACTGTATGTACTGTATATGTATATATGTATATACTGTATGTACTGTATATGTATATACTGTATATTTATATATGTATATAAGATAAGATAAGATAAGATAAGATAAGATATTCCTTTATTGTCCCACATGGGGAAATTTCATTGGTGCAACGCAGGTAGATACAGAGGTAGATCCAGAAGAACAGATCACTTATAGGAAGTCTGAAAAACACTTTCAGTAGAAGATCTCCTATAAATAAAAAACTCCCATAGACAAATAAATAAATAAATACATAAATACCATTGCATGTGATCACGACAGTAATTGCACATGAATATGTGGCACGACAGCACATAGATTGCACATGAATTGCACAGTAATTGCACATATGACAGAATTGCATATGTGCTAACAGTTTTTGTTATAAAGTCTGACAGCAGCAGGAAGGAAAGACCTACGAAACCTTTCCTTCACACATCGAGGGTGGATCAGTCTCTCACTGAAGCTGCTCTCCAGAGCGGACAGTGTCCTGCAGGGGACAGAGTGTCCTGCAGGGGGTGACACTCATGGTCCAGCATAGATGTGAATCTAGCCAGGACCCTCCTGTCCCCCACCTCCTGCACCGAGTCCAGAGCACAGCCCAGGACGGAGCTGGACTTCTTGATGACTCTGTCCAGCCTCTTCCTCTCTCTCTCTGTGATGCTGCTGCTCCAGCAGGCCACACCGTACAGGAGGGCTGATGCCACCACAGAGTCGTAGAAGGTCTTCAGGAGTGGCCCTGTCAGGAGCGGCCCTGTCACTCCAAAAGACCTGAGTCTCCTCAGGAGGTAGAGCCGACTCTGGCTCTTCCTGTACAGTGCGTCTGTGTTATGAGTCCAGTCCAGTTTGTGGTTCAGATGAACACCTAGGTACTTGTATGAGTCCACTCTCTCAATGTCCCGTCCCTGGATGTTCACTGGTGAGGGGGCAGTGGGGTGGCGTCTGCGGAAATCCACCACCATCTCCTTGGTCTTCCCCGCGTTGATGAGGAGGTGGTTCCGCTGACACCAGTCCACAAAGTCCTGCTCCAGTCCTCTGTACTCCGCGTCATCGTCGTCCGTGATGAGGGTGAAGAGAAAGGGCGCGAGCACGGTGCCCTGGGGCGCCCCCACACTGCAGGTCCGAGTGTCAGACACACAGTCCCGTGCTCTCACAAACTGGGGTCGGTCTGTGAGGTAGTCCAGGATCCACTCTGCCAGGTCATACTCCACACCAGCCGTCTCCAGCTTGTCCCTCAGGAGCAGCGGCTGGATGGTGTTGAAGGCGCTGTAAAGATCGAAGAACAGAATCCTCACAGAGCTGCCAGGCTTTTCCAGGTGAGAGAGAGAGCGGTGCAGCAGGAGATGACGGCGTTCCCCACTCCGATGCCAGACCGATATGCAAACTGCAGCGGGTCCATGGCTGAGCTCACGGTGGAGCGGAGGTGGTCCAGGACCAGCCGCTCCAGTGTCTTCATCAGGTGGGACGTGAGAGCCACTGGCCTGAAGCTGTTGAGGTCTTTGGGGCGCGGTGTCTTAGGCACAGGTACCAGACAGGAGGTCTTCCAGACCTGTGGTACCACCCTCAGCTTCAGGCTCATGTTGAAGACATGCTCCATAACTCCACACAGTTCATCTGCGCATGACTTAAGGAGCCTGGGGCTGATGCCCTCAGGTCCTGCTGCCTTCCTCACTTTAATCCTCTTCAGCTCACTCCTCACCTGTGCTGCTGTGACAGTCAGTGGTTGGCAGGGGGACCGTGTGCTGGGGGGATGGGTGAGTCCAGGCGAAGTGGGGAGCTGATGGTCCGGGGCAGATAAGCGAAGAGGAACAGATGCAGGGCATTGTCCAGCTGTGGAAGAGGGAGCATGCAGCTGTGCAGGGGGAGGGGCGGGTGACCGATCAAACCTCAAGAAGTGAGTATTTAAATCATTCACCCACTGTAGATCCCCCTCTGTCTGGGCAGGGGGGATTTTGAAGCCCGAGATGGTTTTCAGGCTCCTCCATACTCCCTGAATGTTCTTCTGCTGCAGCTGCTCCTCCATCCTCCTCCTGTAGCCGGTATATACTGTATATGTATATACTGTATATGCATGTACTGTGTATGTATGTACTGTATATGCATATATGTATACTGTATATGTATATATGTATATACTGTATATGTATATACTGTATATGTATCAAATCAAATCAAATCAATTTATTTTTGTAAGGCCCAAAATCACAACAACAGTTGCCTCTGAGGGCCACAGGGAGAAATGAATCAACAATGTCTGTGGTGGCGATGGAGTCAGACAATGTCTGTGGTGGCGATGGAGTCAGACAATGTCTGTGGTGGTGAGGGACGATGTCCCAGGGTCCTCTGTCCTTAGACTCTCCTTCTCGGCCAGGAAAAACTACAAAAAAAACCTCTTTGGGAAAAAAGCGTAGAAACCTGGAGGAGTTCCAGTGAAGGAGAGATCCGACTCTCACAGACGGACAGACGGACACGAGGAGACTGGAGCTGGACCCACTCTTCAGGCAGATGAGGGACCGACTGAGGCGAACTGGACCCACTCTTCAGGCAGATGAGGGACCGACTGAGGCAAACTGGACCCACTCTTCAGGCAGATGAGGGACCGTCCGAGTCGAGCTGGACCCACTCTTCAGGCAGATGAGGGACCGTCGGAGTCGAGCTGGACCCACTCTTCAGGCAGATGAGGGACCGACTGAGGCGAACTGGACCCACTCTTCAGGCAGATGAGGGACCGACTGAGGCGAACTGGACCCACTCTTCAGGCAGATGAGGGACCGTCAGAGTCGAGCTGGACCCACTCTTCAGGCAGATGAGGGACCGACCACACAAGGCAGGGACCACTTCACCAGGAGAGGGACATCTGGGTCCACAGGTCCTCAGGAGTGAAAGAAAGAAAAAGAAGGCGGTGAACAGTTTGCAAGTGGAATTAAAAAATAAATATTGTTTGATAGCATAAGTAGTCAGAAGAAGAGGATAGTGCTCAAGGTGTCATACTTCCCCCAGCACAGTTGCTGCTAGGGCAGCGGAGCTAAAGCTGTGGGTTTATGTTTCTGTTCATAACTACTCTGACCATAAGCGATTTTGAAGAGGAACGTTTTAAGCCTGGACTTAAATGAAGAGACTGTGTCAGCATATTTAACATGGGTCGGGAGCTGATTCCATAACACAGGAGCTTGGGAGCTAAACGCTCTACCTCCTACAGTACTTTTAGAGACTCTTGGCACCACCAGAAGGCTCTACCTCCTACAGTACTTTTAGAGACTCTTGGCACCACCAGAAGGCTCTACCTCCTACAGTACTTTTAGAGACTCTTGGCACCACCAGAAGGCCGGCATTCTGAGAGTGAAGAGCTCTGTTTGGATGATATGGTTCTATAGCATCTTTGAGGTAGGATGGGGCCAGGTCATTTATGTCTTTGTAGGTCAAGAGTAGAATTTTGAATTTGATTCTAAACTCGACAGGAGCCAGTGAAGAGACTTCAGCACCGGCGTAATGTGCTCTCTTCTTTTTGTTCCTGTTAGTAATCTTGCTGCTGCATTTTGAACCAGTTGAAAGCTTTTTATGGAGCTTTTAGGACACGCTGCAAGCAGGGAGTTACAGTAGTCTAATCTAGTCGTTACAAATGCATGGATAAGTTTTTCGGCATCACTTTTAGGCAGGATTCTTCTGATTTTGGCTCTTGTTGCGCAAATGGAAATAGGCTGTTTTACAAGCTTGATTTATATGAGCTTTAAATGAGAGCTCCTGGTCAAATAAGACTCCAAGGTTTTTTACAGTAGAACTGGAGGCTACACTGACATTGTCCAGTGTGACTATCTGCTCAGATAGAGAGTCTCGTAGATGCTTAGGACCAGCACAATGACCTCGTTTTTTTCAGGGTTAAGAAGCAGGTAGTTTAGTGTCATCCAGGTTTTTATCTCCTTCACACATGTACTAAGTCTGTCTACTTGATCGCTCTGATCAGGTTTCATTGATAAATACAGCTGAGTGTCGTCTGCAGAGCAGTGGAAGTTAATGTCATGTGACCTGATCATGTGACCTAACGGCAGCAACAGAATTGGACCGAGTACTGAACCCTGTGGCACACCGTAAATTACTTTAGAGCAGGTGAGGAGCTCTGGTTTACATTAACAAATTGGTACCTATCAGATAAATAGGATTTAAACCAGCTGAGGGCTGTTCCTCCAACACCTACATCACATTCTAACCTCTGCAGTAGAATGTTGTGGTCGATGGTGTCAAACGCTGCGCTGAGGTCCAACAGAACCAGGATTGAGACCAGTCCATCGTCAGCGGCTAATAACAAATCATTTGAGACTTTATGTATGTACTGTATATGTATATATGTATACTGTATATGTATATATGTATATACTGTATATGTATGTAATGTACATGCATATATGTATACTGTATATGTATATATGTATATGCTGTATATGTATATACTGTATATGTATATATGTATATATGTATATAATGTATTTGTATGTACTGTATATGTATATACTGTATATGTATATAATGTATATGTATGTATATTTTTTAAAAACACTTCCTCACCCGATGGATGTATTTAATATATGCATCCATCCATTATCTTCTGCTTATCCGGGGCCGGGTCGCGGGGCAGCAGTCAGGGACTCCCAGACTTTCCCAGCTGAGAGACATAGTCCCTCCAGCGTGTCCTGGGTCTTCCCCGGGGCCTCTTCCCGGTGGGACATGCCTGAAACACCTCCCGAGGGAGGCGCCCAGGAGGCATCCGAAACAGATGCCCGAGCCACCTCAGCTGGAGGAGCAGCGGCTCTACTCCGAGCTCCCCCCGTGTGGCCGAGCTCCTCACCTTATCTCTAATGGAGCGCCCAGCCACACGGCGGAGGAAACTCATTTCAACCGCTTGTATCCGCGATCTTGTTCTTTCGTTCACTACCCAAAGCTCATGACCATAGGTGAGGTCAGAACGTAGACCGACCGGTAAATAGAGAGCTTTGTCTTTCGGCTCAGCTCCTTCTTTACCACAACGGTCCGATGCAGCGACTGCATCACTGCAGCTGCTGCACCGATCCACCTGTCGATCTCACGCTCCATCCTTCCCTCACTCGTGAACAAGACCCCGAGATACTTGAACTCCTCCACTTGGGGCAAGGACTCCCCACCCACCTGAAGAGGGCAAGCCACCTTTTTCCGGTCGAGAACCTTGGCCTCGGATTTGGAGGTGCTGATTCTCATCCCAGCCGCTTCACACTCGGCTGCAAACCGTCCCAGTGCAGCTGCAGGTCCGGGTTTGATGGAGCCATCAGGACAACATCGTCTGCAAATAGCAGAGATGAGATCCTGTGGTCCCCAAACCGGACACCCTCCAACCCCTGACCACACCCTCTGACCCCTGACCACACCCTCCGACTCCTGACCACACCCTCCGACCCCTGACTGCGCCTAGAAATTCTGTCCATAAAAATTATGAACAGAACCGGTGACACAGGGCAGCCCTGAGGAGTCCAACATGCACTGGGAACAGGTCTGACTTACTGCCGGCAATGCGAACACAGCTCCTGCTCCGGTCATACAGGGACCGGACAGCCCTGAGCAAAGGGCCCTGGACCCCGTACTCCCGGAGCACCCCCCAAAGGACACCCCGAGGGACACGGTCAAAAGCCTTCTCCAGATCCACAAAGCACATGTGGACTGGTTGGGCAAACTCCCATGAACCCTGGAGCACCCGATGGAGGGTCTAGAGCTGGTCCAGTGTTCCACGACCGGGACCTAAACCACTCTGCTCCTCCTGAAATCGAGGTTCGACTATCGGTCGGATTCTCCTCTCCAGTACCTTGGAATAGACCTTACCCGGGAGGCTGAGGAGTGTGATCCCTCTGTAGTTGGAACACACCCTCCGGTCCCCCTTCTTGAACAGAGGGACCACCACCCCGGTCTGCCAGTCCAGAGGCACGGTCCCCGACCGCCACGCCAGGTTACAGAGACGTGTCAACCAAGACAGTCCTACAACATGTACAAATTGTACAAAAAAAAGAAACCCATGAAAGAAGCACAAAGTCCTAAAAATGTGGAATCTGGTGAGAATTTGTACAATTTGTACTTTAGGTCCTCAGGATCTCATCCACCCCCGGAGCCACTGAGGAGTTTGCCAACAACCTCAGTGACTTCAGCTTGGGTGATGGATGAGCCAGCCTCTGAGTCCTCAGTCTCTGCTTCCTCTTCAGAAGACGTGACTGAGGGATTAAGGAGGTCCTGACAGTATTCCTTCCAACGTCCAAAAACATCTCCAGTCGAGGTCAGCAGGTCTCCACCAGCACCATGAAGGGTGTTGGTGAAGCACTGCTTCCCCCTCCTGAGCCGCCGGACGGTTTGCCAGAATTTCTTTGGGGTCGACCGATAGTCCTCCTCCATGTATCCAAAACAATACAAAGAAATCTAAATTGTTTTAAAATAATCAGACACTACATCCTAAACCAAGCGGCCCTGCTGTACATGCTACATGCTACATGCTACATGCTATGATATTCTCTCACATTTCATACTGCATGACATCAGGGGCCCAGGAAGCTCCCTCAGCCACAAAGAAAGTCGGTTCACTTTACAACCAGGCAATAAAAATTATGGATAGTAAAGCTGTCCGATTTCATCATTGCCACATTCTCAAGAATTATAATTTATTAAGTTTTGAAATCTACAATAAACTGTGTTTTCTTAAATTATGTTTCAAACGTATCAATAACTTGGCCCCTGAACCGATCAGTACATTTATACAAACAGCAGCAGAATTAGAATCAGAAAAAGGTTTATTGCCATTGTCAATGAACAAAATTCACAAACATAGAAACTTGTCTTGGTGATTTGATGCGACACAAAACAATAAAACAACGGATAAAAAATAATAATAGGCTTAAAATTTACACAAATTTACAGCTGTACAGATATACATTTGTAGGGCAGAAAGTGAACAGTGCAGTAAGTGGTTTTAAATTATGGTTGAAGTGACAGTGTTCAGGAAGTGTTCATGAGTCCAACGGCAGAAGGAAATAAACTGTTCTTAAAGCGGGAGGTTCTGGTCCGGATGGACCGTGGCCTCCTGTCTGAGGGGCGTAGCCTCCTGCCTGAGGGGAGTGGCCTCCTGCCTGAGGGGAGTGGCCTCCTGCCTGAGGGGAGTGGCTCAAATAGTCTGTGTCCAGGGTAAGTACGGCTGTGATCCGACCCGACGTACAGCTCCTGCAGAGATGGAAGTCTGAAGCCGATCACCTTCTCAGCAGAGGGCGCTGTAGTCTCTGTTTGTCACTGGCTGTGGCTCCAGCGTACCACACGGTGATGGAGGAGGTGATGGAGGAGGTGATGGAGGAGGTGAGGATGGACTCAATGATGGTCGTGTAGAACTGCACCATCATCTCCGTTGTCAGATTGATCCACAGCTGCTGCAGGAAGTACATCCTCTGCTGGGCCTTCTTGATGAGGAGCTGATGGTGCCTCCCACTTGAGGTCCTGGTGATGGTGGTGAAGAGGAAGAGGAGGGAGTCCACAGTGGAGATGGGGGAGTCTGACATGGTGAGGGGGGCCTGTGACTTTCCTGAAGTCCACGATCCTCTCCACTGTCTTCTGGGTGTAGAACTCCAGGTTGTTACCGCTGCACCAGGACACCAGCCGCTCCACCTGCTGTAGACAGACTCATCTCCGTCCGAGATGAGCCCGATGAGGGTGGTGTCGTCATGGTGATGAGGGTGGTGTCGTCATGGTGATGAGGGTGGTGTCGTCCGCAAACTTAATTAGTTTTACGGAGTTGTGGCTGGAGGTGCAGCAGTTTGTGTATAGGGAGAAGAGCAGGAGAGAAAGTACACAGCCCTGTGGAGCTGGTCTGAGACATTCTTCCTCAGCCGCAGACACTGCCTCCGATCCGCCAGGAAGTCATTGCTCCCCCTGCAGGTGGAGTCAGGCACATTGAGCTGGGAGAGCGTGTCCTGGAGCAGAGCAGGTGGTGGTGTTGATGCAGAGCTGAAGTCCACAAACAGGATCCTGACATAGGTTCCCGGAGAGTCCAGGTGCTGCAGGATGAAGTGGAGAGCCAGGTTGATGGCGTCAACCACAGACCTGTTGGCTCTGTAGGTGAACTGCAGGGTTGGCAGAGGAGGCCACAGTGGGGGAGTGGGTGTCAAATCTAGAGTAGAAGGAATTGAGTTGGTCAGTTTTCTGTCGTCTGCGTAAGGGGGAGGACTCTGGGCTTGTAATTGGTGAGAAGCCGGAGCCCACTCGACACAGAGGCGGGGTTGTTGTTGGAGAACTGCTGCTTCAGACGTTTATTGTCCTGAGATCTAGCTCTCGACACCTCCCTGCTAAATCCATATTTTGTATCTTTGTAGCGCTCACTATCACCGGCCCTGTAGCTGCCTCCTTCTGCCTCAGTTTTGGTTTATCATTGTTGAAGGTGACTTTGGTGTGTGATGGTTTAATGCTGTCCTCACGTGTATGATGTCACAGTGTCCGTGTCCTCATCCAAACTGTCTGTGGCAGCTCTGAAAACCTCCCAGTCTGTAATGTCCAAACACACACGTAGCTCCTCCCAGTCTGTAATGTCCAAACACACACGTAGCTCCTCCTCCACTGCCTCATTGGTCCACTTCTTTGAAGTCCTCACTACAGGTTTGCAGAGCTTCAGCCTCTGTCTGTTCGTGGGGATCAGATGAACCATGACGTGGTCTGATGAGCCCAGCGTGGCTCCGCCCACGCCGTGGAAGGCGTGGCTTACTGTTGTGTATCAGTGATCCAGTGTGTTCTGCTCTCTGGTCATGACTTTTATAAACTGTCTGTACTTTGGTAGTTCGTGGCTCAGATTCCCCTTGTTAAAATCACCCAAGATGATAAACAAGGAGTGACAAGAGGCTCCTCAAAACAAAACTCTAAAATCCCACAATGCAGGACATTTGGACCTTCTCCTATAAGAGCTGTAAACTCTGGAATTCATTACCCCCTGAAATAAAGTGCATCTCAGAGGTAAAAATGTTCACCTCCAGAAAAAACATTAAAACTGTACCCCCAAGTGAATGTGTTTGAGTGAATGTGTTTGAGTGAATGTGTTTGAGTGAATGTGTTTGAGTGAATGTGTTTGAGTGAATGTGTTTGAGTGAATGTGTTTGAGTGAATGTGTTTGAGTGAATGTGTTTGAGTGAATGTGTTTGAGTGAATTTGTTTGAGTGAATGTGTTTGAGTGAATGTGTTTGAGTGAATGTGTTTGAGTGAATTTGTTTGAGTGAATGTGTTTGAGTGAGGAGGAATGAGCTGCGAAGATGATTTATTTATAATAATGGAAATGTGTTTTAATGCCTTTTCTATATGTTGGGTGTAGAAATGCCCAACCAGGGATGGGAGTTGAAAATTAGCACTGGCTATAACTTTGTATGCATCACAACGGCTACGAGCTTTGTTTTATAACTATGTATGATTGCATTGTCCCTGTCAAAGAAATACATTAATACGCCTCCTTCTTCAGCCTGACGGCATCCCGGTGTCCACCGCCGGGTTCGGGGGTTGCCGCCACAACAGGCACCTGAGACCTTGTGACCACAGCTCTGAGCAGCCGCATTGACAATGGAGTTCAAGGACATGGTCCACTCGGACTCAATGTCCCCAGGATCTGGGAGAAGATCTCCCTGAGGTGTGAGTTGAAGACCCTGGGGACAAAGGACTCCTCCGCAAGACAATCCCAACAGACCCTCACAATGCACTTGGGTTTGCCAAGTCTGTCTGGCTTCCTCCTCCGCCAGCGGATCCAACTCTCCACCAGAGTGTCAAAGACAAGCGGCCAGAGGTCAAATCATTCAGGCGATCGGTTGATCTCCGACCTGTGTCCTGGTGCCACGTGCACTGATGGACCTTGTGCTTGAACATGGTGTTCGTTATGGACAGTCCGTAGCTAGCACAGACGTCCAATAACTGAACACCGCTTGGGTTCAGATCGGGGAAGCCGTTGTAAATATACGTTGTGTATAACGTATATATATGGAACACTCCTGGACAAATGAGGGATTACACTGACTTGTTTTTACTATTGTGGACACTTTCGGTTACTTTTGTATGAAGTGTGCTCTACAAATGAAGTTTGATTGATTGATTGATTGATTCCTCCGAACTCTGGTGATCATTTGTTTTTGACGTCAGACTTTGTGCTCCATGTTTGCTCTGGTTTGTGCATAAACTCTGTGTGTAGTTACATGCACTCATCTGTGTGTAAATGTGGGAGATTGGATTTGTGGGAAAATGGATAAATACATGTAGAGGGCGACGTCGTCCTCTTAACACTAGGTGGTGATATGCATTGTTTCAGTGGACTAATACGCCCCCCCATTCCGGTTGACCTTTTGTGTCACATATAAACAACTGTCATGCGCACAACAGCAAGATGGATAGTTTTGTTCATCTCTTATGTAATGTCCGCGTTAGTTCTTGTGCAGATAAAGTGCACGCTAACCCTGGTGTTGTGTTCCTCCTTGTAAGCGGCTGGCTTCCTGGTATGGTTTTGTTCTTCCTTGTATGGTTTTGTTCTTCCTTGTATGGTTTTGTTCCGGGGTCATAGGTCAGCGTGGGTCGTGGAGCATGCACACAAGCCTTGTCTAGTTCCAGTGCAATTACGCAATCGCATAATCTGGGTGTCTCAATCTGAGATTTTGAACGCCGATTTCTATCGGAGTAAGGTGTTTACATGCACACGAAGATGTCTGATTGTATCGGATTAAAGCAACTATTCGTTTTTTTTGTTTGCCTGTAAACGCACTGACTGAGAGCCATGTGGTGCCGGGGGTTCCTGTACAGGTCTTATACTGAGAGTAATGTGGTGCCGGGGGTTCCTGTACAGGTCTTATACTGAGAGTCATGTGGTGCCGGGGGTTCCTGTACAGGTCTTATACTGAGAGTAATGTGGTGCCGGGGGTTCCTGTACAGGTCTTATACTGAGAGTAATGTGGTGCCGGGGGTTCCTGTACAGGTCTTATACTGAGAGTAATGTGGTGCCGGGGGTTCCTGTACAGGTCTTATACTGAGAGTAATGTGGTGCCTGTAGTTCCTGTACAGGTCTTATACTGAGAGTCATGTGGTGCCGGGGGTTCCTGTACAGGTCTTATACTGAGAGTAATGTGGTGCCGGGGGTTCCTGTACAGGTCTCATAGTGGACAGTCATGTGGTGCCGGGGGTTCCTGTACAGGTCTTATACTGAGAGTCATGTGGTGCCGGGGGTTCCTGTACAGGTCTTATACTGAGAGTAATGTGGTGCCGGGGGTTCCTGTACAGGTCTTATACTGAGAGTAATGTGGTGCCGGGGGTTCCTCTACAGGTCTTATACTGAGAGTAATGTGGTGCCTGGGGTTCCTGTACAGGTCTTATAATGAGAGTCATGTGGTGCCGGGGGTTCCTGTACAGGTCTTATACTGAGAGTAATGTGGTGCCGGGGGTTCCTGTACAGGTCTTATACTGAGAGTAATGTGGTGCCGGGGGTTCCTGTACAGGTCTTATACTGAGAGTCATGTGGTGCCGGGGGTTCCTGTACAGGTCTTATACTGAGAGTAATGTGGTGCCGGGGGTTCCTGTACAGGTCTTATACTGAGAGTACTGTGGTGCCGGGGGTTCCTGTACAGGTCTTATACTGAGAGTAATGTGGTGCCGGGGGTTCCTGTACAGGTCTTATACTGAGAGTCATGTGGTGCCGGGGGTTCCAGTACAGGTCTTATACTGAGAGTCATGTGGTGCCGGGGGTTCCTGTACAGGTCTTATACTGAGAGTCATGTGGTGCCGGGGGTTCCTGTACAGGTCTCATAGTGAGAGTCAAGTGGTGCCGGGGGTTCCTGTACAGGTCTTATATTGAGAGTCATGTGGTGCCGGGGGTTCCTGTACAGGTCTTATAATGAGAGTACTGTGGTGCCGGGGGTTCCTGTACAGGTCTTATACTGAGAGTCATGTGGTGCCGGGGGTTCCTGTACAGGTCTTATACTGAAAGTCATGTGGTGCCGGGGGTTCCTGTACAGGTCTTATACTGAGAGTAATGTGGTGCCGGGGATTCCTGTACAGGTCTTATACTGAGAGTCATGTGGTGCAGAGGGTTCCTGTACAGGTCTTATACTGAGAGTAATATGGTGCCGGGGGTTCCTGTACAGGTCTCATACTGAGACTAATGTGGTGCCGGGGGTTCCTGTACAGGTCTCATACTGAGAGTCATGTGGTGCCTGGGGTTCCTGTACAGGTCTTATACTGAGAGTCGTGTGGTGCCTGGGGTTCCTGTACAGGTCTTATACTGAGAGTCATGTGGTGCCTGGGGTTCCTGTACAGGTCTTATACTGAGAGTCATGTGGTGTCTGGGGTTCCTGTACAGGCCTTATACTGAGAGTCATGTGGTGCCGGGGGTTCCTGTACAGGTCTTATACTGAGAGTCATGTGGTGCCGGGGGTTCCTGTACAGGTCTTATACTGAGAGTAATGTGGTGCCGGGGGTTCCTGTACAGGTCTCATAGTGGACAGTCATGTGGTGCCGGGGGTTCCTGTACAGGTCTTATACTGAGAGTCATGTGGTGCCGGGGGTTCCTGTACGGGTCTTATACTGAGAGTCATGTGGTGCCGGGGGTTCCTGTACAGGTCTTATACTGAGAGTCATGTGGTGCCGGGGGTTCCTGTACAGGCCTTATACTGAGAGTCATGTGGTGCCTGAGGTTCCTGTACAGGTCTTATACTGAGAGTCATGTGGTGTCGGGGGTTCCTCTACAGGTCTTATACTGAGAGTCATGTGGTGCCGGGGGTTCCTGTACAGGTCTTATACTGAGAGTCATGTGGTGCCGGGGGTTCCTGTACAGGTCTTATACTGAGAGTCATGTGGTGCCTGAGGTTCCTGTACAGGTCTTATACTGAGAGTAATGTGGTGCCTGAGGTTCCTGTACAGGTCTTATACTGAGAGTCATGTGGTGCCTGAGGTTCCTGTACAGGTCTTATACTGAGAGTAATGTGGTGCCTGAGGTTCCTGTACAGGTCTTATACTGAGAGTCATGTGGTGCCTGAGGTTCCTGTACAGGTCTTATACTGAGAGTCATGTGGTGCCTGAGGTTCCTGTACAGGTCTTACTGCAGATGACAGGCGCTTGAGTCATTTTGAGGAAGTTAAGAATCCCTGGGTAAAATCTGTTCTTACAACATGGAAGGAGCTGATCAGAACAAACAAACTAAACAAAGATGTTACAATCTTAAACTGGTAAAACTTTATGACCAAAGGTTTTGTACCAAATAGAACTTAAGGTCTGGAGTACAAAAGGTCTAAACATTTTTCACCAGATGTAAAAGAGAATCACATGAAAAGCTTTGATGAGAAGAATCCTTTTATAGGTTTTTACAAATAAGGAGCTAATTATAACCAAGAAGTTAAACAAAGTCATGACCATTATAACCCTCTGAGTGAAATATGTATCAAGGCTTATATATAAGAACTTTCAAGAGGATTAATATTGAAACTATATAAATATATTAATGAATTAGACAGACGCTCTACTATGTATATTAAAATTAAACAGGGAAGAGATGGTACTTTTTTACTGACGAAGAATGGGATAATATAAGTACATCTTAATGGGGAACACTTTTTCACATAAATCTTTTGTCAAAGTTCCCATTATTCACAGGGAAATGCTAAATGTGTGAGAAATTGTGGTTGTCATGAGGCAAACTATTCTTTTTTATTTTTAACTTTTTCCTAGTATTTTATGGCCCGTAGGTTCATTGGTCAGGACACCTCAACATGAAATGGGGATGAGAGAGAAGGGAAGATATGCAGTAAATTGTTGGCGCCAGGATTCACACTCACGACATTGAGCCTGGCATGTGTGCTGCTCAAGCACTCGAGGCAGCACCGGGCCGCACAGCAACACATTATCTTTGTCCTGTTAGAACTCCTGCCATGGTCACACTACATGGATACCTTTGGCGGCAGGAAAACACAAGACACAAACCTCACCAAAGATCAAGGACAGGACTGACATCAGTAACAGACCAATGTTACAGTGGCATTCACACTTCACTTTGAAACACACGCATTTGACAGACTGGACGAAATGGGACTTTAATTTTGATTTAAATATGCCGAGGTTTTGTTTATTTTGATGTAGAGTTGATGTCTACTTGTGTTCTTATTTTGTGTTCTGTATTCAACTCTTCCTTCTTCTTCTTTTTAAGAGAAAAAATAGTACAACAAAACAGCAATTTTAGGCAATTTTGAAAAATGGCAACCGACAGGGGCGGGGCTCACGGACAGGCTTTAAAAAATAACATAACATTTAAAAAAAACACATCAACTTCCGTGCCCAGCCACAGCTCTACCCGGCCCCCCCCTCCAGGGCCCGGCCCCCCCAGTGCCCCCCCCCTCCAGGGCCCGGCCCCCCCAGTTTTTGATCTCGTCCTTTCTCTTGACCAGATATTAAAAATTGCAGATTGCAGAAAATTGTAACTTTAATCAAGTCACTGTTAATTAGGGATGCATTCTACAGACGCGCGCGCTGCCTCCCCGTGCGTTCTCGTGAGGGCCGCGCGCTCCTGACGTCACCGCCGCTGTCACACATACCACGCCGCCTCACGTGTCCTCTGTGCGGTATAAAAGAGCTCCTCTGTCCCGGCCTCATCATGTCGAGCACATCCCCGGACAAACGGAGAAAAATGGAGTCTGCGCTCAACCAGCTCAAGCAGTACACCGTGGTGGTGGCGGATACGGGCGACTTTAACGGTAAATGCACGGACATCCCCGGTTTACGCGGCCGGGCTAACGTGCTAGCCGCCGGAGCTAACGCTAATGACCGCGGTGTCGTTAAGCGGGTGGGTGTGTGTTCTGCACTCTACGCTAACGCTAGCCTGCTACATGGCTAACAAACGGCAATTCGTGACTTCTGATCTTTTATAAGACCGTCATCGTATTTATTGCTACATTTTAACGACGTTGCTTTAGTTTGTAGCTCATTGCACTGTCGCCTTGTAACTTCAGCATGTGCATTCAGTGAACAGGCCTTTCTATAATGAAATAATCATGGACAGAAGCAGATCATTTCCTCCTCCTCTGTTTCCTCCTCCTCTGTTTCCTCCTCCTCTGTTTCCTCCTCCTCTTTCCTCCTCCTGTTTCCTCCTCCTCTGTTTCCTCCTCCTCTGTTTCCTCCTCCTCTGTGCACATGAGATGACACAGACTTGTTTTTACTATTGCGAACGCTTTGTTACTTTTCTATGAACTGTTCTCTACAAATAAAGTGGGGAGTGAGTGTAGTGGTCAGGGGGAGTGAGTGTAGTGGTCAGGGGGAGTGAGTGTAGTGGTCAGGGGGAGTGAGTGTAGTGGTCAGGGGGAGTGAGTGTAGTGGTCAGGGGGAGTGAGTGTAGTGGTCAGGGGGAGTGAGTGTAGTGGTCAGGGGGAGTGAGTGTAGTGGTCAGGGGGAGTGAGTGTAGTGGTCAGGGGGAGTGAGTGTAGTGGTCAGGGGGAGGGAGTGTAGTGGTCAGGGGGAGGGAGTGTAGTGGTCAGGGGGAGGGAGTGTATCCAATTCTTTTGAGATGATTTGTACCAGGAGCCTCTCACGGGCCGTTCATTACGATGGTTCATGTTTGTGTAGTTCTTGTATCTGTTGTGTTTCCAGAGAGTCAGAGTATTTATTATAACATTAGTAAATTGATGAAAGTAAAATCATTTACAATCGACCAAATGGCATCAGAAAAAAATCAAATACTAGAGGAAATTAAAAAGATAAAGAGGAGATATTAATGATCTGACCTCACAGGAAATAGATTAGAAATTGCTCATTAATACCAAACAAAAATAATATGAGAGCGGGAACATTTAAACAATGATTAGCCAGGAAACTTTGAATACAACAAGCTGAAAGGGCAAGTTTTAAAATACCAGACAAAAAGAATAATGTATTTTTTTTTTTTTTTATATAAAAAATGTTTCTCTAAAATTTCAGGAGATAAAGTGGATTATATAGATTAGTTTAGTATAGGAGTCTCCTCCTCCTCCGCTGCACGCAGGAGTCTCCTCCTCCTCCTCTGCACGCAGGAGTCTCCTCCTCCTCCTCTGCACGCAGGAGTCTCCTCCTCCTCCTCTGCACGCAGGAGTCTCCTCCTCCTCCTCTGCACGCAGGAGTCTCCTCCTCCTCCTCTGCACGCAGGAGTCGTCTCCTCCTCCTCTGCACGCAGGAGTCGTCTCCTCCTCCTCTGCACGCAGGAGTCGTCTCCTCCTCCTCTGCACGCAGGAGTTTCTCAACACTAGTGGATGAGGAGCAGTGTTGCATGTTTTGTCCTCTCAGGATGACGGTGCAGAATCCTGTGGGAGTAACAAAGGCAGCATTATCTCCTTTGTACAATTGTACAGTTGGTACAGTTGGTACAGTTGGTACAGTTGGTACAGTTGGTACAGTTGGTACAGTTGGTACAGTTGGTACAGTTAGTATAGTTGGTACAGTTGGTACAGTTGGTATAGTTGGTATAGTTGGTACAGTTGGTACAGTAAAGTCATAACGGTGTTTTGATGCACAACGTAAGGCACAAAGTCAAATTATTAATTTTAGAATGTCAAGAAATGGATAATCAGACATTTTGGCAATAAAACAAAAGCTGTATTAATGTTGTGATTTAGCCATATTCTCATCCGGCTCAGATGAAGCACGTTCTCTTTACAGCAACAATCTGTTCATCTTTCAAATTTGTACAGCAATTTAATAATTGCATAGCAAAACAATCAGTATTTACTATTGATGCAACAAGATTATTTATGTCATGTAGGGATGCGTACTGCTACGACGGACCGGATCTGGACTTGTAAAAACTTTTCGGTTCAGGTCCAAAAAAAATGAAACCCCGGTGATTCGGTTCTGGACTCATAAAAAAAATATAGCACTCATACTATATCGTTTTTGTTCTAGAATCTAAACCATCTTAAATTTGCGCTGGAAAAGACGTAAACACTGCCATGCGCTGCTGTCAATGTCGCACACGGACCCTAATTAGTGACGCACGCGTCTTCAGGGCAGAAGTTGAAGCCGGCGAAATAAGTTTAAAGATGCAAGAGACAGAACCGTGTATCCACACGTGAACACTGAAGTGAACCGTGTATCCACACGTGAACACTGAAGTGAACCGTGTATCCACACGTGAACACTGAAGTGAACCGTGTATCCACACGTGAACACTGAAGTGAACCGTGTATCCACACGTGAACACTGAAGTGAACCGTGTATCCACACGTGAACACTGAAGTGAACCGTGTATCCACACGTGAACACTGAAGTGAACCGTGTATCCACACGTGAACACTGAAGTGAAGCCGGTAAGATCGCTGGCTTTATCTGAACTGTTTAAGCTGTGGCCGCCGAGTGCGATGTTGTGATGGTTAAAGGGGCGGGGTCAGCGTGGTCTTTGGTGTTATGTTGTTGTGATATATTTGGCATTAAGTAAATACAAAGTAAAGTAATATTGCTTAATTGCTGCATTCATTAATTGGAGTTTATATTTTGTATTAGTATTTTGTATTTGTATTCTACAGTTAAATATGGTCTGGTGTTTAATGCTGCTAATATGATGTATTATTTTGATTTGTTGTGTAAAATATTTTCATATTCTACTTTTGATACTGCTAAGTTGATGCTTTATAGTGATTCAAGTTGACATTTATGCTAGTTTTTGTAACTCTGTTATTTTACACTGTGACTTCATTATTTACACTGGTGTTTTGTCTGTTTGAAGGTTTTATCTGACTTTTGATGCCAATGGATCTGAACATTAAAGATGGAAATGTGTCTAAAGGCAAAACATTGTATCAGATGAAACAGCTACTTTGACCCTTGACCCAGACTGACTCTGTCAACAATACTCAACATGCTCTTGTTGTTGAGTTGAGTCTTAGCTAGTAGCTTGTGATTTGTAAGTTGTAACTTCTGTTAAAAACAGTGAATAAAGCAGACAAGTTGAGTTTATTTCACTCTGCAGTTAAGCCTTGTGTTTGATAGTTGTCCTTGTGCAAGTGTCTTCAACTTAATTTAGCCAAGTGTCTTGTGTTATGCTGTTGTAACATTATGTAAATATGGCATGGTTTAGGTCCGGACTCATTAGGTCCGGACCTGAACCTAAACCTCTGGATGATGAGGATGAGGATGATGATGATGATGACGACGATGACGACACAGGACACATCATTTTAATGGACATGTATTTTCCACAAACATCTCCAGACACTTTTTGACAACGTTGGAAGATATTAGAGCCGGAAATGTTTCATCTTAATCTTAGCGTTACTTATGGCCTAATTTAACACAAATGTCCTGCTTGTTGTTCTGGGCCGTAAAGGCGTACAACGCTGTGCGTCTGATGCACCTTAAAGGACTATCATCTATTGGTCTATATTCATAATGATTACAAATGTCACATAAGAAGCAGCAAGAGTATTTTCTTGTATTTATTGTGTGTATCACTCTCTGTACCTGTGTTTGTGTGTGCACTACCCCCGTGTGTAACGCTTCAAAACAAACCTCATATATTAAAGTGCTCTTTTGATGCAACCGACTATTAAATCATTCTATTTACTTTAAATTCTTTCCCACAGTTTGTTCGTGTGACGTTACAACATTCTATTCTAAGCAGTTTTCTGAAATAACGCGGTTGAATAAGTCCTTTGTGCAGTTCCCGACAGTCACTTCCTCACACACACTACACACACTACACACATTACACACTCTCGTTACAACACTGTAAAAACTCCGTCTTACCCAACTGATGTTTGGTCATCTTGCAAAACTCTGCTCTTGCCTTATTGAAAATTCAATCAAAACTGTTGCTGCTATTGACTGCACGAACACACTCACACGCACACGCACACTCACACACACACGCACACATGCGCACACACACATATGCACACACACACACTCACAGCTCATTTCAAAGTGCATGTGAACACAGGCCTCAGCGTTCTGGGGATGTTACCATGAGACGCCTGTTGCGTTAAGGACTGGAGGTTCTGTCAGGCACGCTTGCTGTGGAAGAGCTTCTTGTCCTGCTGATGCCGTCCCACGTGACGTAACACGTACTTGTACTTGTAGAGCCGCAACAGCACCTTCAGAAACAGAGGCAAATGCTCTGTAGTTCATACAAAATGTCACGATCATCTTGGAGTGTGAGGTCTGGGTCTGCAGTGAGTTCCAGTCCAGTCTAAATGCATGATGGTCCTGCAGCATGTGATGTCACTGGTCACACGTGTGCTCAAGCTCTCACTGACCTGCAAGCATGGATTTCTGTCAAACTTTTTCTGTACAGTTTATTTCCTAATCAAGTGTAGCGGTATATTTGTAATATGCAAATCATAACTCTCTTTGGCATTGCATTCTTAGTTTCGTGTCTTGTCAAGCTCTAATTGGGCTTCTAAATATAGAATAAGTGCTTTGGACAGCTATAGGGGCCCATACGTCTGCTAAAAATAACCGTAATTACACAAATATGTTGTGTGTGTGTGCTTCAGAACTCATTTAAAAGTGGAGGCATAATGAAGATGGAATTGTGGCTGGTTGTGTGTTTTTGTGTAGAACACATGTGGGTTTTAATCACTTTACATTTGAAGTAGTCTTAATGATGTTCCTGATTGTTTTGCAGCTATTGAGCAGTACAAGCCTCAGGATGCCACCACAAACCCCTCGCTCATCCTGGCTGCTGCCAAGATGCCGGCCTACCAGCCGCTGCTCGACCAAGCCATCAAGTATGGCACTGCCAAAGGCGGGTACGTTCACCACTAAACCCCTGTGGGATGTAGTTCTTCATGAAGATGATCGCTATTTCAACCTTTTTTTTAAATCTAGCTCTTATAAACAGTTGAAAGGATGTGTGCGTGTGACTGTCAGAGCCTCGAGGCTGAAGTGTCCTCCTCATGTACTCACAACACACTTTCATGTCTCTGCAGGACCGAAGAGGAACAGGTCGCTCACACCATGGACAAGCTGTTCGTCAGCTTTGGCCTGGAGATTCTCAAGAAGGTCCCAGGCCGGGTCTCGACAGAGGTGGACGCCAGGTCGGTCACACACGGCCTCCAATCAAAGACTACACTGTCTATGAACAATTGAGTCTACTCGGGCTTTATTATGACTGTCAAAGCTTGGCATTTATTGCTGGTTGTATCTTTTGTGACTTTGCAGATTATCTTTTGACAAAGACGAGATGGTAGCCAAAGCCCTGAGGCTCATTGCTCTGTATGAAGAGGCGGGTATCGACAAACGCCGTGTGCTCATCAAGCTGTCATCCACCTGGGAGGGAATCCAGGCTGGAAGGTATGTCTTCTATACCACAGCCCGTACGACCTGCACAACCACTCTTCACCTGCTCAGCATGGCTCTAGAGCAGGGCTTTTATGAACCCTGACCCCACGGCTCTACATGACAAAGGGCTATACATATGTTATTACTGTCAAATCCTCCGTAGTCGGCGTATTGCCATCATATAAAAGTGTGATTGGAGCGATGGGACCTGAGACGTGGAGATCCCTTTAGCCTTTCCTAAAATGATGATTGATGTGGAATAACAAAATGCCTAATATTTAGTCCTGTGTCCAGTCACTTTTCAGCCCTAATGCACCTGTCGGCAGGTTAATGGGCGTGTCACTCTGCAATTACTTTATGTTCTCCATCTCACGTTATATTTTTTCAAGACGCCAGTAAGCATGTCTTTACAAACCAACCAAAAGCATCATTAAGTAACGTGCAGATAGAATGCTGTATGTTACAGAATGTGGTACACACTGTAGTATTTGAGCGTTTTGTGCCATTGTCTGTTCCAGAGAGCTGGAGGAGAAACATGGTGTCCACTGTAACATGACGCTGCTGTTCTCCTTTGCTCAGGCCGTGGCCTGTGCAGAGGCTAAAGTCACCCTCATCTCTCCATTTGTGGGCCGCATCCTGGACTGGTACAAGGAGAACGAGCACAAGAGCTACGAGCCCCACCAAGACCCAGGTAAACCTGGCCTTTTAGTGAGCACAACTCATGCTAATGGTGCGTGTGAGGACACTACTAAAAGGGCCTTGTCAAAGCTGCATGAACACATGTGTGTTCCTGTGAGCGGTGCCCCATATGGACATTTTAGACCCATATATCCTGGATGCTAACCCAGTTATCTTCTATTTCATGGCCGACATTTCAGTTGATTTAGTGTTTTATAATGAAGCGAGAGTGTTCAAACTACGACCCGGGGGCCAAAACCTTTTACTGTAAATTGGAAACGTTCAAGCATTTTGACATTATACCATATATTATATGAAAAACCTTTGGACACCCCTGTAATGGAGCATGTCACCTACACTTTCTCTGTGGAGGCCAAGAGGGCTCCGCAAGACCTTCCCAACAGACCCTCACAATGTGCTCCGGCTTCCTCCTGCGCCAGCAGATCCCACTCACCACCAGGTGGTGCTCTACAGCTCCGCCCCTCTCTTCACCCGAGGCCGGATCAAATCAATTTATTTTTGTAAGGCCCAAAATCACAACAGTTGACGATGTCCCAGGGTCCTCTGTCCTTAGACTCTCCTTCTCGGCCAGGAAAAACTACAAAAAAACCTCTTTGGGAAAAACGCGTAGAAACCTGGAGGAGTTCCAGTGAAGGAGAGATCCCACTCTCAGACGTGAGGGAGACTGGAGCTGGAGCCACTCTTCAGGCAGATGAGCGAGGAGGTCACGACAATAAAGTCGATCGGTTGATCTCCGACCTGTGTCCTGGTGCCATGTGCACTGATGGACCTTGTGCTTGAACATGGTGTTCGTTCTGGACAATCCGTGGCACAGAAGTCCAATAACTGAACACCGCTCGGGTTTAGATCGAGGCTCCGCCCCTCTCCAGGTGTCACTGTCATTGCCCACGTGGGCGTTTAAGTCCCCCACCAGAACAACCGAGTCCCCAAGAAGGCCGGGTCCTCTGCACTGCTGTTCAGCCCGTAGGCCGACAACAGTAAGGGACCTGTCCCCCACCTGACAGCGCAGGGACGTGGCCCTCTTGTCAAGCCCACACCAGCCCCGCCTCTCCCCGCGGGCAGCACCAGAGAAGTGGAGCCTCCAGCCCCTCTGGAGGAGATGGTTCCAGAGCACAAACTGTGCTGGAGGTGAGGCTGACTATGTCTAGTTGATATCGCTCAACCTCCCGCACAAGCTCAGGCTCTTTCCCCCCCAGCGAGGTGATGTTCCACGTCCCCAGAGGCGGGTTCTATGTCTGGAGATTTGGTCGCCGAGGCCCCTGCCGTCGACTGCCGCCCAGATCTCTCTGCACCGGCCCCTTATGGATCCTCCTGCGGGTGGTGGCCCCACGGGAGGACGGCCCCACGTCGCTCGTTCAGGCTGTGCCCGGCTGGGCCCCGTGGGGAAAGACCCGGCCACCAGACGCTCACCGTGGAGCACCCATCCCAGGCCTGGCTCCAGGATGGGGCCCCGGTGACGCTAATCTGGGCGACGTAACTGGCCTTGGAGTCTCTCTGTTCATAAGGGGCTTCTGAACCGCTCTCGTCACTTAGGACCGGTCGGTTCAAGGAGTGACCTGTGATACATGCTCCACATGGGCGTAAGTGCAGGTGGAAGTCATGTTCTGTAACAATCCTGTTCAGTGCCAAAAGGAGACGCATCAGGGGGTAAAGATGAAGAGAGCAAATAATATTATTTCAGTCGCACAGCGGTCACATCTTCAGGACGACTGTTCCAGATTTTAGCTGCTTTAAACTGAATTCTCCATGTTTAGTCCTGACTCTGGCACCAGCAGGAGGCAGGTCCACGTTTAGTCCTGACTCTGGCACCAGCAGGAGGCCGGTCCACGTTTAGTCCTGACTCTGGCACCAGCAGGAGGCCGGTCCACGTTTAGTCCTGACTCTGGCACCAGCAGGAGGCCGGTCCACGTTTAGTCCTGACTCTGGCACCAGCAGGAGGCCGGTCCACGTTTAGTCCTGACTCTGGCACCAGCAGGAGGCCGGTCCACGTTTAGTCCCGACTCTGGCACCAGCAGGAGGCCGGTCCATGTTTAGTCCTGACTCTGGCACCAGCAGGAGGCCGGTCTACGTTTAGTCCCGACTCTGGCACCAGCAGGAGGCCGGTCCATGTTTAGTCCTGACTCTGGCACCAGCAGGAGGCCGGTCCATGTTTAGTCCTGACTCTGGCACCAGCAGGAGGCCGGACCATGTTTAGTCCTGACTCTGGCACCAGCAGGAGGCCGGTCCACGTTTAGTCCCGACTCTGGCACCAGCAGGAGGCCGGTCCATGTTTAGTCCCGACTCTGGCACCAGCAGGAGGCCGGACCATGTTTAGTCCTGACTCTGGCACCAGCAGGAGGCTGCTCCATGTTTAGTCCTGACTCTGGCACCAGCAGGAGGCCGGACCATGTTTAGTCCTGACTCTGGCACCAGCAGGAGGCTGCTCCATGTTTAGTCCTGACTCTGGCACCAGCAGGAGGCCGGACCATGTTTAGTCCTGACTCTGGCACCAGCAGGAGGCTGCTCCATGTTTAGTCCTCACTCTGGCACCAGCAGGAGGCCGGTCCATGTTTAGTCCTGACTCTGGCACCAGCAGGAGTCCGGTCCATGTTTAGTCCTCACTCTGGCACCAGCAAGAGGCCGGTCCATGTTTAGTCCTGACTCTGGCACCAGCAGGAGGCCGCTCCATCTTTAATCCTTAGCTGCATTTGTGTTCCATGTGATGACACGTCTCCTTTGTGACCTCAGGTGTGGTCAGCGTCACAAAGATCTACAACTATTATAAGAAGTTTGGCTACAGCACGGTGGTGATGGGCGCCTCCTTCAGGAACACGGGGGAGGTGAAGGCTCTGGCGGGCTGTGACCTCCTCACCATCTCTCCCTCACTGTTGGCCGAGCTCGACCAGGACCACAGCGCCGTGCCACAGATGCTCCACGCCGACAAAGGTAACCACGCCTTTTTCCTGGAACGCCTTTAAGAGCGTTCCATTGAAAGGCTCATATCAGGAGCTGTGCCTCGTACTCGTGTCGAAGTGTTTGTGACGCTTCAGCTTCTGTTCCTCCAGGAAGCTCTCTAGAGAAGCAGAAGCCTCTAAGCCGGGCTGCCACCATGACTCCAGTAAATCAAGTCATTCCATTACAAAAAGCTATTTCTATTGCCTCCATCATTCGGTTTAATTTACATATTTAATTAAAAAGGCGTTAATCTGCAGAGCGCACAGAGCGACTTGTGTCACACGGAGCAGCAGCGAGCATGAGGGGGGGGCTCCTGGACGCCCTCGACACCTTAACGTCTCGTTGTCCTGGCGATGGTCAGAGGGCGGTCTCAGTATGGACACAGCCCCTCGCTTCAGTCAGTCAATCATCTAAAGAGTTTAAAGGAGACACTTTCGGGACGGTCCTGGAAGAGTTGGTCTGGAGCTTTTAGACAATTGTCTGGACTTTTTGAGAAGCTGAGACTCTGTAGTTTTGACTTTTGTCTGATTTACAGTTTCCTTTGTCCTGTTTGTTTCCACGTCTCAGGTTGATCTCTGAGTAAAGTTGTGACAGTAACTGAGCCCAGATAAAGCAACTTTACCATAACTGCATGACGGAGTGACCAGTGCAGGAGCATGTCCTGTTCTAACTCTACGTTGTTGTTGTTGTTGTTGTTGTTGTTGTTGTTGTTGTTGTGCAGCTAAGAGCTGTGAGCTGGAGAAGATTCACCTGGACGAGAAGTCCTTTCGCTGGCAGCACAACGAGGACCGCATGGCCGTGGAGAAGCTGAGCGACGGGATCCGCAAGTTTGCAGCGGACGCCATCAAACTGGAGACTATGATCCAAGTACGACACGTTCAGTGTACTTGTACTTGTACTTTACATCAGAGTTCTGACTTTCAGATCAGAAATTTTGTCAGAAAAGTAATTGTTTTAAAAAAAGTCAGTGATTTTTGTATCTAGTACTGCGATACTGCAGTATCCACTGCGATACTGCAGTATCCAAGTGCTGCAGTATCCAGTACTGCAATACTGCAGTACTGCAGTACTGCAATATCGCAGTACTGCAGTATTGACTCTACTGGATACTGCAATACTGCAGTATCGCAGTACTGCAGTATCGCAGTACTGCAGTATCGCAGTACTGCAGTATTGACTCTACTGGATACTGCAATACTGCAGTACCGCAGTACTGCAGTATCCAGTGCTCTTTTTACTGTCAAGATGTTTTCTTTTGTGACATGGTCTTTGCTCCGCCCAGTTTGATCTCATTATATGCAAATGTGATAAACAGTTTTTAACTATAGCTACTTTATACTTTAGACAAATCACTTTGTATTAAAACTAAAGTCTGTGTTTGTGTTGTTCACTCTTGTTTCAGGGGAAAATGCTCAGTGTGAAGAATGGAAAGTGAGGCTCCGCCCCCTTTAAACTTCAACACATTTTAGAGTTGGACTAAAATCATCAGCTTATATTTTATGGAGATGTAATATTTTTCTGAAAACTAAAAAAATGCCGATTTAAGTTGATGTGGGATCAACTTTGACTCAAATGAACTGTAATGAATCATTCCATTAAAAACAACAGGACTTTAGTGTCTCTCGTTTCTGTCTTGGCTTTGGGGGTTTAGAGTCAAATGTAAGGGCTGCTGCTCCTCCTGCTCCTCCTCCTCCTGCTCCTCCTCCTGCTGCTCCTCCTCCTGCTGCTCCTCCTCCTGCTGCTCCTCCTGCTGCTCCTCCTCCTGCTGCTCCTCCTCCTGCTGCTCCTCCTGCTGCTGCTGCTCCTCCTGCTGCTGCTGCTCCTCCTGCTGCTCCTCCTGCACCTGCTCCTCCTGCACCTGCTCCTCCTCCTCCTGCTGCTCCTCCTCCTGCTGCTCCTCCTGCTGCTGCTCCTCCTGCTGCTCCTCCTGCACCTGCTCCTCCTGCACCTGCTCCTCCTGCTGCTGCTCCTCCTCCTGCTGCTCCTCCTGCTGCTCCTCCTCCTGCTGCTGCTGCTCCTCCTGCTGCTGCTCCTCCTCCTGCTGCTCCTCCTCCTCCTGCTGCTGCTGCTCCTCCTCCTCCTGCTGCTCCTCCTCCTGCACCTGCTGCTGCTGCTCCTCCTCCTGCTGCTCCTCCTCCTGCTGCTCCTCCTCCTGCTGCTCCTCCTGCTGCTCCTCCTCCTGCTGCTCCTCCTCCTGCTGCTGCTCCTCCTGCTGCTGCTCCTCCTGCTGCTGCTCCTCCTGCTGCTCCTCCTGCTGCTCCTCCTCCTGCTGCTCCTCCTCCTGCTGCTCCTGCTGCTGCTGCTGCTCCTCCTGCTGCTGCTGCTCCTCCTGCTGCTCCTCCTGCACCTGCTCCTCCTGCACCTGCTCCTCCTCCTCCTGCTGCTCCTCCTCCTGCTGCTCCTCCTGCTGCTCCTCCTGCTGCTCCTCCTGCACCTGCTCCTCCTGCACCTGCTCCTCCTGCTGCTGCTCCTCCTCCTGCTGCTCCTCCTGCTGCTCCTCCTCCTGCTGCTGCTGCTCCTCCTGCTGCTGCTCCTCCTCCTGCTGCTCCTCCTCCTCCTGCTGCTGCTGCTCCTCCTCCTCCTGCTGCTCCTCCTCCTGCACCTGCTGCTGCTGCTCCTCCTCCTGCTGCTCCTCCTCCTGCTGCTCCTCCTCCTGCTGCTCCTCCTGCTGCTCCTCCTCCTGCTGCTCCTCCTCCTGCTGCTGCTCCTCCTGCTGCTGCTCCTCCTGCTGCTGCTCCTCCTGCTGCTGCTCCTCCTGCTGCTCCTCCTGCTGCTGCTGCTCCTCCTCCTCCTGCTGCTCCTCCTCCTGCACCTGCTCCTCCTCCTGCTGCTGCTGCTCCTCCTGCTGCTCCTGCTGCTGCTCCTCCTGCTGCTGCTGCTCCTCCTCCTGCTGCTCCTCCTCCTGCTGCTCCTCCTGCTGCTGCTCCTCCTCCTGCTGCTCCTCCTCCTGCACCTGCTCCTCCTCCTGCTGCTGCTCCTCCTGCTGCTCCTCCTCCTGCTGCTCCTCCTCCTGCTGCTCCTGCTCCTCCTGCTGCTCCTCCTGCTGCTGCTGCTGCTCCTCCTGCTGCTCCTCCTCCTGCTCCTCCTCCTGCTGCTCCTCCTGCTGCTGCTGCTCCTCCTCCTCCTGCTGCTCCTCCTCCTGCACCTGCTGCTGCTGCTCCTCCTCCTGCTCCTCCTCCTGCTGCTGCTCCTCCTGCTGCTGCTCCTCCTGCTGCTGCTGCTCCTCCTGCTGCTGCTCCTCCTGCTGCTCCTCCTCCTGCTCCTCCTCCTGCTGCTCCTCCTCCTGCTGCTGCTGCTCCTGCTGCTGCTGCTGCTCCTCCTGCTGCTGCTCCTCCTGCTGCTGCTGCTCCTCCTGCTGCTGCTCCTCCTGCTGCTCCTCCTGCTGCTGCTGCTCCTCCTGCTGCTCCTCCTGCTGCTCCTGCTGCTGCTCCTCCTCCTGCTGCTCCTCCTGCTGCTGCTCCTTCTCCTGCTGCTCCTCCTGCTGCTCCTCCTGCTGCTGCTGCTGCTGCTGCTCCTCCTGCTGCTGCTCCTCCTCCTGCTGCTCCTCCTGCTGCTGCTCCTCCTCCTGCTGCTCCTCCTCCTGCTGCTCCTCCTCCTGCTGCTCCTCCTCCTGCACCTGCTCCTTCTCCTGCTGCTGCTCCTCCTGCTGCTCCTCCTCCTGCTGCTGCTCCTCCTGCTGCTGCTCCTCCTGCTGCTGCTCCTCCTCCTGCTGCTCCTCCTGCTGCTCCTCCTCCTGCTGCTCCTCCTGCTGCTGCTGCTGCTGCTCCTCCTCCTGCTGCTCCTCCTCCTGCTGCTGCTCCTCCTCCTGCTGCTGCTCCTCCTGCTGCTGCTGCTCCTCCTCCTCCTGCTGCTCCTGCTGCTGCTCCTCCTGCTGCTGCTCCTGCTGCTGCTCCTCCTGCTGCTGCTGCTCCTCCTCCTCCTGCTGCTCCTGCTGCTGCTCCTCCTGCTGCTGCTCCTGCTGCTGCTCCTCCTGCTGCTGCTCCTCCTCCTGCTGCTCCTCCTCCTGCTGCTGCTCCTCCTGCTGCTCCTCCTCCTGCTGCTCCTCCTCCTGCTGCTCCTCCTCCTGCTGCTCCTCCTGCTGCTGCTCCTCCTGCTGCTGCTCCTCCTCCTGCTGCTGCTCCTCCTCCTGCTGCTCCTCCTGCTGCTGCTCCTCCTGCTGCTGCTCCTCCTGCTGCTGCTCCTCCTGCTGCTGCTGCTCCTCCTGCTGCTCCTCCTCCTGCTGCTCCTCCTCCTGCTGCTGCTGCTCCTCCTGCTGCTGCTCCTCCTGCTGCTGCTCCTCCTGCTGCTCCTCTTGCTGCTGCTGCTCCTCCTCCTCCTGCTGCTCCTCCTCCTGCACCTGCTCCTGCTGCTGCTCCTCCTGCTGCTGCTCCTCCTGCTGCCGTCCTCCTCCTGCTGCTCCTCCTCCTGCTGCTCCTCCTGCTGCTGCTGCTCCTCCTGCTGCTGCTGCTCCTGCTGCTGCTGCTCCTCCTGCTGCTGCTCCTCCTCCTGCTGCTCCTCCTGCTGCTGCTCCTCCTCCTGCTGCTCCTCCTGCTGCTGCTCCTCCTCCTGCTGCTCCTCCTCCTGCACCTGCTCCTTCTCCTGCTGCTGCTCCTCCTGCTGCTCCTCCTCCTGCTGCTGCTCCTCCTGCTGCTGCTCCTCCTCCTGCTGCTCCTCCTGCTGCTCCTCCTGCTGCTCCTCCTCCTGCTGCTCCTCCTCCTGCTGCTGCTGCTGCTCCTCCTGCTGCTCCTCCTCCTGCTGCTCCTCCTCCTGCTGCTCCTCCTCCTGCTGCTCCTCCTCCTGCTGCTGCTCCTCCTCCTCCTGCTGCTCCTCCTGCTGCTCCTCCTCCTGCTCCTCCTCCTGCTGCTCCTCCTCCTCCTGCTGCTGCTGCTCCTCCTCCTCCTGCTGCTCCTCCTCCTGCACCTGCTCCTGCTGCTGCTCCTCCTGCTGCTGCTCCTCCTCCTGCTGCTCCTCCTCCTGCTGCTCCTCCTCCTGCTGCTGCTCCTCCTGCTGCTCCTCCTCCTGCTGCTGCTCCTCCTGCTGCTCCTCCTCCTGCTGCTGCTGCTCCTCCTGCTGCTGCTCCTCCTCCTGCTGCTGCTCCTCCTCCTGCTGCTCCTCCTCCTGCTGCTCCTGCTGCTGCTCCTCCTGCTGCTGCTCCTCCTGCTGCTGCTGCTCCTCCTGCTGCTGCTCCTCCTGCTGCTCCTCCTCCTGCTCCTCCTCCTGCTGCTCCTCCTCCTGCTGCTGCTGCTCCTCCTGCTGCTGCTCCTCCTGCTGCTCCTCCTGCTGCTGCTGCTCCTCCTCCTCCTGCTGCTCCTCCTCCTGCACCTGCTCCTGCTGCTGCTCCTCCTGCTGCTGCTCCTCCTCCTGCTGCTCCTCCTCCTGCTGCTCCTGCTGCTGCTGCTGCTCCTCCTGCTGCTGCTGCTCCTGCTGCTGCTGCTCCTCCTGCTGCTGCTCCTCCTCCTGCTGCTCCTCCTGCTGCTGCTCCTCCTCCTGCTGCTCCTCCTCCTGCTGCTCCTCCTCCTGCTGCTCCTCCTGCTGCTGCTCCTCCTCCTGCTGCTCCTCCTCCTGCACCTGCTCCTTCTCCTGCTGCTGCTCCTCCTGCTGCTCCTCCTCCTGCTGCTGCTCCTCCTGCTGCTGCTCCTCCTCCTGCTGCTCCTCCTCCTGCTGCTGCTCCTCCTGCTGCTCCTCCTGCTGCTCCTCCTCCTGCTGCTCCTCCTGCTGCTGCTGCTGCTGCTCCTGCTCCTCCTCCTCCTGCTCCTCCTCCTGTTGCTCCTCCTCCTGCACCTGCTCCTCCTCCTGCTCCTCCTCCTGCTCCTCCTCCTGCACCTGCTCCTCCTCCTGCACCTGCTCCTCCTCCTGCACCTGCTCCTCCCTGGCCTCCAGTTGGACCTGTTTGGCCTCATTCTGTGGCTGGTCTCATATAGAAACTCCTCTTAAACGTTGAACAATCGTGTGAACGTTGTGTTTTCGCTGGTGCAGAAGGAGGATTATTGGACTCACTGAAGGTAAGACTCACCTGAATGTTTTTGGCATAATGGATTTGAATAAACGTTCACGACTGGACACGATCTGAAAGTGAAGAGTGTTTGTGTTGAGGCGACTCCAGGCGTGAGCTCGAGCTCCGACTCATGTTCTCACTTCTTTACTTTTTACTTTTTCAAATGTGGATTCACGCTCACATTTTCTGCACATATATGATTTTAGTGTCATTCTAGTGTTACTTTTTATTTATATGTTGGATATCTAAATACTTTGGCATGAACTAGAAAAGGAAATGTTTTACATTATAAACTTGAATTAAATAATCTTAATGATTTGAAATGTCTCTTTATTGAATTGCGTTACATCTTCCATGTGCTCAATACAAACCCGTGAATTCTACAGCAGTAACATCCAGTAACAACTGTTTCTCCAAAACTATATCTAGTAAATGTAAAATATCTTAACTTTCCACCCACAGCTCTACATCAGGGGTGATAATTCTTTTCCTCCGAGGGCCATATTTGAATCCAGGCACGTGGAGGCCGGCCCTCCATCATTGGTGTGGGGAAAAACATAATCATCAAATAAAATATCACTTTTCTGTCAAATATTGGCTAATTAATTTCACGTGATATTTATGAAGGACACAAGTGCAGACAGAAGCCTGAGGGTAAAAAATAAAGACATATTTTTATATTGCTTGACATGTTTGCCGGGCTGGATTAGTTTGCCCTCCCCTGCTCTAAAGGATCTATGGCTCTTCTTTGTGTGTGTGTGTGTGTGTGTGTGTGTGTGTGTGTGTGTGTGTGTGTGTGTGTGTGTGTGTGTGTGTGTGTGTGTGTGTGTGTGTGTGTTTTTGCGTGCGTGCGCTCGCTCTGCTGCACCATTAAAAAAAATAATTTAGTTTAAAACATAGGTCCTGTTTTGTGTCTGTTCTGAGAAGAATAAAATGACAGACACACCAAGTAGAAAACTATGACGGAGTATAAGGGCCGACCCCCCCCAAAAAAGTGAGGCTCTACGAGAATAAAGTCATTAAATAACGAGAAAAAGTCACAAATGAATGAGAATAATATCCATCCATCCATTTTTTGCCACTTTATCCGGGGCCGGGTCGCGGGGGCAGCAGTCTGAGCAGGGACTCCCAGACTTCCTACTCCCCAGACACTTCCTCTAACTCCTCCGGGGGGATCCCGAGGCGTTCCCAGGCCAGCCGAGAGACATAGTCTCACCAGCGTGTCCTGGGTCTTCCCCAGGGCCTCTTCCCGGTGGGACATGTCTGAAACACCTCCCGAGGGAGGCGCCTAGGAGGCATCCGGAACAGATGCCCGAGCCACCTCAGCTGGAGGAGCAGCGGCTCTACTCCGAGCTCCCCCCGTGTGGCTCATGACCATAGGTGAGGTCAGAACATAGACCGACCGATAAATTGAGAGCTTTACCTTTCGACTCAGTTCCTTCTTCACCACAACAGTCGGTGCAGCGGCTGCAGTGATGCTGATCCAACTGTCAATCTCACGCTCCATCCTTCACTCACTCGTGAACAAGACCCCGAGATACTTGAACTCCTCCACTTGGGGCAAGGACTCCCCACCCACCTGAAGAGGGCAAGCCACCTTTTTCCGGTCGAGAACCATGGCCTCGGATTTGGAGCTGATTCTCATCCCAGCCGCTTCACACTCGGCTCAAACCGTCCCAGTGCAGCTGCAGGTCCGGGTTTGATGGAGCCATCAGGACAACATCGTCTGCAAACAGCAGAGATGGAATCCTGTGGTCCCCAAACCGGACACCCTCCAACCCCTGACCACACCCTCTGACTCCTGACCACACCCTCCGACCCCTGACTGCGCCTAGAAATTCTGTCCATAAAAATTATGAACAGAACCGGTGACACAGGGCAGCCCTGAGGAGTCCAACATGCACTGGGAACAGGTCTGACTTACTGCCGGCAATGAATACAGCTCCTGCTCCGGTCATACAGGGACCGGACAGCCCTGAGCAAAGGGCCCCGGACCCCGTACTCCCGGAGCACCCCCCAAAGGACACCCCGAGGGACACGGTCGAAAGCCTTCTCTAGATCCACAAAGCACATGTGGACTGGTTGGGCAAACTCCCATGAACCCTGGAGCACCCGATGGAGGGTCTAGAGCTGGTCCAGTGTTCCACGACCGGGACCTAAACCACTCTGCTCCTCCTGAAATCGAGGTTCGACTATCGGTCGGATTCTCCTCTCCAGTACCTTGGAATAGACCTTACCCGGGAGGCTGAGGAGTGTGATCCCTCTGTAGTTGGAACACACCCTCCGGTCCCCCTTCTTGAACAGAGGGACCACCACCCCGGTCTGCCAGTCCATAGGCACGGTCCCCGAACGCCACGCGATGTTGGAGAGACGTGTCAGCCAAGACAGTCCCACAACATCCAGATACTTTAGGTACTCAGGGCGGATCTCATCCACCCCCGGAGCCCTGCCACCGAGGAGTTTGCGAACAACCTCAGTGACTTCAGGTTGGGTGATGGGTGAGCCAGCCTCCGAGTACCCGGTCTCTACTTCCTCCTCGGAAGACGTGACTGAGGGATTAAGGAGATCCTCAAAGTATTCCTTCCACCGTCCGACGACATCCCCAGTCGAGGTCAGCAGGCCTCCACCCGCACCGTAAACGGTGTTGGTGAGGCACTGCTTCCCCCTCCTGAGGCGCCGGACGGCTTGCCAGAATTTCTTTGGTGCCGACCGATAGTTCTCCTCCATGGCCTCCCCGAACTCCTCCCAGGCCCGGATTTTTGCCTCTGCGACAGCACGAGCTGCGCCCGCTTGGCCTGCAGATACCTGTCGATGACCTCCGGAGACCTACAAGCCAGAGTGGCCTGATAGGCGTCCTTCTTCAGTCTGACGGCATCCCTTACTTCCGGTGTCCACCACCGGGTTCAGGGGTTGCCGCCACGACAGGCACCGGAGACCTTGCGACCACAGCTCCGAGCAGCCGCATCAACAATGGAGGCGGAGAACATTGTTGATCTCATAAAAGAGAATAAAGGCCCGGGTCGATTTGTGTTTCACTTTCAGCACCACGGCCAGGGCCCAGATGGTGCTTGACTTGGATGAGTTAGAAGTGAAACAAAAGCCAACAATAGATGTGGCTCTTTACCATGTGGCTCTAGCATGTGGCTCTTTAGCATGTGGCTCTTTACCATGTGGCTCTTTAGCATGTGGCTCTTTATCATGTGGCTCTTTACCATGTGGCTCTTTAGCATGTGGCTCTTTATCATGTGGCTCTTTAGCATGTGGCTCTTTATCATGTGGCTCTTTACCATGTGGCTCTTTAGCATGTGGCTCTTTAGCATGTGGCTCTTTAGCATGTGGCTCTTTACCATGTGGCTCTTTAGCATGTGGCTCTTTATCATGTGGCTCTTTATCATGTGGCTCTTTACCATGTGGCTCTTTAGCATGTGGCTCTAGCATGTGGCTCTTTAGCATGTGGCTCTTTACCATGTGGCTCTTTAGCATGTGGCTCTTTATCATGTGGCTCTTTAGCATGTGGCTCTTTATCATGTGGCTCTTTACCATGTGGCTCTTTAGCATGTGGCTCTTTATCATGTGCCTCTTTAGCATGTGGCTCTTTATCATGTGGCTCTTTATCGTGTGGCTCTTTAGCATGTGGCTCTTTATCATGTGGCTCTTTAGCATGTGGCTCTTTAGCATGTGGCTCTTAATCATGTGCCTCTTTAGCATGTGGCTCTTAATCATGTGGCTCTTTATCATGTGGCTCTTTAGCATGTGGCTCTTAATCATGTGCCTCTTTAGCATGTGGCTCTTTATCATGTGGCTCTTTATCGTGTGGCTCTTTAGCATGTGGCTCTTTAGCATGTGGCTCTTTAGCATGTGGCTCTTTAGCATGTGGCTCATTAGCATGTGGCTCTTTAGCATGTGGCTCTTTAGCATGTGGCTCTTAATCATGTGCCTCTTTAGCATGTGGCTCTTTATCATGTGGCTCTTTATCGTGTGGCTCTTTAGCATGTGGCTCTTTAGCATGTGGCTCTTTAGCATGTGGCTCATTAGCATGTGGCTCTTTAGCATGTGGCTCTTTAGCATGTGGCTCTTTAGCATGTGGCTCATTAGCATGTGGCTCTTTAGCATGTGGCTCTTTAGCATGTGGCTCTTTAGCATGTGGCTCATTAGCATGTGGCTCATTAGCATGTGGCTCTTTAGCATGTGGCTCTTTAGCATGTGGCTCTTAATCATGTGCCTCTTTAGCATGTGGCTCTTAATCATGTGGCTCTTTATCATGTGGCTCTTTAGCATGTGGCTCTTAATCATGTGCCTCTTTAGCATGTGGCTCTTTATCATGTGGCTCTTTATCGTGTGGCTCTTTAGCATGTGGCTCTTTAGCATGTGGCTCTTTAGCATGTGGCTCATTAGCATGTGGCTCTTTAGCATGTGGCTCTTTAGCATGTGGCTCTTAATCATGTGCCTCTTTAGCATGTGGCTCTTTATCATGTGGCTCTTTATCGTGTGGCTCTTTAGCATGTGGCTCTTTAGCATGTGGCTCTTTAGCATGTGGCTCATTAGCATGTGGCTCTTTAGCATGTGGCTCTTTAGCATGTGGCTCTTTAGCATGTGGCTCTTTAGCATGTGGGCCTTTTAGACATCACAAACTGTCATTTCCCCCGTGCAGCGCTCCATGTCAGGTCCTGGACACTGATGTGTTTGGAGGGAATTCTGTTAGAAAAGTGTGTCTGGTTTCTTTCCAAGCCCATGTCAAAGTGCCCATGACTCACAGGGAAATGCAGACTGTTGGAGAGGATGTGGCAGCAGGAGGCAGACTGTTGGAGAGGATGTGGCAGCAGGAGACAGACTGTTGGAGAAGATGTGGCAGCAGGAGGCAGACTGTTGGAGAGGATGTGGCAGCAGGAGACAGACTGTTGGAGAAGATGTGGCAGCAGGAGACAGACTGTTGGAGAGGATGTGGCAGCAGGAGGCAGACTGTCGGAGAGGATGTGGCAGCAGGAGGCAGACTGTTGGAGAGGATGTGGCAGCAGGAGGCAGACTGTTGGAGAGGATGTGGCAGCAGGAGGCAGACTGTTGGAGAGGATGTGGCAGCAGGAGGCAGACTGTTGGAGAGGATGTGGCAGCAGGAGACAGACTGTTGGAGAGGATGTGGCAGCAGGAGGCAGACTGTTGGAGAGGATGTGGCAGCAGGAGGCAGACTGTTGGAGAGGATGTGGCAGCAGGAGGAAGACTGTTGGAGAGGATGTGGCAGGAGGCAGACTGTTGGAGAGGATGTGGCAGCAGGATACATACTGTTGGAGAGGATGTGGCAGCAGGAGGCAGACTGTTGGAGAGGATGTGACAGCAGGAGGCAGACTGTTGGAGAGGATGTGGCAGCAGGAGACAAACAGTTGGAGAGGATGTGGCAGCAGGAGGCAGACTGTTGGAGAGGATGTGGCAGCAGGAGACAGACTGTTGGAGAGGATGTGGCAGCAGGAGGCAGACTGTTGGAGAGGATGTGGCAGCAGGATGCAGACTGTTGGAGAGGATGTGGCAGCAGGAGACAAACTGTTGGAGAGGATGTGGCAGCAGGAGGCAGATTGTTGGAGAGGATGTGGCAGCAGGAGACAGACTGTTGGAGAGGATGTGGCAGCAGGAGGCAGACTGTTGGAGAGGATGTGGCAGCAGGAGGCAGACTGTTGGAGAGCATGTGGCAGCAGGAGGCAGACTGTTGGAGAGGATGTGGCAGCAGGAGGAAGACTGTTGGAGAGGATGTGGCAGGAGGCAGACTGTTGGAGAGGATGTGGCAGCAGGATACATACTTTTGGAGAGGACGTGGCAGCAGGAGACAGACTGTTGGAGAGGATGTGGCAGCAGGAGGTAGACTGTTGGAGAGGATGTGGCAGCAGGAGGCAGACTGTTGGAGAGGATGTGACAGCAGGAGACAGACTGTTGGAGAGGATGTGGCAGCAGGAGACAGACTGTTGGAGAGGATGTGGCAGCAGGAGGCAGACTGTTGGAGAGCATGTGGCAGCAGGAGACAGACTGTTGGAGAGGATGTGGCAGCAGGAGGCAGACTGTTGGAGAGGATGTGGCAGCAGGAGTCAAACAGTTGGAGAGGATGTGGCAGCAGGAGGCAGACTGTTGGAGAGGATGTGGCAGCAGGAGACAGACTGTTGGAGAGGATGTGGCAGCAGGAGGCAGACTGTTGGAGAGGATGTGGCAGCAGGATGCAGACTGTTGGAGAGGATGTGGCAGCAGGAGACAAACTGTTGGAGAGGATGTGGCAGCAGGAGACAGACTGTTGGAGAGGATGTGGCAGCAGGAGGCAGACTGTTGGAGAGGATGTGGCAGCAGGAGGCAGACTGTTGGAGAGGATGTGGCAGCAGGAGGCAGACTGTTGGAGAGGATGTGGCAGCAGGAGGCAGACTGTTGGAGAGGATGTGGCAGCAGGAGACAGACTGTTGGAGAGGATGTGGCAGCAGGAGGCAGACTGTTGGAGAGGATGTGGCAGCAGGAGGCAGACTGTTGGAGAGGATGTGGCAGCAGGAGGCAGACTGTTGGAGAGGGTGTGGCAGCAGGAGGAAGACTGTTGGAGAGGATGTGGCAGGAGGCAGACTGTTGGAGAGGATGTGGCAGCAGGATACATACTGTTGGAGAGGATGTGGCAGCAGGAGGCAGACTGTTGGAGAGGATGTGACAGCAGGAGGCAGACTGTTGGAGAGGATGTGGCAGCAGGAGACAAACAGTTGGAGAGGATGTGGCAGCAGGAGGCAGACTGTTGGAGAGGATGTGGCAGCAGGAGACAGACTGTTGGAGAGGATGTGGCAGCAGGAGGCAGACTGTTGGAGAGGATGTGGCAGCAGGATGCAGACTGTTGGAGAGGATGTGGCAGCAGGAGACAAACTGTTGGAGAGGATGTGGCAGCAGGAGGCAGATTGTTGGAGAGGATGTGGCAGCAGGAGACAGACTGTTGGAGAGGATGTGGCAGCAGGAGGCAGACTGTTGGAGAGGATGTGGCAGCAGGAGGCAGACTGTTGGAGAGGATGTGGCAGCAGGAGGCAGACTGTTGGAGAGCATGTGGCAGCAGGAGGCAGACTGTTGGAGAGGATGTGGCAGCAGGAGGAAGACTGTTGGAGAGGATGTGGCAGGAGGCAGACTGTTGGAGAGGATGTGGCAGCAGGATACATACTTTTGGAGAGGACGTGGCAGCAGGAGACAGACTGTTGGAGAGGATGTGGCAGCAGGAGGTAGACTGTTGGAGAGGATGTGGCAGCAGGAGGCAGACTGTTGGAGAGGATGTGACAGCAGGAGACAGACTGTTGGAGAGGATGTGGCAGCAGGAGACAGACTGTTGGAGAGGATGTGGCAGCAGGAGGCAGACTGTTGGAGAGCATGTGGCAGCAGGAGACAGACTGTTGGAGAGGATGTGGCAGCAGGAGGCAGACTGTTGGAGAGGATATGGCAGCAGGAGTCAAACAGTTGGAGAGGATGTGGCAGCAGGAGGCAGACTGTTGGAGAGGATGTGGCAGCAGGAGACAGACTGTTGGAGAGGATGTGGCAGCAGGAGGCAGACTGTTGGAGAGGATGTGGCAGCAGGATGCAGACTGTTGGAGAGGATGTGGCAGCAGGAGACAAACTGTTGGAGAGGATGTGGCAGCAGGAGACAGACTGTTGGAGAGGATGTGGCAGCAGGAGGCAGACTGTTGGAGAGGATGTGGCAGCAGGAGACAGACTGTTGGAGAAGATGTGGCAGCAGGAGGCAGACTGTTGGAGAGGATGTGGCAGCAGGAGACAGACTGTTGGAGAAGATGTGGCAGCAGGAGACAGACTGTTGGAGAGGATGTGGCAGCAGGAGGCAGACTGTCGGAGAGGATGTGGCAGCAGGAGGCAGACTGTTGGAGAGGATGTGGCAGCAGGAGGCAGACTGTTGGAGAGGATGTGGCAGCAGGAGGCAGACTGTTGGAGAGGATGTGGCAGCAGGAGGCAGACTGTTGGAGAGGATGTGGCAGCAGGAGACAGACTGTTGGAGAGGATGTGGCAGCAGGAGGCAGACTGTTGGAGAGGATGTGGCAGCAGGAGGCAGACTGTTGGAGAGGATGTGGCAGCAGGAGGAAGACTGTTGGAGAGGATGTGGCAGGAGGCAGACTGTTGGAGAGGATGTGGCAGCAGGATACATACTGTTGGAGAGGATGTGGCAGCAGGAGGCAGACTGTTGGAGAGGATGTGACAGCAGGAGGCAGACTGTTGGAGAGGATGTGGCAGCAGGAGACAAACAGTTGGAGAGGATGTGGCAGCAGGAGGCAGACTGTTGGAGAGGATGTGGCAGCAGGAGACAGACTGTTGGAGAGGATGTGGCAGCAGGAGGCAGACTGTTGGAGAGGATGTGGCAGCAGGATGCAGACTGTTGGAGAGGATGTGGCAGCAGGAGACAAACTGTTGGAGAGGATGTGGCAGCAGGAGGCAGATTGTTGGAGAGGATGTGGCAGCAGGAGACAGACTGTTGGAGAGGATGTGGCAGCAGGAGGCAGACTGTTGGAGAGGATGTGGCAGCAGGAGGCAGACTGTTGGAGAGCATGTGGCAGCAGGAGGCAGACTGTTGGAGAGGATGTGGCAGCAGGAGGAAGACTGTTGGAGAGGATGTGGCAGGAGGCAGACTGTTGGAGAGGATGTGGCAGCAGGATACATACTTTTGGAGAGGACGTGGCAGCAGGAGACAGACTGTTGGAGAGGATGTGGCAGCAGGAGGTAGACTGTTGGAGAGGATGTGGCAGCAGGAGGCAGACTGTTGGAGAGGATGTGACAGCAGGAGACAGACTGTTGGAGAGGATGTGGCAGCAGGAGACAGACTGTTGGAGAGGATGTGGCAGCAGGAGGCAGACTGTTGGAGAGCATGTGGCAGCAGGAGACAGACTGTTGGAGAGGATGTGGCAGCAGGAGGCAGACTGTTGGAGAGGATGTGGCAGCAGGAGTCAAACAGTTGGAGAGGATGTGGCAGCAGGAGGCAGACTGTTGGAGAGGATGTGGCAGCAGGAGACAGACTGTTGGAGAGGATGTGGCAGCAGGAGGCAGACTGTTGGAGAGGATGTGGCAGCAGGATGCAGACTGTTGGAGAGGATGTGGCAGCAGGAGACAAACTGTTGGAGAGGATGTGGCAGCAGGAGACAGACTGTTGGAGAGGATGTGGCAGCAGGAGGCAGACTGTTGGAGAGGATGTGGCAGCAGGAGGCAGACTGTTGGAGAGGATGTGGCAGCAGGAGGCAGACTGTTGGAGAGGATGTGGCAGCAGGAGGCAGACTGTTGGAGAGGATGTGGCAGCAGGAGACAGACTGTTGGAGAGGATGTGGCAGCAGGAGGCAGACTGTTGGAGAGGATGTGGCAGCAGGAGGCAGACTGTTGGAGAGGATGTGGCAGCAGGAGGCAGACTGTTGGAGAGGGTGTGGCAGCAGGAGGAAGACTGTTGGAGAGGATGTGGCAGGAGGCAGACTGTTGGAGAGGATGTGGCAGCAGGATACATACTGTTGGAGAGGATGTGGCAGCAGGAGGCAGACTGTTGGAGAGGATGTGACAGCAGGAGGCAGACTGTTGGAGAGGATGTGGCAGCAGGAGACAAACAGTTGGAGAGGATGTGGCAGCAGGAGGCAGACTGTTGGAGAGGATGTGGCAGCAGGAGACAGACTGTTGGAGAGGATGTGGCAGCAGGAGGCAGACTGTTGGAGAGGATGTGGCAGCAGGATGCAGACTGTTGGAGAGGATGTGGCAGCAGGAGACAAACTGTTGGAGAGGATGTGGCAGCAGGAGGCAGATTGTTGGAGAGGATGTGGCAGCAGGAGACAGACTGTTGGAGAGGATGTGGCAGCAGGAGGCAGACTGTTGGAGAGGATGTGGCAGCAGGAGGCAGACTGTTGGAGAGGATGTGGCAGCAGGAGGCAGACTGTTGGAGAGCATGTGGCAGCAGGAGGCAGACTGTTGGAGAGGATGTGGCAGCAGGAGGAAGACTGTTGGAGAGGATGTGGCAGGAGGCAGACTGTTGGAGAGGATGTGGCAGCAGGATACATACTTTTGGAGAGGACGTGGCAGCAGGAGACAGACTGTTGGAGAGGATGTGGCAGCAGGAGGTAGACTGTTGGAGAGGATGTGGCAGCAGGAGGCAGACTGTTGGAGAGGATGTGACAGCAGGAGACAGACTGTTGGAGAGGATGTGGCAGCAGGAGACAGACTGTTGGAGAGGATGTGGCAGCAGGAGGCAGACTGTTGGAGAGCATGTGGCAGCAGGAGACAGACTGTTGGAGAGGATGTGGCAGCAGGAGGCAGACTGTTGGAGAGGATATGGCAGCAGGAGTCAAACAGTTGGAGAGGATGTGGCAGCAGGAGGCAGACTGTTGGAGAGGATGTGGCAGCAGGAGACAGACTGTTGGAGAGGATGTGGCAGCAGGAGGCAGACTGTTGGAGAGGATGTGGCAGCAGGATGCAGACTGTTGGAGAGGATGTGGCAGCAGGAGACAAACTGTTGGAGAGGATGTGGCAGCAGGAGACAGACTGTTGGAGAGGATGTGGCAGCAGGAGGCAGACTGTTGGAGAGGATGTGGCAGCAGGATGCAGACTGTTGGAGAGGATGTGGCAGCAGGAGGCAGACTGTTGGAGAGGATGTGGCAGCAGGAGACAGACTGTTGGAGAGGATGTGGCAGCAGGAGGCAGACTGTTGGAGAGGATGTGGCAGCAGGAGGCAGACTGTTGGAGAGGATGTGGCAGGAGGCAGACTGTTGGAGAGGATGTGGCAGCAGGATACATACTGTTGGAGAGGATGTGGCAGCAGGAGGCAGACTGTTGGAGAGGATGTGACAGCAGGAGGCAGACTGTTGGAGAGGATGTGGCAGCAGGAGACAAACAGTTGGAGAGGATGTGGCAGCAGGAGGCAGACTGTTGGAGAGGATGTGGCAGCAGGAGACAGACTGTTGGAGAGGATGTGGCAGCAGGAGGCAGACTGTTGGATAGGATGTGGCAGCAGGATGCAGACTGTTGGAGAGGATGTGGCAGCAGGAGGCAGACTGTTGGAGAGGATGTGGCAGCAGGAGGCAGACTGTTGGAGAGCATGTGGCAGCAGGAGGCAGACTGTTGGAGAGGATGTGGCAGCAGGAGGAAGACTGTTGGAGAGGATGTGGCAGGAGGCAGACTGTTGGAGAGGATGTGGCAGCAGGATACATACTTTTGGAGAGGATGTGGCAGCAGGAGACAGACTGTCCGAGAGGATGTGGCAGCAGGAGGCAGACTGTTGGAGAGGATGTGACAGCAGGAGAAAGACTGTTGGAGAGGATGTGGCAGCAGGAGACAGACTGTTGGAGAGGATGTGGCATCAGGAGGCAGACTGTTGGAGAGGATGTGGCAGCAGGAGACAAACAGTTGGAGAGGATGTGGCAGCAGGAGGCAGACTGTTGGAGAGGATGTGACAGCAGGAGAAAGACTGTTGGAGAGGATGTGGCAGCAGGAGACAGACTGTTGGAGAGGATGTGGCAGCAGGAGGCAGACTGTTGGAGAGGATGTGGCAGCAGGAGACAAACTGTTGGAGAGGATGTGGCAGCAGGAGACAGACTGTTGGAGAGGATGTGGCAGCAGGAGACAAACTGTTGGAGAGGATGTGTCAGCAGGAGGCAGACTGTTGGAGAGGATGTGATAGCAGGAGACAGACTGTTGGAGAGGGTGTGGCAGCAGGAGGCAGACTGTTGGAGAGGATCTGGAAGCAGGAGACAAACTGTTGGAGAGGATGTGGCAGCAGGAGTCAGACTGTTGGAGAGGATGTGGCAGCAGGAGACAAACTGTTGGAGAGGATGTGGCAGCAGGAGACAGACTGTTGGAGAGGATGTGGCAGCAGGAGACAGACTGTTGGAGAGGATGTGACAGCAGGAGACAGACTGCTGGAGAGGATGTGGCAGCAGGAGGCAGACTGTTGGAGAGGATGTGGCAGCAGGAGGCAGACTGTTGGAGAGGATGTGGCAGCAGGAGGCAGACTGTTGGAGAGCATGTGGCAGCAGGAGGCAGACTGTTGGAGAGGATGTGGCAGCAGGAGGCAGACTGTTGGAGAGGATGTGGCAGCAGGAGGCAGACTGTTGGAGAGCATGTGGCAGCAGGAGGCAGACTGTTGGAGAGGATGTGGCAGCAGGAGGAAGACTGTTGGAGAGGATGTGGCAGGAGGCAGACTGTTGGAGAGGATGTGGCAGCAGGAGGCAGACTGTTGGAGAGGATGTGGCAGCAGGAGACAGACTGTCCGAGAGGATGTGGCAGCAGGAGACAGACTGTTGGAGAGGATGTGGCAGCAGGAGGCAGACTGTTGGAGAGGATGTGACAGCAGGAGACAGACTGTTGGAGAGGATGTGGCAGCAGGAGACAGACTGTTGGAGAGGATATGGCAGCAGGAGGCAGACTGTTGGAGAGGATGTGGCAGCAGGAGTCAAACAGTTGGAGAGGATGTGGCAGCAGGAGGCAGACTGTTGGAGAGGATGTGGCAGCAGGAGACAGACTGTTGGAGAGGATGTGGCAGCAGGAGGCAGACTGTTGGAGAGGATGTGGCAGCAGGATGCAGACTGTTGGAGAGGATGTGGCAGCAGGAGACAAACTGTTGGAGAGGATGTGGCAGCAGGAGACAGACTGTTGGAGAGGATGTGGCAGCAGGAGGCAGACTGTTGGAGAGGATGTGGCAGCAGGATGCAGACTGTTGGAGAGGATGTGGCAGCAGGAGGCAGACTGTTGGAGAGGATGTGGCAGCAGGAGACAGACTGTTGGAGAGGATGTGGCAGCAGGAGGCAGACTGTTGGAGAGGATGTGGCAGCAGGAGGCAGACTGTTGGAGAGCATGTGGCAGCAGGAGGCAGACTGTTGGAGAGGATGTGGCAGCAGGAGGAAGACTGTTGGAGAGGATGTGGCAGCAGGAGGAAGACTGTTGGAGAGGATGTGGCAGCAGGAGGCAGACTGTTGGAGAGGATGTGGCAGCAGGAGACAGACTGTTGGAGAGGATGTGGCAGCAGGAAGCAGACTGTTGGAGAGGATGTGGCAGCAGGAGGCAGACTGTTGGAGAGGATGTGGCAGGAGGCAGACTGTTGGAGAGGATGTGGCAGCAGGATACATACTGTTGGAGAGGATGTGGCAGCAGGAGGCAGACTGTTGGAGAGGATGTGACAGCAGGAGGCAGACTGTTGGAGAGGATGTGGCAGCAGGAGACAAACAGTTGGAGAGGATGTGGCAGCAGGAGGCAGACTGTTGGAGAGGATGTGGCAGCAGGAGACAGACTGTTGGAGAGGATGTGGCAGCAGGAGGCAGACTGTTGGAGAGGATGTGGCAGCAGGATGCAGACTGTTGGAGAGGATGTGGCAGCAGGAGGCAGACTGTTGGAGAGGATGTGGCAGCAGGAGGCAGACTGTTGGAGAGCATGTGGCAGCAGGAGGCAGACTGTTGGAGAGGATGTGGCAGCAGGAGGAAGACTGTTGGAGAGGATGTGGCAGGAGGCAGACTGTTGGAGAGGATGTGGCAGCAGGAGACAGACTGTCCGAGAGGATGTGGCAGCAGGAGGCAGACTGTTGGAGAGGATGTGACAGCAGGAGAAAGACTGTTGGAGAGGATGTGGCAGCAGGAGACAGACTGTTGGAGAGGATGTGGCATCAGGAGGCAGACTGTTGGAGAGGATGTGGCAGCAGGAGACAAACAGTTGGAGAGGATGTGGCAGCAGGAGGCAGACTGTTGGAGAGGATGTGGCAGCAGGAGGCAGACTGTTGGAGAGGATGTGGCAGCAGGAGGCAGACTGTTGGAGAGGATGTGGCAGCAGGAGACAAACTGTTGGCGAGGATGTGGCAGCAGGAGGCAGACTGTTGGAGAGGATGTGGCAGCAGGAGGCAGACTGTTGGAGATGATCTGTCAGCAGGAGACAAACTGTTGGAGAGGATGTTGCAGCAGGAGGCAGACTGTTGGAGAGGATGTGGCAGCAGGAGACAAACTGTTGGAGAGGATGTGGCAGCAGGAGACAGACTGTTGGAGAGGATGTGGCAGCAGGAGACAGACTGCTGGAGAGGATGTGGCAGCAGGAGGCAGACTGTTGGAGAGGATGTGGCAGCAGGAGGCAGATTGTTGGAGAGGATGTGGCAGCAGGAGAGAGACTGTTGGAGAGGATGTGGCAGCAGGAGGCAGACTGTTGGAGAGGATGTGGCAGCAGGAGGCAGACTGTTGGAGAGCATGTGGCAGCAGGAGGCAGACTGTTGGAGAGGATGTGGCAGCAGGAGGAAGACTGTTGGAGAGGATGTGGCAGGAGGCAGACTGTTGGAGAGGATGTGGCAGCAGGAGGCAGACTGTTGGAGAGGATGTGGCAGCAGGAGACAGACTGTCCGAGAGGATGTGGCAGCAGGAGACAGACTGTTGGAGAGGATGTGGCAGCAGGAGGCAGACTGTTGGAGAGGATGTGACAGCAGGAGACAGACTGTTGGAGAGGATGTGGAAGCAGGAGGCAGACTGTTGGAGAGGATGTGGCAGCAGGAGGCAGACTGTTGGAGAGGATGTGGCAGCAGGATACATACTGTTGGAGAGGATGTGGCAGCAGGAGACAAACTGTTGGAGAGGATGTGGCAGCAGGAGGCAGACTGTTGGAGAGGATGTGGCAGCAGGAGACAAACTGTTGGAGAGGAAGTGGCAGCAGGAGGCAGACTGTTGGAGAGGATGTGGCAGCAGGAGGCAGACTGTTGGAGAGGATGTGGCAGCAGGAGGCAGACTGTTGGAGAGGATGTGGCAGCAGGAGGCAGACTGTTGGAGAGGATGTGGCAGCAGGAGGCAGACTGTTGGAGAGGATGTGGCAGCAGGAGTCAAACAGTTGGAGAGGATGTGGCAGCAGGAGGCAGACTGTTGGAGAGGGTGTGGCAGCAGGAGGAAGACTGTTGGAGAGGATGTGGCAGGAGGCAGACTGTTGGAGAGGATGTGGCAGCAGGATACATACTGTTGGAGAGGATGTGGCAGCAGGAGACAGACTGTCCGAGAGGATGTGGCAGCAGGAGGCAGACTGTTGGAGAGGATGTGGCAGCAGGAGACAAACTGTTGAAGAGGATGTGGCAGCAGGAGGCAGACTGTTGGAGAGGATGTGGCAGCAGGAGACATACTGTTGGAGAGCATGTGGCAGCAGGAGACAAACTGTTGAAGAGGATGTGGCAGCAGGAGGCAGACTGTTGGAGAGGATGTGGCAGCATGAGACAGACTGTTGGAGAGGATGTGGCAGCAGGAGACAGACTGTTGGAGAGGATGTGGCAGCAGGAGACAGACTGTTGGAGAGGGTGTGGCAGCAGGAGGCAGACTGTTGGAGAGGATCTGGCAGCAGGAGACAAACTGTTGGAGAGGATGTGGCAGCAGGAGGCAGACTGTTGGAGGGGATGTGGCAGCAGGAGACAAACTGTTGGAGAGGATGTGGCAGCAGGAGACAGACTGTTGGAGAGGATGTGACAGCAGGAGACAGACTGCTGGAGAGGATGTGGCAGCAGGAGGCAGACTGTTGGAGAGGATGTGGCAGCAGGAGGCAGACTGTTGGAGAGGGTGTGGCAGCAGGAGGCAGACTGTTGGAGAGGATGTGGCAGGAGGCAGACTGTTGGAGAGGATGTAGCAGCAGGAGGCAGACTGTTGGAGAGGATGTGGCAGCAGGATACATACTGTTGGAGAGGATGTGGCAGCAGGAGACTGACTGTCCGAGAGGATGTGGCAGAAGGAGGCACACTGTTGGAGAGGATGTGGCAGCAGGAGACAAACTGTTGGAGAGGATGTGGCAGCAGGAGGCAGACTGTTGGAGAGGATGTGGCAGCAGGAGACAAACTGTTGGAGAGGATGTGGCAGCAGGAGGCAGACTGTTGGAGGGGATGTGGCAGCAGGAGACAAACTGTTGGAGAGGATGTGGCAGCAGGAGACAGACTGTTGGAGAGGATGTGGCAGCAAGAGGCAGACTGTTGGAGAGGATGTGGCAGCAGGAGGCAGACTGTTGGAGAGGATGTGGCAGCAGGAAACAGACTGTTGGAGAGGATGTGACAGCAGGAGACAGACTGTTGGAGAGGATGTGGTAGCAGGAGGCAGACTGTTGGAGAGGATGTTGCAGCAGGAGGAAGACTGTTGGAGAGGATGTGGCAGGAGGCAGACTGTCCGAGAGGATGTGGCAGCAGGAGGCAGACTGTTGGAGAGCACGTGGCAGCAGGAGGCAGACTGTTGGAGAGGATGTGGCAGCAGGATATATACTGTTGGAGAGGATGTGGCAGCAGGAGACAGACTGTCCGAGAGGATGTGGCAGCAGGAGGCAGACTGTTGGAGAGGATGTGGCAGCAGGAGGCAGACTGTTGGAGAGGATGTGGCAGCAGGAGGCAGACTGTTGGAGAGGATGTGGCAGCAGGAGAAAAACTGTTGGAGAGGATGTGGCAGCAGGAGGCAGACTGTTGGAGAGGATGTGGCAGCAGGAGGCAGACTGTTGGAGAGGATGTGGCAGCAGGAGACAAACTGTTGGAGAGGATGTGGCAGCAGGAGGCAGACTGTTGGAGAGGATTTGGCAGCAGGAGACAGACTGTCCGAGAGGATGTGGCAGCAGGAGGCAGACTGTTGGAGAGGATGTGACAGCAGGAGACAAACTGTTGGAGAGGATGTGGCAGCAGGAGGCAGACTGTTGGAGAGGATGTGGCAGCAGGAGACAAACTGTTGGAGAGGATGTGGCATCAGGAGGCAGACTGTTGGAGAGGATGTGGCAGCAGGAGACAAACTGTTGGAGAGGATGTGGCAGCAGGAGGCAGACTGTTGGAGAGGATGTGGCAGCAGGAGACAGACTGTCCGAGAGGATGTGGCAGCAGGAGGCAGACTGTTGGAGAGGATGTGACAGCAGGAGACAGACTGTTGGAGAGGATGTGGCATCAGGAGGCAGACTGTTGGAGAGGATGTGGCAGCAGGAGACAAACTGTTGGAGAGGATGTGGCAACAGGAGGCAGACTGTTGGAGAGGATGTGGCAGCAGGAGGCAGACTGTTGGAGAGCATGTGGCAGCAGCAGACAAACTGTTTGAGAGGATGTGGCAGCAGGAGACAGACTGTTGGAGAGGATGTGGCAGCAGGAGGCAGACTGTTGGAGAGGATGTGGCAGCAGGAGACACACTGTCCGAGAGGATGTGGCAGCAGGAGGCAGACTGTTGGAGAGGATGTAGCATCAGGAGGCAGACTGTTGGAGAGGATGTGGCAGCAGGAGACAAACTGTTGGAGAGGATGTGGCAGCAGGAGGCAGACTGTTGGAGAGGATGTGGCAGCAGGAGACAGACTGTTGGAAAGGATGTGGCAGCAGGAGGCAGACTGTTGGAGAGGATGTGGCAGGAGGCAGACTGTTGGAGAGGATGTGGCAGCAGGATACATACTGTTGGAGAGGATGTGGCAGCAGGAGACAGACTGTCCGAGAGGATGTGGCAGCAGGAGACAAACTGTTGAAGAGGATGTGGCAGCAGGAGGCAGACTGTTGGAGAGGATGTGGCAGCAGGAGACAGACTGTTGGAGAGGATGTGGCAGCAGGAGACAGACTGTTGGAGAGGATGTGGCAGCAGGAGACAGACTGTTGGAGAGGGTGTGGCAGCAGGAGGCAGACTGTTGGAGAGGATGTGGCAGCAGGAGACAGACTGTTGGAGAGGATGTGGCAGCAGGAGACAAACTGTTGGAGAGGATGTGGCAGCAGGAGGCAGACTGTTGGAGGGGATGTGGCAGCAGGAGACAAACTGTTGGAGAGGATGTGGCAGCAGGAGACAGACTGTTGGAGAGGATGTGGCAGCAGGAGACAGACTGTTGGAGAGGATGTGACAGCAGGAGACAGACTGCTGGAGAGGATGTGGCAGCAGGAGGCAGACTGTTGGAGAGGGTGTGGCAGCAGGAGGCAGACTCTTGGAGAGGATGTGGCAGGAGGCAGACTGTTGGAGAGGATGTAGCAGCAGGAGGCAGACTGTTGGAGAGGATGTGGCAGCAGGATACATACTGTTGGAGAGGATGTGGCAGCAGGAGACTGACTGTCCGAGAGGATGTGGCAGAAGGAGGCAGACTGTTGGAGAGGATGTGGCAGCAGGAGACAAACTGTTGGAGAGGATGTGGCAGCAGGAGGCAGACTGTTGGAGAGGATGTGGCAGCAGGAGACAAACTGTTGGAGAGGATGTGGCAGCAGGAGGCAGACTGTTGGAGAGGATGTGGCAGCAGGAGACAAACTGTTGGAGAGGATGTGGCAGCAGGAGGCAGACTGTTGGAGGGGATGTGGCAGCAGGAGACAAACTGTTGGAGAGGATGTGGCAGCAGGAGACAGACTGTTGGAGAGGATGTGGCAGCAAGAGGCAGACTGTTGGAGAGGATGTGACAGCAGGAGACAGACTGTTGGAGAGGATGTGGTAGCAGGAGGCAGACTGTTGGAGAGGATGTTGCAGCAGGAGGAAGACTGTTGGAGAGGATGTGGCAGGAGGCAGACTGTCCGAGAGGATGTGGCAGCAGGAGGCAGACTGTTGGAGAGGATGTGGCAGCAGGATACATACTGTTGGAGAGGATGTGGCAGCAGGAGGCAGACTGTTGGAGAGGATGTGGCAGCAGGAGGCAGACTGTTGGAGAGCACGTGGCAGCAGGAGGCAGACTGTTGGAGAGGATGTGGCAGCAGGATATATACTGTTGGAGAGGATGTGGCAGCAGGAGACAGACTGTCCGAGAGGATGTGGCAGCAGGAGGCAGACTGTTGGAGAGGATGTGGCAGCAGGAGGCAGACTGTTGGAGAGGATGTGGCAGCAGGAGGCAGACTGTTGGAGAGGATGTGGCAGCAGGAGACAAACTGTTGGAGAGGATGTGGCAGCAGGAGGCAGACTGTTGGAGAGGATGTGGCAGCAGGAGACAAACTGTTGGAGAGGATGTGGCAGCAGGAGGCAGACTGTTGGAGAGGATGTGGCAGCAGGAGACAAACTGTTGGAGAGGATGTGGCATCAGGAGGCAGACTGTTGGAGAGGATGTGGCAGCAGGAGACAAACTGTTGGAGAGGATGTGGCAGCAGGAGGCAGACTGTTGGAGAGGATGTGGCAGCAGGAGACAAACTGTTGGAGAGGATGTGGCAACAGGAGGCAGACTGTTGGAGAGGATGTGGCAGCAGGAGGCAGACTGTTGGAGAGCATGTGGCAGCAGGAGACAAACTGTTTGAGAGGATGTGGCAGCAGGAGACAGACTGTTGGAGAGGATGTGGCAGCAGGAGGTAGACTGTTGGAGAGGATGTGGCAGAAGGAGGCAGACTGTTGGAGAGGATGTGGCAGCAGGAGGCAGACTGTTGGAGAGGATGTGGCAGCAGGAGACAGACTGTTGGAGAGGATGTGGCAGCAGGAGGTTGACTGTTGGAGAGGATGTGGCAGCAGAAGGCAGACTGTTGGAGAGGATGTGGCAGCAGGAGTTAGACTGTTGGAGAGGATGTGGCAGCAGGAGACACACTGTCCGAGAGGATGTGGCAGCAGGAGGCAGACTGTTGGAGAGGATGTGGCATCAGGAGGCAGACTGTTGGAGAGGGTGTGGCAGCAGGAGGCAAACTGTTGGAGAGGATGTGGCAGCAGGAGGCAGACTGTTGGAGAGGATGTGGCAGCAGGAGACAGACTGTTGGAAAGGATGTGGCAGCAGGAGGCAGACTGTTGGAGAGGATGTGGCAGCAGGAGACAGACTGTTGGAGAGGATGTGGCAGCAGGAGGCAGACTGTTGGAGAGGGTGTGGCAGCAGGAGGCAGACTGTTGGAGAGGATGTGGCAGGAGGCAGACTGTTGGAGAGGATGTGGCAGCAGGAGGCAGACTGTTGGAGAGGATGTGGCAGCAGGATACATACTGTTGGAGAGAATGTGGCAGCAGGAGACTGACTGTCCGAGAGGATGTGGCAGCAGGAGGCAGACTGTTGGAGAGGGTGTGGCAGCAGGAGACAAACTGTTGGAGAGGATGTGGCAGCAAGAGGCAGACTGTTGGAGAGGATGTGGCAGCAGGAGACAGACTGTTGGAGAGGATGTGGCAGCAGGAGGCAGACTGTTGGAGAGGATGTGGCAGCAGGAGGAAGACTGTTGGAGAGGATGTGGCAGGAGGCAGAATGTCCGAGAGGATGTGGCAGCAGGAGGCAGACTGTTGGAGAGGATGTGGCAGCAGGAGACAGACTGTTGGAGAGGATGTGGCAGCAGGAGGCAGACTGTTGGAGAGGATGTGGCAGCAGGAGGCAGACTGTTGGAGAGCATGTGGCAGCAGGAGGCAGACTGTTGGAGAGGATGTGGCAGCAGGATACATACTGTTGGAGAGGATGTGGCAGCAGGAGACAGACTGTCCGAGAGGATGTGGTAGCAGGAGGCAGACTGTTGGAGAGGATGTGGCAACAGGAGGCAGACTGTTGGAGAGGATGTGGCAGCAGGAGGCAGACTGTTGGAGAGCATGTGGCAGCAGGAGACAAACTGTTGGAGAGGATGTGGCAGCAGGAGGCAGACTTTTGGAGAGGATGTGGCAGCAGGAGACAAACTGTTGGAGAGGATGTGGCAGCAGGAGGCAGACTGTTGGAGGGGATGTGGCAGCAGGAGACAAACTGTTGGAGAGGATGTGGCAGCAGGAGACAGACTGTTGGAGAGGATGTGGCAGCAGGAGGAAGACTGTTGGAGAGGATGTGGCAGGAGGCAGACTGTTGGAGAGGATGTGGCAGCAGGAGGCAGACTGTTGGAGAGGATGTGGCAGCAGGAGGCAGACTGTTGGAGAGGATGTGGCAGCAGGATACATACTGTTGGAGAGGATGTTGCAGCAGGAGACAGACTGTCCGAGAGGATGTGGCAGCAGGAGGCAGACTGTTGGAGAGGATGTGGCAGCAGGAGGCAGACTGTTGGAGAGGATGTGGCAGCAGGAGGCAGACTGTTGGAGAGGATGTGGCAGCAGGAGGCAGACTGTTGGAGAGGATGTGGTAGCAGGAGGCAGACTGTTGGAGAGGATGTGGCAGAAGGAGGCAGACTGTTGGAGAGGATGTGGCAGCAGGAGGCAGACTGTTGGAGAGGATGTGGCAGCAGGAGACAGACTGTTGGAGAGGATGTGGCAGCAGGAGGTTGACTGTTGGAGAGGATGTGGCAGCAGAAGGCAGACTGTTGGAGAGGATGTGGCAGCAGGAGTTAGACTGTTGGAGAGGATGTGGCAGCAGGAGACAAACTGTTGGAGAGGATGTGGCAGCAGGAGACAGACTGTTGGAGAGGATGTGGCAGCAGGAGACAAACTGTTGGAGAGGATGTGTCAGCAGGAGGCAGACTGTTGGAGAGGATGTGATAGCAGGAGACAGACTGTTGGAGAGGGTGTGGCAGCAGGAGGCAGACTGTTGGAGAGGATCTGGAAGCAGGAGACAAACTGTTGGAGAGGATGTGGCAGCAGGAGGCAGACTGTTGGAGAGGATGTGGCAGCAGGAGACAAACTGTTGGAGAGGATGTGGCAGCAGGAGACAGACTGTTGGAGAGGATGTGGCAGCAGGAGACAGACTGTTGGAGAGGATGTGACAGCAGGAGACAGACTGCTGGAGAGGATGTGGCAGCAGGAGGCAAACTGTTGGAGAGGATGTGGCAGCAGGAGGCAGACTGTTGGAGAGGATGTGGCAGCAGGATACATACTGTTGGAGAGGATGTGGCAGCAGGAGACAGACTGTTGGAGAGGACGTGGCAGCAGGAGGCAGACTGTTGGAGAGCATGTGGCAGCAGGAGACAAACTGTTGGAGAGGATGTGGCAGCAGGAGGCAGACTGTTGGAGAGGATGTGGCAGCAGGAGACAAACTGTTGGAGAGGAAGTGGCAGCAGGAGGCAGACTGTTGGAGAGGATGTGGCAGCAGGAGGCAGACTGTTGGAGAGGATGTTGCAGCAGGAGGCAGACTGTTGGAGAGGATGTGGCAGCAGGAGGCAGACTTTTGGAGAGGATGTGGCAGCAGGAGGCAGACTGTTGGAGAGGATGTGGCAGCAGGAGGCAGACTGTTGGAGAGGATGTGGCAGCAGGAGGCAGACTGTTGGAGAGGATGTGGCAGCAGGAGACAAACTGTTGAAGAGGATGTGGCAGCAGGAGGCAGACTGTTGGAGAGGATGTGGCAGCAGGAGACAGACTGTTGGAGAGCATGTGGCAGCAGGAGACAAACTGTTGAAGAGGATGTGGCAGCAGGAGGCAGACTGTTGGAGAGGATGTGGCAGCAGGAGACAGACTGTTGGAGAGGATGTGGCAGCAGGAGACAGACTGTTGGAGAGGGTGTGGCAGCAGGAGGCAGACTGTTGGAGAGGATCTGGCAGCAGGAGACAAACTGTTGGAGAGGATGTGGCAGCAGGAGGCAGACTGTTGGAGGGGATGTGGCAGCAGGAGACAAACTGTTGGAGAGGATGTGGCAGCAGGAGACAGACTGTTGGAGAGGATGTGGCAGCAGGAGACAGACTGTTGGAGAGGATGTGACAGCAGGAGACAGACTGCTGGAGAGGATGTGGCAGGAGGCAGACTGTTGGAGAGGATGTAGCAGCAGGAGGCAGACTGTTGGAGAGGATGTGGCAGCAGGATACATACTGTTGGAGAGGATGTGGCAGCAGGAGACTGACTGTCCGAGAGGATGTGGCAGCAGGAGGCAGACTGTTGGAGAGGATGTGGCAGCAGGAGACAAACTGTTGGAGAGGATGTGGCAGCAGGAGGCAGACTGTTGGAGGGGATGTGGCAGCAGGAGACAAACTGTTGGAGAGGATGTGGCAGCAGGAGACAGACTGTTGGAGAGGATGTGGCAGCAAGAGGCAGACTGTTGGAGAGGATGTGGCAGCAGGAAACAGACTGTTGGAGAGGATGTGACAGCAGGAGACAGACTGTTGGAGAGGATGTGGTAGCAGGAGGCAGACTGTTGGAGAGGATGTTGCAGCAGGAGGAAGACTGTTGGAGAGGATGTGGCAGGAGGCAGACTGTTGGAGAGGATGTGGCAGCAGGATACATACTGTTGGAGAGGATGTGGCAGCAGGAGGCAGACTGTTGGAGAGGATGTGGCAGCAGGAGGCAGACTGTTGGAGAGCACGTGGCAGCAGGAGGCAGACTGTTGGAGAGGATGTGGCAGCAGGATACATACTGTTGGAGAGGATGTGGCAGCAGGAGACAGACTGTCCGAGAGGATGTGGCAGCAGGAGGCAGACTGTTGGAGAGGATGTGGCAGCAGGAGGCAGACTGTTGGAGAGGATGTGGCAGCAGGAGGCAGAACTGTTGGAGAGGATGTGGCAGCAGGAGACAAACTGTTGGAGAGGATGTGGCAGCAGGAGGCAGACTGTTGGAGAGGATGTGGCAGCAGGAGACAAACTGTTGGAGAGGATGTGGCAGCAGGAGGCAGACTTTTGGAGAGGATGTGGCAGCAGGAGACAAACTGTTGGAGAGGATGTGGCATCAGGAGGCAGACTGTTGGAGAGGATGTGGCAGCAGGAGACAAACTGTTGGAGAGGATGTGGCAGCAGGAGGCAGACTGTTGGAGAGGATGTGGCAGCAGGAGACAGACTGTCCGAGAGGATGTGGCAGCAGGAGGCAGACTGTTGGAGAGGATGTGACAGCAGGAGACAGACTGTTGGAGAGGATGTGGCATCAGGAGGCAGACTGTTGGAGAGGATGTGGCAGCAGGAGGCAGACTGTTGGAGAGGATGTGGCAGCAGGAGGCAGACTGTTGGAGAGCATGTGGCAGCAGGAGACAGACTGTTGGAGAGGATGTGGCATCAGGAGGCAGACTGTTGGAGAGGATGTGGCAACAGGAGGCAGACTGTTGGAGAGGATGTGTCAGCAGGAGGCAGACTGTTGGAGAGCATGTGGCAGCAGGAGACAAACTGTTTGAGAGGATGTGGCAGCAGGAGACAGACTGTTGGAGAGGATGTGGCAGCAGGAGGCAGACTGTTGGAGAGGATGTGGCAGCAGGAGGCAGACTGTTGGAGAGGATGTGGCAGCAGGAGGCAGACTGTTGGAGAGGATGTGGCAGCAGGAGGCAGACTGTTGGAGAGGGTGTGGCAGCAGGAGGAAGACTGTTGGAGAGGATGTGGCAGGAGGCAGACTGTTGGAGAGGATGTGGCAGCAGGAGACACACTGTCCGAGAGGATGTGGCAGCAAGAGGCAGACTGTTGGAGAGGATGTGGCATCAGGAGGCAGACTGTTGGAGAGGATGTGGCAGCAGGAGACAAACTGTTGGAGAGGATGTGGCAGCAGGAGGCAGACTGTTGGAGAGAATGTGGCAGCAGGAGACAGACTGTTGGAAAGGATGTGGCAGCAGGAGGCAGACTGTTGGAGAGGATGTGGCAGCAGGAGGCAGACTGTTGGAAAGCATGTGGCAGCAGGAGGCAGACTATTGGAGAGCATGTGGCAGCAGGAGGCAGACTGTTGGAGAGGATGTGGCAGCAGGAGGCAGACTGTTGGAGAGGATGTGGCAGCAGGAGACAAACTGTTGGAGAGGATGTGGCAGCAGGAGGCAGACTGTTGGAGAGGATGTGGCAGCAGGAGACAGACTGTTGGAGAGGGTGTGACAGCAGGAGACAGACTGTTGGAGAGGGTGTGGCAGCAGGAGGCAGACTGTTGGAGAGGATCTGGCAGCAGGAGACAGACTGTTGGAGAGGATGTGGCAGCAGGAGACAGACTGTTGGAGAGGATGTGACAGCAGGAGACAGACTGCTGGAGAGGATGTGGCAGCAGGAGGCAGACTGTTGGAGAGGATGTGACAGCAGGAGACAGACTGTTGGAGAGGATGTGACAGCAGGGGACAGACTGTTGGAGAGGATGTGGCAGCAGGAGACAGACTGTTGGAGAGGATGTGGCAGCAGGAGGCAGACTGTTGGAGAGGGTGTGGCAGCAGGAGGCAGACTGTTGGAGAGGATGTGGCAGGAGGCAGACTGTTGGAGAGGATGTGGCAGCAGGAGGCAGACTGTTGGAGAGGATGTGGCAGCAGGATACATACTGTTGGAGAGAATGTGGCAGCAGGAGACTGACTGTCCAAGAGGATGTGGCAGCAGGAGGCAGACTGTTGGAGAGGGTGTGGCAACAGGAGGCAGACTGTTGGAGAGGATGTGGCAGCAGGAGGCAGACTGTTGGAGAGCATGTGGCAGCAGGAGACAAACTGTTGGAGAGGATGTGGCAGCAGGAGGCAGACTGTTGGAGAGGATGTGGCAGCAGGAGACAAACTGTTGGAGAGGATGTGGCAGCAGGAGGCAGACTGTTGGAGAGGATGTGGCAGCAGGAGACAAACTGTTGGAGAGGATGTGGCAGCAGGAGGCAGACTGTTGGAGGGGATGTGGCAGCAGGAGACAAACTGTTGGAGAGGATGTGGCAGCAGGAGACAGACTGTTGGAGAGGATGTGGCAGCAAGAGGCAGACTGTTGGAGAGGATGTGACAGCAGGAGACAGACTGTTGGAGAGGGTGTGGCAGCAGGAGGCAGACTGTTGGAGAGGATCTGGCAGCAGGAGACAGACTGTTGGAGAGGATGTGGCAGCAGGAGACAGACTGTTGGAGAGGATGTGACAGCAGGAGACAGACTGCTGGAGAGGATGTGGCAGCAGGAGGCAGACTGTTGGAGAGGATGTGACAGCAGGAGACAGACTGTTGGAGAGGATGTTGCAGCAGGAGACAGACTGTTGGAGAGGATGTGGCAGCAGGAGACAGACTGTTGGAGAGGATGTGGCAGCAGGAGGCAGACTGTTGGAGAGGGTGTGGCAGCAGGAGGCAGACTGTTGGAGAGGATGTGGCAGGAGGCAGACTGTTGGAGAGGATGTGGCAGCAGGAGGCAGACTGTTGGAGAGGATGTGGCAGCAGGATACATACTGTTGGAGAGAATGTGGCAGCAGGAGACTGACTGTCCGAGAGGATGTGGCAGCAGGAGGCAGACTGTTGGAGAGGGTGTGGCAACAGGAGGCAGACTGTTGGAGAGGATGTGGCAGCAGGAGGCAGACTGTTGGAGAGGATGTGGCAGCAGGAGGCAGACTGTTGGAGGGGATGTGGCAGCAGGAGACAAACTGTTGGAGAGGATGTGGCAGCAGGAGACAGACTGTTGGAGAGGATGTGGCAGCAAGAGGCAGACTGTTGGAGAGGATGTGGCAGCAGGAGACAAACTGTTGGAGAGGATGTGACAGCAGGAGACAGACTGTTGGAGAGGATGTGGCAGCAGGAGGCAGACTGTTGGAGAGGATGTGGCAGCAGGAGGAAGACTGTTGGAGAGGATGTGGCAGGAGGCAGAATGTCCGAGAGGATGTGGCAGCAGGAGGCAGACTGTTGGAGAGGATGTGGCAGCAGGAGACAGACTGTTGGAGAGGATGTGGCAGCAGGAGGCAGACTGTTGGAGAGGATGTGGCAGCAGGAGGCAGACTGTTGGAGAGCATGTGGCAGCAGGAGGCAGACTGTTGGAGAGGATGTGGCAGCAGGATACATACTGTTGGAGAGGATGTGGCAGCAGGAGACAGACTGTCCGAGAGGATGTGGTAGCAGGAGGCAGACTGTTGGAGAGGATGTGGCAGCAGGAGGCAGACTGTTGGAGAGCATGTGGCAGCAGGAGACAAACTGTTGGAATGGATGTGGCAGCAGGAGACAGACTGTTGGAGAGGATGTGGCAGCAGGAGACAAACTGTTGGAGAGGATGTGGCAGCAGGAGGCAGACTGTTGGAGGGGATGTGGCAGCAGGAGACAAACTGTTGGAGAGGATGTGGCAGCACGAGACAGACTGTTGGAGAGGATGTGGCAGCAGGAGGAAGACTGTTGGAGAGGATGTGGCAGGAGGCAGACTGTTGGAGAGAATGTGGCAGCAGGAGGCAGACTGTTGGAGAGGATGTGGCAGCAGGAGGCAGACTGTTGGAGAGGATGTGGCAGCAGGATACATACTGTTGGAGAGGATGTTGCAGCAGGAGACAGACTGTCCGAGAGGATGTGGCAGCAGGAGGCAGACTGTTGGAGAGGATGTGGCAGCAGGAGGCAGACTGTTGGAGAGGATGTGGCAGCAGGAGGCAGACTGTTGGAGAGGATGTGGTAGCAGGAGGCAGACTGTTGGAGAGGATGTGGCAGCAGGAGGCAGACTGTTGGAGAGGATGTGGCAGCAGGAGGCAGACTGTTGGAGAGGATGTGGCAGCAGGAGGTTGACTGTTGGAGAGGATGTGGCAGCAGAAGGCAGACTGTTGGAGAGGATGTGGCAGCAGGAGGCTGACTGTTGGAGAGGATGTGGCAGCAGAAGGCAGACTGTTGGAGAGGATGTGGCAGCAGGAGTTAGACTGTTGGAGAGGATGTGGCAGCAGGAGACAGACTGTTGGAGAGGATGTGGTAGCAGGAGACAGACTGTTGGAGAGGATGTGGCAGCAGGAGGCTGACTGTTGGAGAGGATGTGGCAGCAGAAGGCAGACTGTTGGAGAGGATGTGACAGCAGGAGACAGACTGTTGGAGAGGATGTGGTAGCAGGGGGCAGACTGTTGGAGAGGATGTGGCAGCAGGAGACAGACTGTTGGAGAGGATGTGGCAGCAGGAGGCAGACTGTTGGAGAGGATGTGGCAGCAGGAGGCTGACTGTTGGAGAGGATGTGGCAGCAGAAGGCAGACTGTTGGAGAGGATGTGGCAGCAGGAGTTAGACTGTTGGAGAGGATGTGGCAGCAGGAGACAGACTGTTGGAGAGGATGTGGCAGCAGGAGACAGACTGTTGGAGAGGATGTGGCAGCAGGGGGCAGACTGTTGGAGAGAATGTGGCAGCAGGAGACTGACTGTCCGAGAGGATGTGGCAGCAGGAGGCAGACTGTTGGAGAGGGTGTGGCAACAGGAGGCAGACTGTTGGAGAGGATGTGGCAGCAGGAGGCAGACTGTTGGAGAGGATGTGGCAGCAGGAGGCAGACTGTTGGAGGGGATGTGGCAGCAGGAGACAAACTGTTGGAGAGGATGTGGCAGCAGGAGACAGACTGTTGGAGAGGATGTGGCAGCAAGAGGCAGACTGTTGGAGAGGATGTGGCAGCAGGAGACAAACTGTTGGAGAGGATGTGACAGCAGGAGACAGACTGTTGGAGAGGATGTGGCAGCAGGAGGCAGACTGTTGGAGAGGATGTGGCAGCAGGAGGAAGACTGTTGGAGAGGATGTGGCAGGAGGCAGAATGTCCGAGAGGATGTGGCAGCAGGAGGCAGACTGTTGGAGAGGATGTGGCAGCAGGAGACAGACTGTTGGAGAGGATGTGGCAGCAGGAGGCAGACTGTTGGAGAGGATGTGGCAGCAGGAGGCAGACTGTTGGAGAGGATGTGGCAGCAGGAGGCAGACTGTTGGAGAGCATGTGGCAGCAGGAGGCAGACTGTTGGAGAGGATGTGGCAGCAGGAGACAGACTGTTGGAGAGGATGTGGCAGCAGGAGACAAACTGTTGGAGAGGATGTGGCAGCAGGAGGCAGACTGTTGGAGGGGATGTGGCAGCAGGAGACAAACTGTTGGAGAGGATGTGGCAGCACGAGACAGACTGTTGGAGAGGATGTGGCAGCAGGAGACAAACTGTTGGAGAGGATGTGGCAGCAGGAGGCAGACTGTTGGAGGGGATGTGGCAGCAGGAGACTAACTGTTGGAGAGGATGTGGCAGCACGAGACAGACTGTTGGAGAGGATGTGGCAGCAGGAGGAAGACTGTTGGAGAGGATGTGGCAGGAGGCAGACTGTTGGAGAGAATGTGGCAGCAGGAGGCAGACTGTTGGAGAGGATGTGGCAGCAGGAGGCAGACTGTTGGAGAGGATGTGGCAGCAGGATAAATACTGTTGGAGAGGATGTTGCAGCAGGAGACAGACTGTCCGAGAGGATGTGGCAGCAGGAGGCAGACTGTTGGAGAGGATGTGGCAGCAGGAGGCAGACTGTTGGAGAGGATGTGGCAGCAGGAGGCAGACTGTTGGAGAGGATGTGGCAGCAGGAGGCAGACCGTTGGAGAGGATGTGGTAGCAGGAGGCAGACTGTTGGAGAGGATGTGGCAGCAGGAGGCAGACTGTTGGAGAGGATGTGGCAGCAGGAGGCAGACTGTTGGAGAGGATGTGGCAGCAGGAGGCAGACTGTTGGAGAGGATGTGGCAGCAGGAGGTTGACTGTTGGAGAGGATGTGGCAGCAGAAGGCAGACTGTTGGAGAGGATTTGGCAGCAGGAGTTAGACTGTTGGAGAGGATGTGGCAGCAGGAGACAGACTGTTGGAGAGGATGTGGTAGCAGGGGGCAGACTGTTGGAGAGAATGTGGCAGCAGGAGACTGACTGTCCGAGAGGATGTGGCAGCAGGAGGCAGACTGTTGGAGAGGGTGTGGCAACAGGAGGCAGACTGTTGGAGAGGATGTGGCAGCAGGAGGCAGACTGTTGGAGAGGATGTGGCAGCAGGAGGCAGACTGTTGGAGGGGATGTGGCAGCAGGAGACAAACTGTTGGAGAGGATGTGGCAGCAGGAGACAGACTGTTGGAGAGGATGTGGCAGCAAGAGGCAGACTGTTGGAGAGGATGTGGCAGCAGGAGACAAACTGTTGGAGAGGATGTGACAGCAGGAGACAGACTGTTGGAGAGGATGTGGCAGCAGGAGGCAGACTGTTGGAGAGGATGTGGCAGCAGGAGGAAGACTGTTGGAGAGGATGTGGCAGGAGGCAGAATGTCCGAGAGGATGTGGCAGCAGGAGGCAGACTGTTGGAGAGGATGTGGCAGCAGGAGACAGACTGTTGGAGAGGATGTGGCAGCAGGAGGCAGACTGTTGGAGAGGATGTGGCAGCAGGAGGCAGACTGTTGGAGAGCATGTGGCAGCAGGAGGCAGACTGTTGGAGAGGATGTGGCAGCAGGAGACAGACTGTTGGAGAGGATGTGGCAGCAGGAGACAAACTGTTGGAGAGGATGTGGCAGCAGGAGGCAGACTGTTGGAGGGGATGTGGCAGCAGGAGACAAACTGTTGGAGAGGATGTGGCAGCACGAGACAGACTGTTGGAGAGGATGTGGCAGCAGGAGACAAACTGTTGGAGAGGATGTGGCAGCAGGAGGCAGACTGTTGGAGGGGATGTGGCAGCAGGAGACTGACTGTTGGAGAGGATGTGGCAGCACGAGACAGACTGTTGGAGAGGATGTGGCAGCAGGAGGAAGACTGTTGGAGAGGATGTGGCAGGAGGCAGACTGTTGGAGAGAATGTGGCAGCAGGAGGCAGACTGTTGGAGAGGATGTGGCAGCAGGAGGCAGACTGTTGGAGAGGATGTGGCAGCAGGAGGCAGACTGTTGGAGAGGATGTGGCAGCAGGAGGCAGACTGTTGGAGAGGATGTGGCAGCAGGAGGCAGACTGTTGGAGAGGATGTGGCAGCAGGAGGCAGACTGTTGGAGAGGATGTGGCAGCAGGAGGCAGACTGTTGGAGAGGATGTGGTAGCAGGAGGCAGACTGTTGGAGAGGATGTGGCAGCAGGAGGCAGACTGTTGGAGAGGATGTGGCAGCAGGAGGCAGACTGTTGGAGAGGATGTGGCAGCAGGAGGTTGACTGTTGGAGAGGATGTGGCAGCAGAAGGCAGACTGTTGGAGAGGATTTGGCAGCAGGAGTTAGACTGTTGGAGAGGATGTGGCAGCAGGAGACAGACTGTTGGAGAGGATGTGGCAGCAGGAGGCTGACTGTTGGAGAGGATGTGGCAGCAGAAGGCAGACTGTTGGAGAGGATGTGGCAGCAGGAGTTAGACTGTTGGAGAGGATGTGGCAGCAGGAGACAGACTGTTGGAGAGGATGTGGCAGCAGGAGGCAGACTGTTGGAGAGGATGTGGCAGCAGGAGGCAGACTGTTGGAGGGGATGTGGCAGCAGGAGACAAACTGTTGGAGAGGATGTGGCAGCAGGAGACAGACTGTTGGAGAGGATGTGGCAGCAAGAGGCAGACTGTTGGAGAGGATGTGGCAGCAGGAGACAAACTGTTGGAGAGGATGTGACAGCAGGAGACAGACTGTTGGAGAGAATGTGGCAGCAGGAGGCAGACTGTTGGAGAGGATGTGGCAGCAGGAGGAAGACTGTTGGAGAGGATGTGGCAGGAGGCAGAATGTCCGAGAGGATGTGGCAGCAGGAGGCAGACTGTTGGAGAGGATGTGGCAGCAGGAGACAGACTGTTGGAGAGGATGTGGCAGCAGGAGGCAGACTGTTGGAGAGGATGTGGCAGCAGGAGGCAGACTGTTGGAGAGCATGTGGCAGCAGGAGGCAGACTGTTGGAGAGGATGTGGCAGCAGGAGACAGACTGTTGGAGAGGATGTGGCAGCAGGAGACAAACTGTTGGAGAGGATGTGGCAGCAGGAGGCAGACTGTTGGAGAGGATGTGGCAGCAGGAGACAGACTGTTGGAGAGGATGTGGCAGCAGGAGGCAGAACTGTTGGAGAGGATGTGGCAGCAGGAGACAAACTGTTGGAGAGGATGTGGCAGCAGGAGGCAGACTGTTGGAGAGGATGTGGCAGCAGGAGACAAACTGTTGGAGAGGATGTGGCAGCAGGAGGCAGACTGTTGGAGAGGATGTGGCAGCAGGAGACAAACTGTTGGAGAGGATGTGGCATCAGGAGGCAGACTGTTGGAGAGGATGTGGCAGCAGGAGACAAACTGTTGGAGAGGATGTGGCAGCAGGAGGCAGACTGTTGGAGAGGATGTGGCAGCAGGAGACAGACTGTCCGAGAGGATGTGGCAGCAGGAGGCAGACTGTTGGAGAGGATGTGACAGCAGGAGACAGACTGTTGGAGAGGATGTGGCATCAGGAGGCAGACTGTTGGAGAGGATGTGGCAGCAGGAGGCAGACTGTTGGAGAGGATGTGGCAGCAGGAGGCAGACTGTTGGAGAGCATGTGGCAGCAGGAGACAGACTGTTGGAGAGGATGTGGCATCAGGAGGCAGACTGTTGGAGAGGATGTGGCAACAGGAGGCAGACTGTTGGAGAGGATGTGTCAGCAGGAGGCAGACTGTTGGAGAGCATGTGGCAGCAGGAGACAAACTGTTTGAGAGGATGTGGCAGCAGGAGACAGACTGTTGGAGAGGATGTGGCAGCAGGAGGCAGACTGTTGGAGAGGATGTGGCAGCAGGAGGCAGACTGTTGGAGAGGATGTGGCAGCAGGAGGCAGACTGTTGGAGAGGATGTGGCAGCAGGAGGCAGACTGTTGGAGAGGGTGTGGCAGCAGGAGGAAGACTGTTGGAGAGGATGTGGCAGGAGGCAGACTGTTGGAGAGGATGTGGCAGCAGGAGACACACTGTCCGAGAGGATGTGGCAGCAAGAGGCAGACTGTTGGAGAGGATGTGGCATCAGGAGGCAGACTGTTGGAGAGGATGTGGCAGCAGGAGACAAACTGTTGGAGAGGATGTGGCAGCAGGAGGCAGACTGTTGGAGAGGATGTGGCAGCAGGAGACAGACTGTTGGAAAGGATGTGGCAGCAGGAGGCAGACTGTTGGAGAGGATGTGGCAGCAGGAGGCAGACTGTTGGAAAGCATGTGGCAGCAGGAGGCAGACTATTGGAGAGCATGTGGCAGCAGGAGGCAGACTGTTGGAGAGGATGTGGCAGCAGGAGGCAGACTGTTGGAGAGGATGTGGCAGCAGGAGACAAACTGTTGGAGAGGATGTGGCAGCAGGAGGCAGACTGTTGGAGAGGATGTGGCAGCAGGAGACAGACTGTTGGAGAGGGTGTGACAGCAGGAGACAGACTGTTGGAGAGGGTGTGGCAGCAGGAGGCAGACTGTTGGAGAGGATCTGGCAGCAGGAGACAGACTGTTGGAGAGGATGTGGCAGCAGGAGACAGACTGTTGGAGAGGATGTGACAGCAGGAGACAGACTGCTGGAGAGGATGTGGCAGCAGGAGGCAGACTGTTGGAGAGGATGTGACAGCAGGAGACAGACTGTTGGAGAGGATGTGACAGCAGGAGACAGACTGTTGGAGAGGATGTGGCAGCAGGAGACAGACTGTTGGAGAGGATGTGGCAGCAGGAGGCAGACTGTTGGAGAGGGTGTGGCAGCAGGAGGCAGACTGTTGGAGAGGATGTGGCAGGAGGCAGACTGTTGGAGAGGATGTGGCAGCAGGAGGCAGACTGTTGGAGAGGATGTGGCAGCAGGATACATACTGTTGGAGAGAATGTGGCAGCAGGAGACTGACTGTCCAAGAGGATGTGGCAGCAGGAGGCAGACTGTTGGAGAGGGTGTGGCAACAGGAGGCAGACTGTTGGAGAGGATGTGGCAGCAGGAGGCAGACTGTTGGAGAGCATGTGGCAGCAGGAGACAAACTGTTGGAGAGGATGTGGCAGCAGGAGGCAGACTGTTGGAGAGGATGTGGCAGCAGGAGACAAACTGTTGGAGAGGATGTGGCAGCAGGAGGCAGACTGTTGGAGAGGATGTGGCAGCAGGAGACAAACTGTTGGAGAGGATGTGGCAGCAGGAGGCAGACTGTTGGAGGGGATGTGGCAGCAGGAGACAAACTGTTGGAGAGGATGTGGCAGCAGGAGACAGACTGTTGGAGAGGATGTGGCAGCAAGAGGCAGACTGTTGGAGAGGATGTGACAGCAGGAGACAGACTGTTGGAGAGGGTGTGGCAGCAGGAGGCAGACTGTTGGAGAGGATCTGGCAGCAGGAGACAGACTGTTGGAGAGGATGTGGCAGCAGGAGACAGACTGTTGGAGAGGATGTGACAGCAGGAGACAGACTGCTGGAGAGGATGTGGCAGCAGGAGGCAGACTGTTGGAGAGGATGTGACAGCAGGAGACAGACTGTTGGAGAGGATGTTGCAGCAGGAGACAGACTGTTGGAGAGGATGTGGCAGCAGGAGACAGACTGTTGGAGAGGATGTGGCAGCAGGAGGCAGACTGTTGGAGAGGGTGTGGCAGCAGGAGGCAGACTGTTGGAGAGGATGTGGCAGGAGGCAGACTGTTGGAGAGGATGTGGCAGCAGGAGGCAGACTGTTGGAGAGGATGTGGCAGCAGGATACATACTGTTGGAGAGAATGTGGCAGCAGGAGACTGACTGTCCGAGAGGATGTGGCAGCAGGAGGCAGACTGTTGGAGAGGGTGTGGCAACAGGAGGCAGACTGTTGGAGAGGATGTGGCAGCAGGAGGCAGACTGTTGGAGAGGATGTGGCAGCAGGAGGCAGACTGTTGGAGGGGATGTGGCAGCAGGAGACAAACTGTTGGAGAGGATGTGGCAGCAGGAGACAGACTGTTGGAGAGGATGTGGCAGCAAGAGGCAGACTGTTGGAGAGGATGTGGCAGCAGGAGACAAACTGTTGGAGAGGATGTGACAGCAGGAGACAGACTGTTGGAGAGGATGTGGCAGCAGGAGGCAGACTGTTGGAGAGGATGTGGCAGCAGGAGGAAGACTGTTGGAGAGGATGTGGCAGGAGGCAGAATGTCCGAGAGGATGTGGCAGCAGGAGGCAGACTGTTGGAGAGGATGTGGCAGCAGGAGACAGACTGTTGGAGAGGATGTGGCAGCAGGAGGCAGACTGTTGGAGAGGATGTGGCAGCAGGAGGCAGACTGTTGGAGAGCATGTGGCAGCAGGAGGCAGACTGTTGGAGAGGATGTGGCAGCAGGATACATACTGTTGGAGAGGATGTGGCAGCAGGAGACAGACTGTCCGAGAGGATGTGGCAGCAGGAGGCAGACTGTTGGAGAGGATGTGGCAGCAGGAGGCAGACTGTTGGAGAGGATGTGGCAGCAGGATACATACTGTTGGAGAGGATGTTGCAGCAGGAGACAGACTGTCCGAGAGGATGTGGCAGCAGGAGACAGACTGTTGGAGAGGATGTGGCAGCAGGAGGCAGACTGTTGGAGAGGATGTGGCAGCAGGAGGCAGACTGTTGGAGAGGATGTGGTAGCAGGAGGCAGACTGTTGGAGAGGATGTGGCAGCAGGAGGCAGACTGTTGGAGAGGATGTGGCAGCAGGAGGCAGACTGTTGGAGAGGATGTGGCAGCAGGAGGTTGACTGTTGGAGAGGATGTGGCAGCAGAAGGCAGACTGTTGGAGAGGATGTGGCAGCAGGAGGCTGACTGTTGGAGAGGATGTGGCAGCAGGAGGCTGACTGTTGGAGAGGATGTGGCAGCAGAAGGCAGACTGTTGGAGAGGATGTGGCAGCAGGAGTTAGACTGTTGGAGAGGATGTGGCAGCAGGAGACAGACTGTTGGAGAGGATGTGGTAGCAGGAGACAGACTGTTGGAGAGGATGTGGCAGCAGGAGGCTGACTGTTGGAGAGGATGTGGCAGCAGAAGGCAGACTGTTGGAGAGGATGTGACAGCAGGAGACAGACTGCTGGAGAGGATGTGGCAGCAGGAGACAGACTGTTGGAGAGGATGTGGTAGCAGGGGGCAGACTGTTGGAGAGGATGTGGCAGCAGGAGACAGACTGTTGGAGAGGATGTGGCAGCAGGAGGCAGACTGTTGGAGAGGATGTGGCAGCAGGAGGCTGACTGTTGGAGAGGATGTGGCAGCAGAAGGCAGACTGTTGGAGAGGATGTGGCAGCAGGAGTTAGACTGTTGGAGAGGATGTGGCAGCAGGAGACAGACTGTTGGAGAGGATGTGGCAGCAGGAGACAGACTGTTGGAGAGGATGTGGCAGCAGGGGGCAGACTGTTGGAGAGAATGTGGCAGCAGGAGACTGACTGTCCGAGAGGATGTGGCAGCAGGAGGCAGACTGTTGGAGAGGGTGTGGCAACAGGAGGCAGACTGTTGGAGAGGATGTGGCAGCAGGAGGCAGACTGTTGGAGAGGATGTGGCAGCAGGAGGCAGACTGTTGGAGGGGATGTGGCAGCAGGAGACAAACTGTTGGAGAGGATGTGGCAGCAGGAGACAGACTGTTGGAGAGGATGTGGCAGCAAGAGGCAGACTGTTGGAGAGGATGTGGCAGCAGGCGACAAACTGTTGGAGAGGATGTGACAGCAGGAGACAGACTGTTGGAGAGGATGTGGCAGCAGGAGGCAGACTGTTGGAGAGGATGTGGCAGCAGGAGGAAGACTGTTGGAGAGGATGTGGCAGGAGGCAGAATGTCCGAGAGGATGTGGCAGCAGGAGGCAGACTGTTGGAGAGGATGTGGCAGCAGGAGACAGACTGTTGGAGAGGATGTGGCAGCAGGAGGCAGACTGTTGGAGAGGATGTGGCAGCAGGAGGCAGACTGTTGGAGAGCATGTGGCAGCAGGAGGCAGACTGTTGGAGAGGATGTGGCAGCAGGAGACAGACTGTTGGAGAGGATGTGGCAGCAGGAGACAAACTGTTGGAGAGGATGTGGCAGCAGGAGGCAGACTGTTGGAGGGGATGTGGCAGCAGGAGACAAACTGTTGGAGAGGATGTGGCAGCACGAGACAGACTGTTGGAGAGGATGTGGCAGCAGGAGACAAACTGTTGGAGAGGATGTGGCAGCAGGAGGCAGACTGTTGGAGGGGATGTGGCAGCAGGAGACTAACTGTTGGAGAGGATGTGGCAGCACGAGACAGACTGTTGGAGAGGATGTGGCAGCAGGAGGAAGACTGTTGGAGAGGATGTGGCAGGAGGCAGACTGTTGGAGAGAATGTGGCAGCAGGAGGCAGACTGTTGGAGAGGATGTGGCAGCAGGAGGCAGACTGTTGGAGAGGATGTGGCAGCAGGATAAATACTGTTGGAGAGGATGTTGCAGCAGGAGACAGACTGTCCGAGAGGATGTGGCAGCAGGAGGCAGACTGTTGGAGAGGATGTGGCAGCAGGAGGCAGACTGTTGGAGAGGATGTGGCAGCAGGAGCCAGACTGTTGGAGAGGATGTGGCAGCAGGAGGCAGACTGTTGGAGAGGATGTGGTAGCAGGAGGCAGACTGTTGGAGAGGATGTGGCAGCAGGAGGCAGACTGTTGGAGAGGATGTGGCAGCAGGAGGCAGACTGTTGGAGAGGATGTGGCAGCAGGAGGTTGACTGTTGGAGAGGATGTGGCAGCAGAAGGCAGACTGTTGGAGAGGATTTGGCAGCAGGAGTTAGACTGTTGGAGAGGATGTGGCAGCAGGAGACAGACTGTTGGAGAGGATGTGGTAGCAGGGGGCAGACTGTTGGAGAGAATGTGGCAGCAGGAGACTGACTGTCCGAGAGGATCTGGCAGCAGGAGGCAGACTGTTGGAGAGGGTGTGGCAACAGGAGGCAGACTGTTGGAGAGGATGTGGCAGCAGGAGGCAGACTGTTGGAGAGGATGTGGCAGCAGGAGGCAGACTGTTGGAGGGGATGTGGCAGCAGGAGACAAACTGTTGGAGAGGATGTGGCAGCAGGAGACAGACTGTTGGAGAGGATGTGGCAGCAAGAGGCAGACTGTTGGAGAGGATGTGGCAGCAGGAGACAAACTGTTGGAGAGGATGTGACAGCAGGAGACAGACTGTTGGAGAGGATGTGGCAGCAGGAGGCAGACTGTTGGAGAGGATGTGGCAGCAGGAGACAGACTGTTGGAGAGGATGTGGCAGCAGGAGACAGACTGTTGGAGAGGATGTGGCAGCAGGGGGCAGACTGTTGGAGAGAATGTGGCAGCAGGAGACTGACTGTCCGAGAGGATGTGGCAGCAGGAGGCAGACTGTTGGAGAGGGTGTGGCAACAGGAGGCAGACTGTTGGAGAGGATGTGGCAGCAGGAGGCAGACTGTTGGAGAGGATGTGGCAGCAGGAGGCAGACTGTTGGAGGGGATGTGGCAGCAGGAGACAAACTGTTGGAGAGGATGTGGCAGCAGGAGACAGACTGTTGGAGAGGATGTGGCAGCAAGAGGCAGACTGTTGGAGAGGATGTGGCAGCAGGCGACAAACTGTTGGAGAGGATGTGACAGCAGGAGACAGACTGTTGGAGAGGATGTGGCAGCAGGAGGCAGACTGTTGGAGAGGATGTGGCAGCAGGAGGAAGACTGTTGGAGAGGATGTGGCAGGAGGCAGAATGTCCGAGAGGATGTGGCAGCAGGAGGCAGACTGTTGCAGAGGATGTGGCAGCAGGAGACAGACTGTTGGAGAGGATGTGGCAGCAGGAGGCAGACTGTTGGAGAGGATGTGGCAGCAGGAGGCAGACTGTTGGAGAGCATGTGGCAGCAGGAGGCAGACTGTTGGAGAGGATGTGGCAGCAGGAGACAGACTGTTGGAGAGGATGTGGCAGCAGGAGACAAACTGTTGGAGAGGATGTGGCAGCAGGAGGCAGACTGTTGGAGGGGATGTGGCAGCAGGAGACAAACTGTTGGAGAGGATGTGGCAGCACGAGACAGACTGTTGGAGAGGATGTGGCAGCAGGAGACAAACTGTTGGAGAGGATGTGGCAGCAGGAGGCAGACTGTTGGAGGGGATGTGGCAGCAGGAGACTAACTGTTGGAGAGGATGTGGCAGCACGAGACAGACTGTTGGAGAGGATGTGGCAGCAGGAGGAAGACTGTTGGAGAGGATGTGGCAGGAGGCAGACTGTTGGAGAGAATGTGGCAGCAGGAGGCAGACTGTTGGAGAGGATGTGGCAGCAGGAGGCAGACTGTTGGAGAGGATGTGGCAGCAGGATAAATACTGTTGGAGAGGATGTTGCAGCAGGAGACAGACTGTCCGAGAGGATGTGGCAGCAGGAGGCAGACTGTTGGAGAGGATGTGGCAGCAGGAGGCAGACTGTTGGAGAGGATGTGGCAGCAGGAGCCAGACTGTTGGAGAGGATGTGGCAGCAGGAGGCAGACTGTTGGAGAGGATGTGGTAGCAGGAGGCAGACTGTTGGAGAGGATGTGGCAGCAGGAGGCAGACTGTTGGAGAGGATGTGGCAGCAGGAGGCAGACTGTTGGAGAGGATGTGGCAGCAGGAGGTTGACTGTTGGAGAGGATGTGGCAGCAGAAGGCAGACTGTTGGAGAGGATTTGGCAGCAGGAGTTAGACTGTTGGAGAGGATGTGGCAGCAGGAGACAGACTGTTGGAGAGGATGTGGTAGCAGGGGGCAGACTGTTGGAGAGAATGTGGCAGCAGGAGACTGACTGTCCGAGAGGATGTGGCAGCAGGAGGCAGACTGTTGGAGAGGGTGTGGCAACAGGAGGCAGACTGTTGGAGAGGATGTGGCAGCAGGAGGCAGACTGTTGGAGAGGATGTGGCAGCAGGAGGCAGACTGTTGGAGGGGATGTGGCAGCAGGAGACAAACTGTTGGAGAGGATGTGGCAGCAGGAGACAGACTGTTGGAGAGGATGTGGCAGCAAGAGGCAGACTGTTGGAGAGGATGTGGCAGCAGGAGACAAACTGTTGGAGAGGATGTGACAGCAGGAGACAGACTGTTGGAGAGGATGTGGCAGCAGGAGGCAGACTGTTGGAGAGGATGTGGCAGCAGGAGGAAGACTGTTGGAGAGGATGTGGCAGGAGGCAGAATGTCCGAGAGGATGTGGCAGCAGGAGGCAGACTGTTGGAGAGGATGTGGCAGCAGGAGACAGACTGTTGGAGAGGATGTGGCAGCAGGAGGCAGACTGTTGGAGAGGATGTGGCAGCAGGAGGCAGACTGTTGGAGAGCATGTGGCAGCAGGAGGCAGACTGTTGGAGAGGATGTGGCAGCAGGAGACAGACTGTTGGAGAGGATGTGGCAGCAGGAGACAAACTGTTGGAGAGGATGTGGCAGCAGGAGGCAGACTGTTGGAGGGGATGTGGCAGCAGGAGACAAACTGTTGGAGAGGATGTGGCAGCACGAGACAGACTGTTGGAGAGGATGTGGCAGCAGGAGACAAACTGTTGGAGAGGATGTGGCAGCAGGAGGCAGACTGTTGGAGGGGATGTGGCAGCAGGAGACTAACTGTTGGAGAGGATGTGGCAGCACGAGACAGACTGTTGGAGAGGATGTGGCAGCAGGAGGAAGACTGTTGGAGAGGATGTGGCAGGAGGCAGACTGTTGGAGAGAATGTGGCAGCAGGAGGCAGACTGTTGGAGAGGATGTGGCAGCAGGAGGCAGACTGTTGGAGAGGATGTGGCAGCAGGATAAATACTGTTGGAGAGGATGTTGCAGCAGGAGACAGACTGTCCGAGAGGATGTGGCAGCAGGAGGCAGACTGTTGGAGAGGATGTGGCAGCAGGAGGCAGACTGTTGGAGAGGATGTGGCAGCAGGAGGCAGACTGTTGGAGAGGATGTGGCAGCAGGAGGCAGACTGTTGGAGAGGATGTGGTAGCAGGAGGCAGACTGTTGGAGAGGATGTGGCAGCAGGAGGCAGACTGTTGGAGAGGATGTGGCAGCAGGAGGCAGACTGTTGGAGAGGATGTGGCAGCAGGAGGTTGACTGTTGGAGAGGATGTGGCAGCAGAAGGCAGACTGTTGGAGAGGATTTGGCAGCAGGAGTTAGACTGTTGGAGAGGATGTGGCAGCAGGAGACAGACTGTTGGAGAGGATGTGGCAGCAGGAGGCTGACTGTTGGAGAGGATGTGGCAGCAGAAGGCAGACTGTTGGAGAGGATGTGGCAGCAGGAGTTAGACTGTTGGAGAGGATGTGGCAGCAGGAGACAGACTGTTGGAGAGGATGTGGTAGCAGGGGGCAGACTGTTGGAGAGGATGTGGCAGCAGGAGACAGACTGTTGGAGAGGATGTGGCAGCAGGAGGCAGACTGTTGGAGAGGATGTGGCAGCAGGAGGCTGACTGTTGGAGAGGATGTGGCAGCAGAAGGCAGACTGTTGGAGAGGATGTGGCAGCAGGAGTTGGACTGTTGGAGAGGATATGGCAGCAGGAGACAGACTGTTGGAGAGGATGTGGTAGCAGGGGGCAGACTGTTGGAGAGGATGTGGCAGCAGGAGACAGACTGTCCGAGAGGATGTGGCAGCAGGAGGCAGACTGTTGGAGAGGATGTGGCAGCAGGAGGCAGACTGTTGGAGGATGTGGCAGCAGGAGACAGACTGTTGGAGAGGATGTGGCAGCAGGAGGCAGACTGTTGGAGAGAATGTGGCAGCAGGAGACAGACTGTTGAAGAGGATGTGGCAGCAGGAGACAGACTGTTGGAGAGGATGTGGCAGCAGGAGGCAGACTGTTGGAGAGGATGTGGCAGCAGGAGGCAGACTGTTGGAGAGGATGTGGCAGCAGGAGGCAGACTGTTGGAGAGGATGTGGCAGTAGGATACATACTGTTGGAGAGGATGTGGCAGCAGGAGGCAGACTGTTGGAGAGGATGTGGCAGCAGGAGACAGACTGTCCGAGAGGATGTGGCAGCAGGAGGCAGACTGTTGGAGAGGATGTGGCAGCAGGAGGCAGACTGTTGGAGAGGATGTGGCAGCAGGAGGCAGACTGTTGGAGAGGATGTGGCAGCAGGAGGCAGACTGTTGGAGAGGATGTGGCAGCAGGAGGCAGACTGTTGGAGAGGATGTGGCAGCAGGAGGCAGACTGTTGGAGAGGATGTGGCAGCAGGAGGCAGACTGTTGGAGGGGATGTGGCAGCAGGAGACAAACTGTTGGAGAGGATGTGGCAGCAGGAGACAGACTGTTGGAGAGGATGTGGCAGCAAGAGGCAGACTGTTGGAGAGGATGTGGCAGCAGGAGACAAACTGTTGGAGAGGATGTGACAGCAGGAGACAGACTGTTGGAGAGGATGTGGCAGCAGGAGGCAGACTGTTGGAGAGGATGTGGCAGCAGGAGGAAGACTGTTGGAGAGGATGTGGCAGGAGGCAGAATGTCCGAGAGGATGTGGCAGCAGGAGGCAGACTGTTGGAGAGGATGTGGCAGCAGGAGACAGACTGTTGGAGAGGATGTGGCAGCAGGAGGCAGACTGTTGGAGAGGATGTGGCAGCAGGAGGCAGACTGTTGGAGAGCATGTGGCAGCAGGAGGCAGACTGTTGGAGAGGATGTGGCAGCAGGATACATACTGTTGGAGAGGATGTGGCAGCAGGAGACAGACTGTCCGAGAGGATGTGGTAGCAGGAGGCAGACTGTTGGAGAGGATGTGGCAACAGGAGGCAGACTGTTGGAGAGGATGTGGCAGCAGGAGGCAGACTGTTGGAGAGCATGTGGCAGAAGGAGACAAACTGTTGGAGAGGATGTGGCAGCAGGAGACAGACTGTTGGAGAGGATGTGGCAGCAGGAGACAAACTGTTGGAGAGGATGTGGCAGCAGGAGGCAGACTGTTGGAGGGGATGTGGCAGCAGGAGACAAACTGTTGGAGAGGATGTGGCAGCACGAGACAGACTGTTGGAGAGGATGTGGCAGCAGGAGGAAGACTGTTGGAGAGGATGTGGCAGGAGGCAGACTGTTGGAGAGAATGTGGCAGCAGGAGGCAGACTGTTGGAGAGGATGTGGCAGCAGGAGGCAGACTGTTGGAGAGGATGTGGCAGCAGGATACATACTGTTGGAGAGGATGTTGCAGCAGGAGACAGACTGTCCGAGAGGATGTGGCAGCAGGAAGCAGACTGTTGGAGAGGATGTGGTAGCAGGAGGCAGACTGTTGGAGAGGATGTGGCAGCAGGAGGCAGACTGTTGGAGAGGATGTGGCAGCAGGAGGCAGACTGTTGGAGAGGATGTGGCAGCAGGAGGCAGACTGTTGGAGAGGATGTGGCAGCAGGAGGCAGACTTTTGGAGAGGATGTGGTAGCAGGAGGCAGACTGTTGGAGAGGATGTGGCAGCAGGAGGCAGACTGTTGGAGAGGATGTGGCAGCA
>NW_027316167.1:42390746-42457655 GCF_026437365.1 Eucyclogobius newberryi
TCACATGTGTCCTGTGTGTGTCCTGTGTGTGTCATGTGTGTGTCACATGTGTCCTGTGTGTGTCATGTGTGTGTCACATGTGTCATGTGTGTGTCATGTGTGTGTCCTGTGTGTGTCATGTGTGTGTCATGTGTGTGTCATGTAAGTGTCCTGTGTGCGTCATGTGTGCGTCATGTGTGCGTCATGTGTGTGTCATGTGTGTGTCATGTGTGTGTCATGTGTGTGTCATGTGTGTGTCATGTGTGCGTCATGTGTGCGTCATGTGTGTGTCCTGTGTGTGTCATGTGTGTGTCATGTGTGTGTCATGTGTGCGTCATGTGTGTGTCCTGTGTGTGTCATGTATGTGTCCTGTGTGCGTCATGTGTGCGTCATATGTGTGTCATAGTGTGTCATGTATGTGTCATGTGTGTGTCATGTGTGCGTCATATGTGTGTCATAGTGTGTCATGTGTGCGTCATGTGTGTGTCATGTGTGCGTCCTGTGTGTGTCATGTGTGTGTCTTGTGTGCGTCCTGTGTGTGTCATGTGTCATGTGTGCGTCCTGTGTGTGTCATGTGTGCGTTCTGTGTGCGTCATGTGTCATGTGTGCGTCCTGTGTGCGTCATGTGTGTGTCATGTGTGCGTCCTGTGTGTGTCATGTGTGTGTCTTGTGTGCGTCCTGTGTGTGTCATGTGTCATGTGTCATGTGTGCGTCATGTGTGTGTCATGTGTGCGTCCTGTGTGTGTCATGTGTCATGTGTGCGTCCTGTGTGCGTCATGTGTCATGTGTGCGTCATGTGTGTGTCATGTGTGCGTCCTGTGTGCGTCATGTGTCATGTGTGCGTCCTGTTTGCGTCATGTGTGCGTCGTGTGTGTCATGTGTGCGTCCTGTGTGCCATGTGTGCGTCGTGTGTGTCATGTGTGCGTCCTGTGTGCCATGTGTGCGTCATGTGTGTGTCATGTGTGCGTCCTGTGTGCCATGTGTGCGTCATGTGTGTGTCATGTGTGCGTCCTGTGTGCCATGTGTGCGTCATGCGTGTGTCATGTGTGCGTCCTGTGTGTCAGGTGCGTGCCCACTTCACTGCGGTGGTGACCGGCCCGTGTGCCAGTGTGACTGGGCTGTGTGCGGCGGGAGACGACTGTCTGGTGGAGACCAACACCGTTCCCTTCACGGGCAGTAAACCCGGCTCGGGCTGGTGCTCCCATCAGTGGCAGAAGACCGTGGCAGCCAACTTCAGGGGCCCCATCTCTCTGGGGTAAGAGCAGCACCTTGTTTCAGGCTTTATAGAACTCTATCACCAACACGAGCTGTGAACCTCCCTCAGACTTTCTCTTCATTTGTTTCTGTTGTATGAAGTTATTACAACGATGTTTCACTTCCGGGTCAAACTTCAGCTCTGATCTATAGAGTTCAGGACAGAAGTTTAGGACAGAAAAGGGTTTTTACCTGACAAAAGGCTAAAGGTTTGTCTCTGTAATATCTATCCCCGTGAAACAGAAACATGAAAGTCTCATATCGGCAGAAACAACTTCATTATTTGTATTGGTTCCGACACCGACTGGATCAGGCTCATTACTCGCCCTTCTTGTCACAGTCGGCTCTTCTCCTGTCGACGTTTGACCCCGGCAGAGAGGAATTATGAGAGAGACTAAACTCCCGCCAGGCTCGATGGGCACTCTTCCTGACCCGCTTCAGTTTTCCCCTCTCCTATCGACCGGGGTCCCGCAACATCAAGCCCGACGCCCTGTCCCGTCACTTCTTGGGGGAGGAGGGGGACAGGGCCGACCCAGATACCATCCTGCCATCTTCCCGTCTGGTGGCCACACTCTCCTGGGAGATCGAGGAGAAGGTCAGGGCCGCCGCCCCAGACCAACCCGGACCCACTGCTCGCCCTCCCAACTGTCTGTTCGTCCCGCCTGAACTCCGGTCCCAGGTTCTACAATGGACCTGCCATCCTGGGATCCAACGGACCAAGAACGTGGTACAGCGCCGGTTCTGGTGGACGTCACTGGATGAGGACATTCAGGGTTTCGTCAACGCCTGCCCCACCTGCAACCAGCCCCAGCACCACGACCCTGCCGGTCTTCTGCATCCTCTGCCTGTGCCTCATCGTCCCTTGTCGCACATTCCTCTGACTTCGTCCCCTGTCTTTCACCGTCCAGCGGCAACACTACTATCCTGACGGTGGTAGATCAGGTCAAGATGGCACATTTCATGCCCAAACATCCGTCAAAGAGATGGCGAAACTCCTCCTCCTCCTCCATGTCTTCCATCTCTACGGCATCCCAGTGGATGTGGTCTCTGATTGGGGCCCCCAGTTCCCTCCTGGGAGCCACTGTCAGCTTGTACTCGGGATACCATCGAGGGATCTTTCCACTCTGCCACTCAGCTACACCTCCTCACCAACTCTCAAACTGGACCTACCTGCTAAGTCTGCTAAGCCTGCTAAGCCGGCTAAGTCTGCTAAGTCTGCTAAGTCTGCTAAGCCTGCTAAGCCTGCTAAGTCTGCTAAGTCTGCTAAGTCTGCTAAGCCTGCTAAGCCTGCTAAGTCTGCTAAGTCTGCTAAGCCTGCTAAGTCTGCTAAATCTGCTAAGTCTGCTAATCCTGCTAAGCCTGCTAAGCCTGCTAAGTCTGCTAAGTCTGCTAAGCCTGCTAAGCCTGCTAAGTCTGCTAAGTCTGATAAGCCTGCTAAGTCTGCTAAGTCTGCTAAGCCTGCTAAGTCTGCTAAGTCTGCTAAGTCTGCTAAGCCTGCTAAGTCTGCTAAGTCTGCTAATCCTGCTAAGTCTGCTAAGTCTGCTAAGTCTGCTAAGTCTGCTAAGCCTGCTAAGTCTGCTAAGTCTGCTAAGCCTGCTAAGCCTGCTAAGTCTGCTAAGTCTGCTAAGTCTGCTAAGCCTGCTAAGTCTGCTAAGTCTTCTAATCCTGCTAAGTCTGCTAAGTCTGCTAAGTCTGCTAAGTCTGCTAAGCCTGCTAAGTCTGCTAAGTCTGCTAAGCCTGCTAAGCCTGCTAAGTCTGCTAAGTCTGCTAAGTCTGCTAAGCCTGCTAAGTCTGCTAAGTCTGCTAAGCCTGCTAAGCCTGCTAAGTCTGCTAAGTCTGCTAAGTCTGCTAAGTCTGCTAAGCCTGCTAAGTCTGCTAAGTCTGCTAAGCCTGCTAAGCCTGCTAAGCCTGCTAAGTCTGCTAAGCCTGCTAAGCCTGCTAAGCCTGCTAAGTCTGCTAAGTCTGCTAAGCCTGCTAAGTCTGCTAAGTCTGCTAATCCTGCTAAGTCTGCTAAGTCTGCTAAGTCTGCTAAGTCTGCTAAGTCTGCTAAGCCTGCTAAGTCTGCTAAGTCTGCTAATCCTGCTAAGCCTGCTAAGCCTGCTAAGTCTGCTAAGCCTGCTAAGCCTGCTAAGCCTGCTAAGTCTGCTAAGTCTGATAAGCCTGCTAAGTCTGCTAAGTCTGCTAAGCCTGCTAAGCCTGCTAAGTCTGCTAAGTCTGCTAAGCCTGCTAAGTCTGCTAAGTCTGCTAATCCTGCTAAGTCTGCTAAGTCTGCTAAGTCTGCTTAGCCTGCTAAGTCTGCTAAGTCTGCTAAGCCTGCTAAGCCTGCTAAGTCTGCTAAGTCGCTAAGCCTGCTAAGTCTGCTAAGTCTGCTAAGTCTGCTAAGTCTGCTAAGTCTGCTAAGTCTGCTAAGCCTGCTAAGTCTGCTAAGTCTGCTAATCCTGCTAAGTCTGCTAAGTCTGCTAAGCCTGCTAAGTCTGCTAAGTCTGCTAAGTCTGCTAATCCTGCTAAGTCTGCTAAGTCTGCTAAGTCTGCTAAGTCTGCTAAGTCTGCTAAGTCTGCTAAGTCTGCTAAGCCTGCTAAGCCTGCTAAGCCTGCTAAGTCTGCTAAGTCTGATAAGCCTGCTAAGTCTGCTAAGTCTGCTAAGCCTGCTAAGTCTGCTAAGTCTGCTAAGTCTGCTAAGCCTGCTAAGTCTGCTAAGTCTGCTAATCCTGCTAAGTCTGCTAAGTCTGCTAAGTCTGCTAAGTCTGCTAAGCCTGCTAAGCCTGCTAAGTCTGCTAAGTCTGCTAAGTCTGCTAAGCCTGCTAAGTCTGCTGAGTCTGCTAATCCTGCTATCTGCTAAGTCTGCTAAGCCTGCTAAGTCTGCTAATCCTGCTAAGTCTGCTAAGTCTGCTAAGCCTGCTAAGTCTGCTAAGTCTGCTAAGTCTGCTGAGTCTGCTAATCCTGCTAAGTCTGCTAAGTCTGCTAATCCTGCTAAGTCTGCTAAGTCTGCTAAGTCCTCTGTTGTAGATCTTACAGAAGGTGAGCCAAGACTTTTCACCCGATCTCTCTATATAAACTGTTAAAACTGCTGTGATAATAAAGGTCATTACCGACTGCTGCTTTTGGGCCCTCACCAAACCCGTGGCATTTCTTCTGTTTGGACATTTAGACATCTGAGAGCAGCAAAAAAACGAACCATCTAAATCTTCCGTTTGCTTCTTCTTCAGGTCTTCCACAGAGATGTACGTGGCACTTAAAGCTGAGCCCGTGGTGCGTGCCAACAACGGCAAACTCAACCACCCGGCTTTTGTGGCCCTCCCTCCTCCCCTCAGGTAAGCACTGCTCCACCTGGGGCCTCTCATGTAGGAACCTATTTGAGCGGGGGTGCCACACACTAGTAGGATTATAACAAGATGTCATAATTACATGATAATTACTCATTTATTTCATTTCACACGTGTGATTAATCTTAATCCCGTTGGAGAAACAGCCTCTTTATATTATTACTGTGCTCAACGCAAACATGAGATTTATTAAACGATTTCAAACGCTCATTTTCTGAACATTTGGAGTGTCTTTTAAATCCTGGTAAATATAAAGAGGAAGTTGTTGTGGAGGAATGGACCGAGACGACAGGTGAGACGACGGGTGAGACGACGGGTGAGACGACGGGTGAGGCGACGGGTGAGACGACGGGTGAGACGACGGGTGAGACGACGGGTGAGACGACGGGTGAGACGACGGGTGAGGCGACGGGTGAGACGACGGGTGAGACGACGGGTGAGACGACGGGTGAGACGACGGGTGAGGCGACGGGTGAGACGACGGGTGAGACGACGGGTGAGACGACGGGTGAGACGACGGGTGAGACGACGGGTGAGACGACGGGTGAGGCGACGGGTGAGGCGACGGGTGAGACGACAGGTGAGACGACGGGTGAGACGACGGGTGAGGCGACGGGTGAGGCGACGGGTGAGGCGACGGGTGAGACGACGGGTGAGACGACGGGTGAGACGACGGGTGAGGCGACGGGTGAGGCGACGGGTGAGACGACGGGTGAGACGACGGGTGAGACGACGGGTGAGGCGACGGGTGAGGCGACGGGTGAGACGACGGGTGAGACGACGGGTGAGGCGACGGGTGAGGCGACGGGTGAGGCGACGGGTGAGACGACGGGTGAGACGACGGGTGAGGCGACGGGTGAGACGACGGGTGAGACGACGGGTGAGGCGACGGGTGAGGCGACGGGTGAGGCGACGGGTGAGACGGGTGAGGCGACGGGTGAGGCGACGGGTGAGGCGACGGGTGAGGCGACGGGTGAGGCGACGGGTGAGGCGACGGGTGAGACGACGGGTGAGGCGACGGGTGAGGCGACGGGTGAGACGACGGGTGAGACGACGGGTGAGACGACGGGTGAGGCGACGGGTGAGACGACGGGTGAGACGACGGGTGAGGCGACGGGTGAGGCGACGGGTGAGACGACGGGTGAGACGACGGGTGAGACGACGGGTGAGGCGACGGGTGAGGCGACGGGTGAGACGACGGGTGAGACGACGGGTGAGGCGACGGGTGAGGCGACGGGTGAGGCGACGGGTGAGACGACGGGTGAGACGACGGGTGAGGCGACGGGTGAGACGACGGGTGAGACGACGGGTGAGGCGACGGGTGAGGCGACGGGTGAGGCGACGGGTGAGACGGGTGAGGCGACGGGTGAGGCGACGGGTGAGGCGACGGGTGAGGCGACGGGTGAGGCGACGGGTGAGGCGACGGGTGAGACGACGGGTGAGACGACGGGTGAGACGACGGGTGAGGCGACGGGTGAGGCGACGGGTGAGACGACGGGTGAGACGACGGGTGAGGCGACGGGTGAGACGACGGGTGAGACGACGGGTGAGACGACGGGTGAGGCGACGGGTGAGACGACGGGTGAGACGACGGGTGAGACGACGGGTGAGACGACGGGTGAGACGACGGGTGAGACGAAGGAGACGACGGGTGAGACGACGGGTGAGACGACGGGTGAGGCGACGGGTGAGACGACGGGTGAGACGACGGGTGAGACGACGGGTGAGACGACGGGTGAGGCGACTGGTGAGACGACGGGTGAGACGACGGGTGAGACGACGGGTGAGACGACGGGTGAGGCGACGGGTGAGACGACGGGTGAGACGACGGGTGAGGCGACGGGTGAGGCGACGGGTGAGGCGACGGGTGAGGCGACGGGTGAGGCGACGGGTGAGACGACGGGTGAGACGAAGGAGACGACGGGTGAGACGACGGGTGAGACGAAGGAGACGACTCACCCGAGGCGACGGGTGAGGCGACGGGTGAGACGACGGGTGAGACGACGGGTGAGGCGACGGGTGAGGCGACGGGTGAGACGGGTGAGGCGACGGGTGAGGCGACGGGTGAGGCGACGGGTGAGGCGACGGGTGAGACGACGGGTGAGACGACGGGTGAGGCGACGGGTGAGACGACGGGTGAGACGACGGGTGAGGCGACGGGTGAGGCGACAGGTGAGGCGACGGGTGAGACGACGGGTGAGACGACGGGTGAGACGAAGGAGACGACGGGTGAGACGACGGGTGAGACGACGTCGACGACGGGTGAGACGACGGGTGAGACGACGGGTGAGACGAAGGAGACGACGGGTGAGACGACGGGTGAGGCGACGGGTGAGGCGACGGGTGAGACGACGGGTGAGACGACGGGTGAGACGACGGGTGAGGCGACGGGTGAGACGACGGGTGAGGCGACGGGTGAGGCGACGGGTGAGGCGACGGGTGAGGCGACGGGTGAGGCGACGGGTGAGACGACGGGTGAGACGACGGGTGAGGCGACGGTTGAGGCGACGGGTGAGGCGACGGGTGAGGCGACGGGTGAGGCGACGGGTGAGGCGACGGGTGAGGCGACGGGTGAGGCGACGGGTGAGACGACGGATGAGGCGACGGGTGAGGCGACGGGTGAGGCGACGGGTGAGACGACGGGTGAGACGACGGGTGAGGCGACGGGTGAGACGACGGGTGAGACGACGGGTGAGGCGACGGGTGAGGCGACGGGTAAGGCGACGGGTGAGACGGGTGAGGCGACGGGTGAGACGACGGGTGAGGCGACGGGTGAGGCGACGGGCGAGGCAGGGGCGAGGCATGGGCAAGGCAGGGGCGAGGCAGGGGCGAGGCTGGGGCGAGGCTGGGGCGAGGCAGGGGCGAGACAGGGGCGAGGCTGGGGCGAGGCAGGGGCGAGGCAGGGGCGAGGCAGGGGTGAGTCAGGGGTGAGGCAGGGGTGAGGCAGGGGTGTGGCAGGGGCGAGGCAGGGGCGAGGCTGGGGCGAGGCTGGGGTGAGGCTGGATAAGGAGGGCCCTCGGGATCTTCAGCGCCCCCTGCTGTTACAGTAGAAACCGCTCCACAGCCACACACTTAATACAGGTTTAACACACATACAAAGGGACAAACGGTCAGAAAAGGCTCCTTAGGTGGTCTGACCCCTGCTGAGGTGGTCTGACCCCTGCTGAGGTGCTCTGACCCCTGCTGAGGTGCTCTGACCCCTGCTGAGGTGCTCTGACCCCTGCTGAGGTGCTCTGACCCCTGCTGAGGTGCTCTGACCCCTGCTGAGGTGCTCTGACCCCTGCCTGTGTTTCCTGCAGGGTCCGTGAGAAGTGCCCTCACCACTTCCCCCTGTCGGTCAGAGATCTGGACGGGGACAGGGTCAGATGCCGCTTCGCCAAAGAAGACCAGGGGGAGTGTGTGAAGTGCCCCGCCCATTCCTTTGTGGAGCTGGATCAGGTGAGTCCTCCACCATGGTCCTCCACCATGGTCCTCCACCATGTTCCTCCACCATGTTCCTCCACCATGGTCCTCCACCATGGTCCTCCACCATGTTCCTCCACCATGTTCCTCCACCATGTTCCTCCACCATGGTCCTCCACCATGGTCCTCCACCATGGTCCTCCACCATGGTCCTCTACCATGGTCCTCCACCATGGTCCTCCACCATGGTCCTCGACCATGTTCCTCCACCATGGTCCTCCACCATGGTCCTCGACCATGTTCCTCCACCATGGTCCTCCACCATGGTCCTCCACCATGGTCCTCGACCATGTTCCTCCACCATGGTCCTCCACCATGGTCCTCGACCATGTTCCTCCACCATGGTCCTCCACCATGTTCCTCCACCATGTTCCCCACCATGGTCCTCCACCATGGTCCTCCACCATGTTCCTCCACCATGGTCCTCCACCATGGTCCTCCACCATGTTCCTCCACCATGTTCCTCCACCATGTTTCTCCACCGTGGTCCTCCACTGTGTTCCTCCACCATGGTCCTCCACCATGTTCCTCCACCATGGTCCTCCACCATGTTCCTCCACCATGGTCCTCGACCATGTTCCTCCACCATGTTCCTCCACTGTGTTCCTCCACCATGGTCCTCCACCATGTTCCTCCACCATGTTCCTCCACCATGTTCCTCCACCATGGTCCTCCACCATGTTCCTCCACCATGTTCCTCCACCATGGTCCTCCACCATGTTCCTCCACCATGGTCCTCCACCATGTTCCTCCACTGTGTTCCTCCACCATGGTCCCTCCACCATGTTCCTCCACCATGGTCCCTCCACCATGGTCCTCTACCATGTTCCTCCACCATGGTCCCTCCACCATGGTCCTCCACCATGGTCCTCCACCATGGTCCTCGACCATGTTCCTCCACCATGGTCCTCCACCATGTTCCTCCACCATGTTCCCCACCATGGTCCTCCACCATGTTCCTCCACCATGTTCCTCCACCATGTTCCTCCACCATGGTCCTCCACCATGTTCCTCCACCATGGTCCTCCACCATGTTCCTCCACCATGTTCCTCCACCATGGTCCTCCACCATGGTCCTCCACCATGGTCCTCCACCATGTTCCTCCACCATGTTCCTCCACCATGTTCCTCCACCATGGTCCTCCACCATGTTCCTCCACCATGTTCCTCCACCATGTTCCTCCACCATGTTCCTCCACCATGGTCCTCCACCATGTTCCTCCACCATGTTCCCCACCATGGTCCTCCACCATGGTCCTCCACCATGTTCCTCCACCATGGTCCTCCACCATGGTCCTCCACCATGTTCCTCCACCATGTTCCTCCACCATGTTTCTCCACCGTGGTCCTCCACTGTGTTCCTCCACCATGGTCCTCCACCATGTTCCTCCACCATGGTCCTCCACCATGTTCCTCCACCATGGTCCTCGACCATGTTCCTCCACCATGTTCCTCCACTGTGTTCCTCCACCATGGTCCTCCACCATGTTCCTCCACCATGTTCCTCCACCATGTTCCTCCACCATGGTCCTCCACCATGTTCCTCCACCATGGTCCTCCACCATGTTCCTCCACTGTGTTCCTCCACCATGGTCCTCTACCATGTTCCTCCACCATGGTCCCTCCACCATGTTCCTCCACCATGTTCCCCACCATGGTCCTCCACCATGTTCCTCCACCATGGTCCTCCACCATGTTCCTCCACCATGGTCCTCCACCATGTTCCTCCACCATGGTCCTCCACCATGGTCCTCCACCATGTTCCTCCACCATGGTCCTCCACCATGTTTCTCCACCGTGGTCCTCCACTGTGTTCCTCCACCATGGTCCTCCACCATGTTCCTCCACCATGTTCCTCCACTATGTTCCCCACCATGGTCCTCCACCATGTTCCTCCACTGTGTTCCTCCACCATGGTCCTCTACCATGTTCCTCCACCATGGTCCCTCCACCATGGTCCTCCACCATGGTCCTCCACCATGTTCCTCCACCATGTTCCCCACCATGGTCCTCCACCATGTTCCTCCACCATGGTCCTCCACCATGTTCCTCCACCATGGTCCTCCACCATGTTCCTCCACCATGGTCCTCCACCATGGTCCTCCACCATGTTCCTCCACCATGGTCCTCCACCATGTTTCTCCACCGTGGTCCTCCACTGTGTTCCTCCACTGTGTTCCTCCACCATGGTCCTCCACCATGTTCCTCCACTGTGTTCCTCCACTGTGTTCCTCCACCATGGTCCTCCACCATGTTCCTCCACCATGTTCCTCCACTATGTTCCCCACCATGGTCCTCCACCATGTTCCTCCACCATGGTCCTCCACCATGGTCCTCCTCCATGTTCCTCCACCATGTTCCTCCACCATGTTCCTCCACCATGTTCCTCTACCATGTTCCTCCACTGTGTTCCTCCACCATGGTCCTCCACCATGTTCCTCCACCATGTTCCTCCACTATGTTCCCCACCATGGTCCTCCACCATGTTCCTCCTCCATGTTCCTCCACCATGTTCCTCCACCATGTTCCTCCACCATGGTCCTCCACCATGGTCCTCCTCCATGTTCCTCCACCATGTTCCTCCACCATGTTCCTCCACCATGGTCCTCCTCCATGGTCCTCCACCATGGTCCTCCTCCATGTTCCTCCACCATGGTCCTCCTCCATGTTCCTCCACCATGTTCCTCCACTATGTTCCCCACCATGGTCCTCCACCATGTTCCTCCACCATGGTCCTCCACCATGGTCCTCCTCCATGTTCCTCCACCATGGTCCTCCACCATGTTCCTCCACCATGTTCCTCCACTATGTTCCCCACCATGGTCCTCCACCATGTTCCTCCTCCATGTTCCTCCACCATGTTCCTCCACCATGGTCCTCCACCATGTTCCTCCACCATGTTCCTCCACTATGTTCCCCACCATGGTCCTCCACCATGTTCCTCCACCATGGTCCTCCACCATGTTCCTCCTCCATGTTCCTCCACCATGTTCCTCCACCATGTTCCTCCACCATGGTCCTCCACCATGTTCCTCCACTGTGTGCAGGAGAAGTGCTCGCTCTCGTTCACTGGTGACGCTGCAGTTGGACTGTACCATGTGTTCCTGATGGTAGAGGACCTGGTTCCTGCTCCACAGAGCGTCCAGCTCGCTCAGAGCCGGCCCATGAGCGCTGTCCCCTTCATCCTGTCGCTCAGCGGTCAGTCTCACAACACTGTATGAAGGACCCCAGAGGAAGGGTCACGACCCCTCCTCTGGGGTCACGACCCCTCCGGGGTCACGACCCCTCCTCTGGGGTCACGACCCCTCTGGGCGTCATAGAGATGATATTGAAGATATCATTTTCAAATGATGACATTGTATTTGATTAACATTTTTATAGGAAACACTATATTTGACTCAAACAGATGAACAACATTTAAACCTGATTTAAAATGTTTATTTTCATTTATAAAGATTGTTTTGCCCGTAGACTTTATTAGACAAGAAAGGACCGTGTGAAACGGGGGTGAGAGAGGGGAGGACATTCAGTAAACTCAGAGTCGGGATTTGAACTCACAACGCTGCAGCCGCATATGTGCTGCGCCTCAACCACTCCACCACCGGGGGCAGCACTGATTTGACATTTTTTCTAACTTTAAATGATCTCAGACGGCAACGTCCATCAGCTGAACACTCCTGAACACTCCTGAACACTCCTGAACACACCTGAACACACCTGAACACACCTGAACACACCTGAACCCTCCTTAACACACCTGAAACCTCCTGAACACTCCTGAACACACCTGAACACACCTGAACCCTCCTTAACACACCTGAAACCTCCTGAACACTCCTGAACACTCCTGAACACCTCTGAACACACCTGAACACTCTTGAACGCACCTGAACGCTACTGAACACTCCTGAACACACTTGAACACACCTGAACGCTCCTGAACACTCCTGAACGCTCCTGAACACTCCTGAACGCTCCTGAATGCTCCTGAACACACCTTAACCCTCCTGAACACTCCTGAACACACCTGAACACTTTTGAACACACCTGAACACTCCTGAACACACCTGAACACTCCTGAACACTCCGGAACACTCCTGAACACACCTGAACACACCTGAACACACTTGAACACACCTGAACACACCTGAACACTCCTGAACACACTTGAACACACCTGAACACACCTGAACACGCTTGAACTCACCTGAACACACCTGAACACTCCTGAACACTCCTGAACACACCTGAACACACTTGAACACACCTGAACACACCTGAACACTCCTGAACACTCCTGAACACTCCTGAACATACTTGAACACACCTGAACACACCTGAACACACTTGAACACACCTGAAATCTCCTGAACACACTTGAACACACCTGAACACACCTGAACACTCCTGAACACACTTGAACACACCTGAACACTCCTGAACACACTTGAACACACTTGAACACACCTGAACACACTTGAACACACCTGAACACACCTGAACACACTTGAACACACCTGAACACTCCTGAACACACTTGAACACACCTGAACACACCTGAACACTCCTGAACACACTTGAACACACCTGAACACTCCTGAACACACTTGAACACACTTGAACACACCTGAACACACCTGAACACACTTGAACACACCTGAACACACCTGAACACACCTGAACACACTTGAACACACCTGAACACACCTGAACACTCCTGAACACACCTGAACACACCTGAATACTCCTGAACGCACCGGAACACTCCTGAACACACCTGAACGCTCTTGAACGCACCTGAACACTCCTGAACACACCTGAACACTCCTGAACACACTTGAACATACCTGAACACTCCTGAACACTCCTGAACACACTTGAACACACTTGAACACACCTGAACACTCCTGAACGCTCTTGAACGCACCTGAACACTCCTGAACACACCTGAACACTCCTGAACACACTTGAACATACTTGAACACTCCTGAACACTCCTGAACACACTTGAACACACCTGAACACTCCTGAACACACTTGAACACACCTGAACACTCCTGAACACACTTGAACACACTTGAACACACCTGAACACTCCTGAACACTCCTGAACACACTTGAACACACTTGAAAGCACCTGAACGCACTTGAACACACCTGAACGCACTTGAACGCACTTGAACGCACTTGAACGCACCTGAACGCACCTGAACGCTCTTGAACGCACCTGAACACTCCTGAACACTCCTGAACACACCTGAACGCACCTGAATGCTCCTGAACGCTCCTGAACGCACCTGAACGCTCCTGAACACTCCTGAACACACTTGAACACACTTGAACACTCCTGAACACACATGAACACTCCTGAACACACCTGAACACTCCTGAACACATCTGAACACTCCTGAACACACCTGAACACTCCTTAACACTCCTGAACGCACCTGAACGCTCCTGAATACACCTGAACACTCCTGAACACACTTGAACACACTTGAACACACTTGAACACACCTGAACACACTTGAACACACCTGAACACACTTGAACACACCTGAACACTCCTGAACACACTTGAACACACTTGAACTCTCCTGAACACACCTGAACACTCCTGAACACTCCTGAACACACTTGAACACACTTGAACACACTTGAACACACTTGAACACTCCTGAACACTCCTGAACACACCTGAACACACCTGAACACACCTGAACACACCTGAACACTCCTGAACACACTTGAACACACTTGAACACACCTGAACACACTTGAACACTCCTGAACACTCCTGAACACACCTGAACACACCTGAACACACTTGAACACACTTGAACACACTTGAACACTCTTGAACACTCCTGAACACACCTGAACACACTTGAACACACCTGAACACTCCTGAACACACTTGAACACACCTGAACACACCTGAACACTCCTGAACACACTTGAACACACCTGAACACTCCTGAACACACTTGAACACACTTGAACACACCTGAACACACCTGAACACACTTGAACACACCTGAACACACCTGAACACACTTGAACACACCTGAACACACCTGAACACTCCTGAACACACCTGAACACACCTGAATACTCCTGAACGCACCGGAACACTCCTGAACACACCTGAACGCTCTTGAACGCACCTGAACACTCCTGAACACACCTGAACACTCCTGAACACACTTGAACATACCTGAACACTCCTGAACACTCCTGAACACACTTGAACACACTTGAACACACCTGAACACTCCTGAACGCTCTTGAACGCACCTGAACACTCCTGAACACACCTGAACACTCCTGAACACACTTGAACATACTTGAACACTCCTGAACACTCCTGAACACACTTGAACACACCTGAACACTCCTGAACACACTTGAACACACCTGAACACTCCTGAACACACTTGAACACACTTGAACACACCTGAACACTCCTGAACACTCCTGAACACACTTGAACACACTTGAACACACCTGAACACTCCTGAACACACTTGAACACACCTGAACACTCCTGAACACACTTGAACACACTTGAACACACCTGAACACTCCTGAACACTCCTGAACACACTTGAACACACTTGAAAGCACCTGAACGCACTTGAACACACCTGAACGCACTTGAACGCACTTGAACGCACCTGAACGCACCTGAACGCTCTTGAACGCACCTGAACACTCCTGAACACTCCTGAACGCACCTGAACGCACCTGAATGCTCCTGAACGCTCCTGAACGCACCTGAACGCTCCTGAACACTCCTGAACACACTTGAACACACTTGAACACTCCTGAACACACATGAACACTCCTGAACACACCTGAACACTCCTGAACACATCTGAACACTCCTGAACACACCTGAACACTCCTTAACACTCCTGAACGCACCTGAACGCTCCTGAATACACCTGAACACTCCTGAACACACTTGAACACACTTGAACACACTTGAACACACCTGAACACACTTGAACACACCTGAACACACTTGAACACACCTGAACACTCCTGAACACACTTGAACACACTTGAACTCTCCTGAACACACCTGAACACTCCTGAACACTCCTGAACACACTTGAACACACTTGAACACACTTGAACACACTTGAACACTCCTGAACACTCCTGAACACACCTGAACACACCTGAACACACCTGAACACACCTGAACACTCCTGAACACACTTGAACACACTTGAACACACCTGAACACACTTGAACACTCCTGAACACTCCTGAACACACCTGAACACACCTGAACACACTTGAACACACTTGAACACACTTGAACACTCTTGAACACTCCTGAACACACCTGAACACTCCTGAACACTCCTGAACACACTTGAACACACTTGAACACACTTGAACACACTTGAACACACCTGAACACACCTGAACACACTTGAACACACCTGAACACACCTGAACACACTTGAACACACTTGAACACTCCTGAACACTCCTGAACACACCTGAACACTTCTGAACACTCCTGAACACACTTGAACACACTTGAACACACTTGAACACACCTGAACACACCTGAACACACTTGAACACTCCTGAACACACCTGAACACTCCTGAACACACCTGAACACACCTGAACACACTTGAACACACTTGAACACTCCTGAACACACCTGAACACTCCTGAACACTCCTGAACACACTTGAACACACTTGAACACACCTGAACACACCTGAACACACCTGAACGCACTTGAACACACTTGAACACACCTGAACACTCCTGAACACTCCTGAACACACTTGAACACACTTGAAAGCACCTGAACGCACTTGAACACACCTGAACGCACTTGAACGCACTTGAACGCACTTGAACGCACCTGAACGCACCTGAACGCTCTTGAACGCACCTGAACACTCCTGAACACACCTGAACGCACCTGAACGCTCCTGAACGCTCCTGAACGCACCTGAACGCTCCTGAACACTCCTGAACACACTTGAACACACTTGAACACTCCTGAACACACATGAACACTCCTGAACACACCTGAACACTCCTGAACACATCTGAACACTCCTGAACACACCTGAACACTCCTTAACACTCCTGAACGCACCTGAACACTCCTGAACACACCTGAACACTCCTGAACACTCCTGAACACACTTGAACACACTTGAACACACTTGAACACACCTGAACACACTTGAACACACCTGAACACACTTGAACACACCTGAACACTCCTGAACACACTTGAACACACTTGAACACTCCTGAACACACCTGAACACTCCTGAACACTCCTGAACACACTTGAACACACTTGAACACACTTGAATACACTTGAACACTCCTGAACACTCCTGAACACACCTGAACACACATGAACACACCTGAACACACCTGAACACTCCTGAACACACCTGAACACACTTGAACACACCTGAACACACTTGAACACTCCTGAACACACCTGAACACACCTGAACACACCTGAACACACTTGAACACACTTGAACACACTTGAACACTCCTGAACACACCTGAACACTCCTGAACACTCCTGAACACACTTGAACACACTTGAACACACTTGAACACACCTGAACACACCTGAACACACTTGAACACACCTGAACACACCTGAACACACTTGAACACACTTGAACACTCCTGAACACTCCTGAACACACCTGAACACTTCTGAACACTCCTGAACACACTTGAACACACTTGAACACACTTGAACACACTTGAACACACCTGAACACACCTGAACACTCCTGAACACACCTGAACACTCCTGAACACACCTGAACACACTTGAACACACTTGAACACTCCTGAACACTCCTGAACACTCCTGAACACACTTGAACACACTTGAACACACCTGAACACACCTGAACACACTTGAACACACTTGAACACACCTGAACACACCTGAACACACTTGAACACACCTGAACACACCTGAACACACCTGAACATATTTCAGACTTTTCTCAGCTTTATGAAGAGAACTTTAGTACTGTAAAAAACAACAATAAAAAAGGTCTTTTAATTGGACCGTCAGACTTTAAAAAACAGAGAGCAGTGGAAATATGGTGTAAGGAGGATTCTAGAAGACAATATGTGAATAATAAGTGAATGATTGATGAAAATCTGATTTTTTTTGTGACATTTTGATTTCATATTGCTGATGTTTTAGTTCTAAAAGTCTTTGTGTTTTAGAGTCTGTGTGTAACAAGAGACATGATCAGAAATATGACTTAGAATATGAATTGATATATTTAGACTGGAATGAGCCGTTCAGCTCTGTCTATGTCCAGTGTGTTTGACTTGGTCCTGTTTGTGTCGGGACAGTGGAGAAGGCGCAGCACAGATGCAGTGCGGAGCCAATGACCTCAGGGGACACTCTGGACCACAACTCTGTCCTCTACATGCTCCCGTTCCACCAGAAGTCCTTCACCGTCAACTACGACTCCAACCAAGAGAGGTGCTGCTCTCCCTCCCCTCCTTCAGTTCACTCACGGCTGCAGTGATGTGGTGCTGGTTTTACAGTGCGGGTTTTACAGTGCGGGTTTTACAGTGTTGGTTTTACAGTGCGGGTTTTACAGTGCGGGTTTTACAGTGCTGGTTTTACAGTGCTGGTTTTACAGTGCTGGTTTTACAGTGCGGGGTTTACAGTGCGGGGTTTACAGTGTGGGTTTTACAGTGCGGGTTTTACAGTGCGGGTTTTACAGTGTGGGTTTTACAGTGCTGGTTTTACAGTGCTGGTTTTACAGTGCGGGGTTTACAGTGCGGGGTTTACAGTGTGGGTTTTACAGTGCGGGTTTTACAGTGCGGGTTTTACAGTGTGGGTTTTACAGTGCTGGTTTTACAGTGTTGGTTTTACAGTGCGGGTTTACAGTTTTACAGTGCTGGTTTTTCAGTGTGGGTTTTACAGTGCTGGTTTTACAGTGCGGGTTTTACAGTGCTGGTTTTACAGTGTGGGTTTTACAGTGCTGGTTTTACAGTGTGGGTTTTACAGTGCTGGTTTTACAGTGTTGGTTTTACAGTGTGGGTTTTACAGTGTTGGTTTTACAGTGTGGGTTTTACAGTGCTGGTTTTACAATGCCGGTTTTACAGTGCTGGTTTTACAGTGTGGGTTTTACAGTGCGGGTTTTACAGTGCGGGTTTTACAGTGCTGGTTTTACAGTGCGGGTTTTACAGTGCGGGGTTTACAATGCGGGTATTTCAGTGCGGGTTTACAGTTTTACAGTGCTGGTTTTACAGTGTGGGTTTTACAGTGCTGGTTTTACAGTGCGGGTATTTCAGTGCGGGTTTACAGTTTTACAGTGCTGGTTTTACAGTGTGGGTTTTACAGTGCTGGTTTTACAGTGTTGGTTTTACAGTGCTGGTTTTACAGTGTGGGTTTTACAGTGCTGGTTTTACAGTGCTGGTTTTACAGTGTCGGTTTTACAGTGCTGGTTTTACAGTGTTGGTTTTACAGTGTGGGATTTACAGTGCGGGTTTTACAGTGTGGGTTGTGCTGGTTTTACAGTGCGGGTTTAACAGTGCTGGTTTTACAGTGCGGGTTTTACAGTGCTGGTTTTACAGTGCGGGTTTTACAGTGCGGGTTTTACAGTGCGGGTTTTACAGTGTTGGTTTTACAGTGTTGGTTTTACAGTGCTGGTTTTACAGTGCTGGTTTTACAGTGCGGGTTTTACAGCGCAGGGGTTACAGTGCGGGTTTACAGTTTTACAGTGCTGGTTTTACAGTGCGGGTTTTACAGTGCTGGTTTTACAGTGTTGGTTTTACAGTGCGGGGTTTACAGTGCGGGGTTTACAGTGCGGGTTTACAGTTTTACAGTGCTGGTTTTACAGTGCGTGTTTTACAGTGCTGGTTTTACAGTGTTGGTTTTACAGTGTGGGTTTTACAGTGCGTGTTTTACAGTGCTGGTTTTACAGTGTGGGTTTTACAGTGTGGGTTTTACAGTGCTGGTTTTACAGTGTGGGTTTTACAGTGTTGGTTTTACAATGCGAGTTTTACAGTGCTGGTTTTACAGTGCTGGTTTTACAGTGTGGGTTTTACAGTGCTGGTTTTACAGTGCTGGTTTGACAGTGTGGGTTTTACAGTGTTGGTTTTACAGTGCGGGTTTTACAGTGTTGGTTTTACAGTGCGGGTTTTACAGTGTTGGTTTTACAGTGCGGGTTTTACAGTGCATGTTTCTCGTGCTCAAAAAGATGATTAGCCCTGAAAATGCATTCACAGACCTGAGCCTAACTACACCGGCTTTTGTTGTATTTATTATTTCATTAGTATTTCACAACCGTTTTTTTGTGTAACATAAACTCATAAAAAGTCATCCAAAAAACACAGCTATCATAATTTTTGTGTATGTATGTAATGTATTTAGCTTTTTGATTTAAATGTATTTTAAGTAAGGATTAGGAGCTAATCACCAGTTTTTCTCAATCATGAAAAAGATTCTTAATTATGGAACAAATCAAAGTGAAATCCTTGAATTATGGATTTACAAATGTGTATTTTGTCGTGTGTTTTGAAGGCGCCTGGAAGGTTACACACTATATTTAATCACACGTATTTGATTGTAATACATCAAATCAATTAAATTTATTTTTGTAAGGCCCAAAATCACAACAACAGTCGCCTCTGAGGCCGAATCAACAATGTCTGTGGTGGCGAGGGACGATGTCCCAGGGTCCTCTGTCCTTAGACTCTCCTTCTCGGCCAGGAAAAACTACAAAGAAACCTCTTTGGGAAAAAAGCGTAGAAACCTGGAGGAGTTCCAGTGAAGGAGAGATCCGACTCTCACAGACGTGAGGGAGACTGGAGCTGGACCCACTCTTCAGGCAGATGAGGGGCCGTCCACACGGGGCAGGGACACTTCACCAGGAGAGGGACATCTGGGTCCACAGGTCCTCAGGAGTGAGAGAAAGAAAAAGAAGGCGGTGAACAGTTTGCAAGTGGAATTAAAAAATAAATATTGTTTGATAGAATAAGTCAAAAGAAGAGGACAGAGCTCAAGGTGTCATACTTCCCCCAGCACAGTTGCTGCTAGGGCAGCGGAGCTGAAGCTGTGGGTTTGTATTTCTGTTCATAACTACTCTGACCATAAGTCATTTTGAAGAGGAACGTTTTAAGCCTGGACTTAAATGAAGAGACTGTGTCAGCATATTTAACATGGGTCGGGAGCTGATTCCATAACACAGGAGCTTGGGAGCTAAACGCTCTACCTCCTACAATACTTTTAGAGACTCTTGGCACCACCAGAAGGCCGGCATTCTGAGAGTGAAGAGCTCTGTTTGGATGATATGGTTCTATAGCATCTTTGAGGTGGGAGGGGCCATGTCATTTATGTCTTTGTAGGTCAAGAGTAGAATTTTGAATTTGATTCTAGACTCGACGGGGAGCCAGTGAAGAGACTCCAGCACCGGCGTAATGTGCTCTCTTCTTTTTGTTCCTGTTAGTAATCTTGCTGCTGCATTTTGAACCAGTTGAAAGTTTTTTATGGAGCTTTTAGGACCTGCTGTGAGCAGGAGTTACAGTAGTCTAATCTAGTCGTTACAAATGCATGGATAAGTTTTTCGGCATCACTTTTAGGCAGGATTCTTCTGATTTTGGCTCTTGTTGCGCAAATGGAAATAGGCTGTTTTACAAGCTTGATTTATATGAGCTTTAAATGAGAGCTCCTGGTCAAATAAGACTCCAAGGTTTTTTACAGTAGAACTGGAGGCTACACTGACATTGTCCAGTGTGACTATCTGCTCAGATAGAGCGTCTCGTAGATGCTTAGGGCCAGCACAATGACCTCGGTTTTTTCAGGGTTAAGAAGCAGGTAGTTTAGTGTCATCCAGGTTTTTATCTCCTTCACACAAGCACTAAGTCAGTCTACTTGATCGCTCTGATCAGGTTTCATTGATAAATACAGCTGAGTGTCGTCTGCAGAGCAGTGGAAGTTAATGCCATGTGACCTGATCATGTGACCTAACGGCAGCATGTAAAGAGTAAACAGAATTGGACCGAGTACTGATCCCTGTGGCACACCGTAAATTACTTTAGAGCAGGGGAGGAGCTCTGGTTTACATTAACAAATTGGTACCAATCAGATAAATAGGATTTAAACCAGATGAGGGCGGGGCCTCTGAGGGCGGGGCCTCTGAGGGCGGGGCCTCTGACACCTACATCACATTCTAACCTCTGCAGTAGAATGTTGTGGTCGATGGTCAAACGCTGAGGTCAGAACCAGGATTGAGACCAGTCCATCGTCAGCGGCTAATAACAAATCATTTGTGACTTTAACTAGTGCAGTTTCAGTGCTGTGGTGGGCTCTGAACCCTGCTGCGGTGGGCTCTGAACCCTGCTGCGGTGGGCTCTGAACCCTGCTGTGGAGGGCTCTGAACCCTGCTGTGGTGGGCTCTGAACCCTGACTGGAAAACTTCAAATAAGTGATTGTCCTGCAGGTGGCGACAAAGCTGTTTTACTACAACTTTTTCAAGGATTTTAGAGACAAAGGGAAGATTATAAATAGGTCTGTAGTTTACCAATAGGTCGGGATCTAGATTAGGCTTTTTCAGAAGAGGTTTAATGACGTCATGTTTGAAGGATGTGGAACATAAACACTTTCTACTGAAGTATTTATTATATTAAGAATAGGGTCTATAATTAGGGGGAGAATGTCTTTGAGAGCTTGGAATGGGGTCTAGGACACAAGTTGAGCTTTTAGAGGACATAAGGGCTGAAGTTCTCTCTCTTGATCAACAGCTGAACCTTTCTAAGTTTACAGGTGGATTTATATGAGACGTTAGATTTACAGTTTGGGCTCGTTCAGGGCTAATAGCGGGGGTAATTTCATCTAATTTATCTCTGATTGTTTTTATTTTATTGTTAAAAAATAGGAGGAAATCATCAGAGCTGAGAGAAGATGGGAGTGAGGGCTCTACTGCTGTAACAGTGTGTTACCATGGCTACAGTGCTGAAAAGGAATTTAGTGTTACTTTTGTTGACTTCTATTAGATTTGAATAATATCTGGTTTGGGCCTTACACAGAGCTGCTGACAGGACAGCAGGCAACTTTTCCATGCTTTTAGGGATTCTTCTGTGTGAGAGCGACGAAATAATCCCTCTAACTTTCTAACTTTGTTTATGTGAACGCAGTTCTTAGTTGTACCATGGGGAGGCGCTTTGGCCTAATGACCTTCAGTTTTAACGGAGCTGCAACGTCAAGAGCAGACTTCAGAGAAATCATGGTCGACAAATTGATCACTTAAACTGGACTAGAGCTGTTCTCAGCAGGATCACATGACGCGATCACATGACGTGATCACATGACGTGATCACATGACGTTATCACATGACGTTATCACATGACGTGATCACATGACGTGATCACATGACGTGATCACATGACGTGATCACATGACGTGATCACATGACATGACATAATCACATGACATGATCACATGACATGATCACATGACATGACATAATCACATGACATGATCACATGACATGATCACATGATATGATCACATGAGATGATCACATGATCACATGATATGACCACATGACATGATCACATGACATGATCACATGACATGACATGATAACATGATCACATGACATGATCACATGACATGACATGATCACATGACTTGATCACAGGACGTGTTCACATGACATGATCACATGACATGACCACATGACATGATCAAATGACATGATCACATGACGTGATCACATGACGTGATCACATGACGTGATCACATCACATGACGTGATTAATGACGTGATCACATGACGTGATCACATGACGTGATCACATGACGTGATCACATGACGTGATCACATGACATGATCACATGACGTGATCAAATGACGTGATCATATGACGTGATCATATGACGTGATCACATGACGTGATCACATGACATGACATGATTACATGACATGATCACATGACATGATCACATGACATGATCACATGACATGATCACATGACATGACATGACATGATTACATGACATAACATGATCACATGACGTGATCACATGACGTGATCACATGACGTGATCACATGACGTGATCATATGCCGTGATCACATGCCATGATCACATGACATGATCACATGACATGATCACATGACATGATCACATGACATGACATGGTAAAATGACGTGATCACATGACGTGATCACATGACGTGATCACATGACGTGATCACATGACGTGATCACATGACGTGATCACATGACGTGATCAAATGACGTGATCACATGATGTGACCACATGACGTGATCACGTGATGTGACCACATGACGTGATGACATGACATGACATGATCACATGACGTGATCACATGACATGATCACATGACATGATCAAATGACCTGATCACATGACATGATCACATGACATAATCAAATGACATGATCACATGGCATGATCACATGACATGACGTGATCATATGACATGATCACATGACATGATCACATGACATGACTTGATCACATGACGTGATCACATGACATGATCACATGACATGACCACATGACATGATCAAATGACCTGATCACATGACGTTATCACATGACGTGATCACATGACGTGATGTGATCACATGACGTGATCACATGACGTGAGCACATGACATGATCACATGACATGACATGGTCACATGACATGATCACATGACATGACATGGTCACATGATGTGATCACATGACATGACATGATAACATGACATGATCACATGACATGGTCACATGACATGACATGGTCACATGACGTGATCACATGACATGATCACATGACGTGATCACATGACGTGACCACATGACGTGATCACATGACGTGACCACATGACGTGATCAAATGACGTGATCAAATGACGTGATCACATGACGTGATCACATGACGTGATCAATTGACATGATCACATGACATAATCAAATGACGTGATCACATGACATGATCACATGACATGATCACATGACATGATCACATGACATGACATGATAACATGACATGATTACATGACATGATCACATGACGTGATCACATGACATGATCGCATGACTTGATCACATGACATGATCACATGACTTGATAACATGACGTGATCACATGACATGATCACATGACATGACCACATGACATGATCAAATGACATGATCACATGACGTGATCGCATGACGTGATCACATGAAGTGATCACATCACATGACGTGATCACATCACATGACATGACGTGATTACATGCCGTGATCACATGACGTGATCACATGACGTGATTACATGCCGTGATCACATGACGTGATCACATGACGTGACCACATGACGTGATCAAATGACATGATCACATGACGTGATCACATGACATGACATGATCACATGACATAATCACATCACATGACATGATTACATGACATGATCACATGACATGATCACATGACATGATCACATGACATGATCACATGACATGATCACATGACATGACATGATCACATGACATGACATGGTCACATGACGTGATCACATGACGTGATCACATGACATGATCAAATGACGTGATCACATGACGTGACCACATGACGTGATCACATGACGTTATCACATGACGTGATCACATGACATGATCACATGACATGATCAAATGACCTGATCACATGACATGATCACATGACATAATCAAATGACATGATCACATGACATGATCACATGACATGACGTGATGATATGACGTGATCACATGACATGATCACATGAGATGATCACATGACAGGATCACATGACAAGACTTGATCACATGACGTGATCACATGACGTGATCACATGACGTGATCACATGACATGATCACATGACATGAGCACATGACATGACATGGTCACATGACATGATTACATGATATGATCACATGACGTGATCACATGACATGGTCACATTACATGATCACATGACATGAGCACATGACATGACATGGTCACATGACATGATTACATGACATGGTCACATGACGTGATCACATGACGTGATCACATGACGTGATCACATGACGTGACCACATGACGTGATCACATGACGTGATCACATGACGTGACCACATGACGTGATCAAATGACGTGATCACATGACATGATCAATTGACATGATCACATGACATAATCAAATGACGTGATCACATGACATGATCACATGACATGACATGATCACATGACATGATCACATGACATGACATGATAACATGACATGATTACATGACATGATCACATGACGTGATCACATGACATGATCGCATGACTTGATCACATGACATGATCACATGACTTGATAACATGACGTGATCACATGACATGATCACATGACATGACCACATGACATGATCAAATGACATGATCACATGACGTGATCGCATGACGTGATCACATGAAGTGATCACATCACATGACGTGATCACATCACATGACATGACGTGATTACATGCCGTGATCACATGACGTGATCACATGACGTGATTACATGCCGTGATCACATGACGTGATCACATGACGTGACCACATGACGTGATCAAATGACATGATCACATGACGTGATCACATGACATGACATGATCACATGACATAATCACATCACATGACATGATTACATGACATGATCACATGACATGATCACATGACATGATCACATGACATGATCACATGACATGATCACATGACATGACATGATCACATGACATGACATGGTCACATGACGTGATCACATGACGTGATCACATGACGTGATCACATGACGTGATCACATGACATGATCAAATGACGTGATCACATGACGTGACCACATGACGTGATCACATGACGTTATCACATGACGTGATCACATGACATGATCACATGACATGATCAAATGACCTGATCACATGACATGATCACATGACATAATCAAATGACATGATCACATGACATGATCACATGACATGACGTGATGATATGACGTGATCACATGACATGATCACATGAGATGATCACATGACAGGATCACATGACAGGATCACATGACATGACTTGATCACATGACGTGATCACATGACGTGATCACATGACGTGATCACATGACATGATCACATGACATGAGCACATGACATGACATGGTCACATGACATGATTACATGATATGATCACATGACGTGATCACATGACATGGTCACATTACATGATCACATGACATGAGCACATGACATGACATGGTCACATGACATGATTACATGACATGGTCACATGACGTGATCACATGACGTGATCACATGACGTGATCACATGACGTGACCACATGACGTGATCACATGACGTGATCACATGACGTGACCACATGACGTGATCAAATGACGTGATCACATGACGTGATCACATGACGTGATCACATGACATAATCAAATGACGTGATCACATGACGTGATCACATGACATGACATGATCACATGACATGATCACATGACATGACATGATCACATGACATGATAACATGACATGATTACATGACGTGATCACATGACATGATCGCATGACTTGATCACATGACATGATCGCATGACTTGATCACATGACATGACCACATGACATGATCACATGACATGACCACATGACATGATCAAATGACATGATCACATGACGTGATCGCATGACGTGATCACATGAAGTGATCACATCACATGACATGACGTGATCACATCACATGACATGACGTGATTACATGCCGTGATCACATTACGTGATCACATGACGTGATCACATGACATGACATAATCACATGACATGATCACATGACATGATCACATGACATGACATAATCACATGACATGATCACATGACATGATCACATGATATGATCACATGAGATGATCACATGATATGATCACATGACATGACATGATAACATGATCACATGACATGATCACATGACATGACATGATCACATGACTTGATCACAGGACGTGTTCACATGACATGATCACATGACATGACCACATGACATGATCAAATGACATGATCACATGACGTGATCACATGACGTGATCACATGACGTGATCACATCACATGACGTGATTAATGACGTGATCACATGACGTGATCACATGACGTGATCACATGACGTGATCACATGACGTGATCACATGACATGATCACATGACGTGATCAAATGACGTGATCATATGACGTGATCATATGACGTGATCACATGACGTGATCACATGACATGACATGATTACATGACATGATCACATGACATGATCACATGACATGATCACATGACATGATCACATGACATGACATGACATGATTACATGACATAACATGATCACATGACGTGATCACATGACGTGATCACATGACGTGATCACATGACGTGATCATATGCCGTGATCACATGCCATGATCACATGACATGATCACATGACATGATCACATGACATGATCACATGACATGACATGGTAAAATGACGTGATCACATGACGTGATCACATGACGTGATCACATGACGTGATCACATGACGTGATCAAATGACGTGATCACATGACGTGATCAAATGACGTGATCACATGATGTGACCACATGACGTGATCACGTGATGTGACCACATGACGTGATCACATGACATGACATGATCACATGACGTGATCACATGACATGATCACATGACATGATCAAATGACCTGATCACATGACATGATCACATGACATAATCAAATGACATGATCACATGGCATGATCACATGACATGACGTGATCATATGACATGATCACATGACATGATCACATGACATGACTTGATCACATGACGTGATCACATGACATGATCACATGACATGACCACATGACATGATCAAATGACCTGATCACATGACGTTATCACATGACGTTATCACATGACGTGATCACATGACGTGATGTGATCACATGACGTGAGCACATGACATGATCACATGACATGACATGGTCACATGACATGATCACATGACATGACATGGTCACATGATGTGATCACATGACATGACATGATAACATGACATGATCACATGACATGGTCACATGACATGACATGGTCACATGACGTGATCACATGACATGATCACATGACGTGATCACATGACGTGACCACATGACGTGATCAAATGACGTGATCAAATGACGTGATCACATGACGTGATCACATGACGTGATCAATTGACATGATCACATGACATAATCAAATGACGTGATCACATGACATGATCACATGACATGATCACATGACATGATCACATGACATGATCACATGACATGACATGATAACATGACATGATCACATGACGTGATCACATGACATGATCGCATGACTTGATCACATGACATGATCACATGACTTGATAACATGACGTGATCACATGACATGATCACATGACATGACCACATGACATGATCAAATGACATGATCACATGACGTGATCGCATGACGTGATCACATGAAGTGATCACATCACATGACGTGATCACATCACATGACATGACGTGATTACATGCCGTGATCACATGACGTGATCACATGACGTGATTACATGCCGTGATCACATGACGTGATCACATGACGTGACCACATGACGTGATCAAATGACATGATCACATGACGTGATCACATGACATGACATGATCACATGACATAATCACATCACATGACATGATCACATGACGTGATCACATGACATGACATGATCACATGACATAATCACATCACATGACATGATTACATGACATGATCACATGACATGATCACATGACATGATCACATGACATGATCACATGACATGACATGATCACATGACATGACATGGTCACATGACGTGATCACATGACGTGATCACATGACGTGATCACATGACGTGATCACATGACATGATCAAATGACGTGATCACATGACGTGACCACATGACGTGATCACATGACGTTATCACATGACGTGATCACATGACATGTTCACATGACATGATCAAATGACCAGATCACATGACATGATCACATGACATAATCAAATGACATGATCACATGACATGATCACATGACATGACGTGATTACATGCCGTGATCACATGACGTGATCACATGACGTGATCACATGACGTGATCACATGACGTGATCACATGACGTGATCACATGACGTGATCAAATGATGTGATCACATGCCGTGATCACATGACGTGATCACATGACGTGATCACATGACGTGATCACATGACGTGATCACATGACGTGATCACATGACGTGATCACATGACGTGATCACATGACATGACATAATCACATGACATGATCACATGACATGATCACATGACATGACATAATCACATGACATGATCACATGACATGATCACATGATATGATCACATGAGATGATCACATGATATGACCACATGACATGATCACATGACATGATCACATGACATGACATGATAACATGATCACATGACATGATCACATGACATGACATGATCACATGACTTGATCACAGGACGTGTTCACATGACATGATCACATGACATGACCACATGATTTGATCAAATGACATGATCACATGACGTGATCACATGACGTGATCACATGACGTGATCACATCACATGACGTGATTAATGACGTGATCACATGACGTGATCACATGACGTGATCACATGACGTGATCACATGACGTGATCACATGACATGATCACATGACGTGATCAAATGACGTGATCATATGACGTGATCATATGACGTGATCACATGACGTGATCACATGACATGACATGATTACATGACATGATCACATGACATGATCACATGACATGATCACATGACATGATCACATGACATGATCACATGACATGACATGACATGATTACATGACATAACATGATCACATGACGTGATCACATGACGTGATCACATGACGTGATCACATGACGTGATCATATGCCGTGATCACATGCCATGATCACATGACATGATCACATGACATGATCACATGACATGATCACATGACATGACATGGTAAAATGACGTGATCACATGCCGTGATCACATGACGTGATCAAATGACGTGATCACATGACGTGATCAAATGACGTGATCACATGATGTGACCACATGACGTGATCACGTGATGTGACCACATGACGTGATCACATGACATGACATGATCACATGACGTGATCACATGACATGATCACATGACATGATCAAATGACCTGATCACATGACATGATCACATGACATAATCAAATGACATGATCACATGGCATGATCACATGACATGACGTGATCATATGACATGATCACATGACATGATCACATGACATGACTTGATCACATGACGTGATCACATGACATGATCACATGACATGACCACATGACATGATCAAATGACCTGATCACATGACGTGATCACATGACGTGATCACATGACGTGATCACATGACATGACATGGTCACATGACATGATCACATGACATGACATGGTCACATGATGTCATCACATGACATGACATGATAACATGACATGATCACATGACATGGTCACATGACATGACATGGTCACATGACGTGATCACATGACATGATCACATGACGTGATCACATGACGTGACCACATGACGTGATCACATGACGTGACCACATGACGTGATCAAATGACGTGATCAAATGACGTGATCACATGACGTGATCACATGACGTGATCAATTGACATGATCACATGACATAATCAAATGACGTGATCACATGACATGATCACATGACATGATCACATGCCATGATCACATGACATGATCACAGGACATGACATGATAACATGACATGATTACATGACATGATCACATGACGTGATCACATGACATGATCGCATGACTTGATCACATGACATGATCACATGACTTGATAACATGACGTGATCACATGACATGATCACATGACATGACCACATGACATGATCAAATGACATGATCACATGACGTGATCGCATGACGTGATCACATGAAGTGATCACATCACATGACGTGATCACATCACATGACATGACGTGATTACATGCCGTGATCACATGACGTGATCACATGACGTGATTACATGCCGTGATCACATGACGTGATCACATGACGTGACCACATGACGTGATCAAATGACATGATCACATGACGTGATCACATGACATGACATGATCACATGACATAATCACATCACATGACATGATTACATGACATGATCACATGACATGATCACATGACATGATCACATGACATGATCACATGACATGACATGATCACATGACATGACATGGTCACATGACGTGATCACATGACGTGATCACATGACGTGATCACATGACGTGATCACATGACATGATCAAATGACGTGATCACATGACGTGACCACATGACGTGATCACATGACGTGATCACATGACGTTATCACATGACGTGATCACATGACATGATCACATGACATGATCAAATGACCTGATCACATGACATGATCACATGACATAATCAAATGACATGATCACATGACATGATCACATGACATGACGTGATGATATGACATGATCACATGACATGATCACATGAGATGATCACATGACAGGATCACATGACATGACTTGATCACATGACGTGATCACATGACGTGATCACATGACGTGATCACATGACATGATCACATGACATGAGCACATGACATGACATGGTCACATGACATGATTACATGATATGATCACATGACGTGATCACATGACATGGTCACATTACATGATCACATGACATGAGCACATGACATGACATGGTCACATGACATGATTACATGACATGGTCACATGACGTGATCACATGACGTGATCACATGACGTGATCACATGACGTGACCACATGACGTGATTACATGACGTGATCACATGACGTGACCACATGACGTGATCAAATGACGTGATCACATGACGTGATCACATGACGTGATCACATGACATAATCAAATGACGTGATCACATTACGTGATCACATGACGTGATCACATGACATGACATAATCACATGACATGATCACATGACATGATCACATGACATGACATAATCACATGACATGATCACATGACATGATCACATGATATGATCACATGAGATGATCACATGATATGATCACATGACATGACATGATAACATGATCACATGACATGATCACATGACATGACATGATCACATGACTTGATCACAGGACGTGTTCACATGACATGATCACATGACATGACCACATGACATGATCAAATGACATGATCACATGACGTGATCACATGACGTGATCACATGACGTGATCACATCACATGACGTGATTAATGACGTGATCACATGACGTGATCACATGACGTGATCACATGACGTGATCACATGACGTGATCACATGACATGATCACATGACGTGATCAAATGACGTGATCATATGACGTGATCATATGACGTGATCACATGACGTGATCACATGACATGACATGATTACATGACATGATCACATGACATGATCACATGACATGATCACATGACATGATCACATGACATGACATGACATGATTACATGACATAACATGATCACATGACGTGATCACATGACGTGATCACATGACGTGATCACATGACGTGATCATATGCCGTGATCACATGCCATGATCACATGACATGATCACATGACATGATCACATGACATGATCACATGACATGACATGGTAAAATGACGTGATCACATGACGTGATCACATGACGTGATCACATGACGTGATCACATGACGTGATCAAATGACGTGATCACATGACGTGATCAAATGACGTGATCACATGATGTGACCACATGACGTGATCACGTGATGTGACCACATGACGTGATCACATGACATGACATGATCACATGACGTGATCACATGACATGATCACATGACATGATCAAATGACCTGATCACATGACATGATCACATGACATAATCAAATGACATGATCACATGGCATGATCACATGACATGACGTGATCATATGACATGATCACATGACATGATCACATGACATGACTTGATCACATGACGTGATCACATGACATGATCACATGACATGACCACATGACATGATCAAATGACCTGATCACATGACGTTATCACATGACGTTATCACATGACGTGATCACATGACGTGATGTGATCACATGACGTGAGCACATGACATGATCACATGACATGACATGGTCACATGACATGATCACATGACATGACATGGTCACATGATGTGATCACATGACATGACATGATAACATGACATGATCACATGACATGGTCACATGACATGACATGGTCACATGACGTGATCACATGACATGATCACATGACGTGATCACATGACGTGACCACATGACGTGATCAAATGACGTGATCAAATGACGTGATCACATGACGTGATCACATGACGTGATCAATTGACATGATCACATGACATAATCAAATGACGTGATCACATGACATGATCACATGACATGATCACATGACATGATCACATGACATGATCACATGACATGACATGATAACATGACATGATCACATGACGTGATCACATGACATGATCGCATGACTTGATCACATGACATGATCACATGACTTGATAACATGACGTGATCACATGACATGATCACATGACATGACCACATGACATGATCAAATGACATGATCACATGACGTGATCGCATGACGTGATCACATGAAGTGATCACATCACATGACGTGATCACATCACATGACATGACGTGATTACATGCCGTGATCACATGACGTGATCACATGACGTGATTACATGCCGTGATCACATGACGTGATCACATGACGTGACCACATGACGTGATCAAATGACATGATCACATGACGTGATCACATGACATGACATGATCACATGACATAATCACATCACATGACATGATCACATGACGTGATCACATGACATGACATGATCACATGACATAATCACATCACATGACATGATTACATGACATGATCACATGACATGATCACATGACATGATCACATGACATGATCACATGACATGACATGATCACATGACATGACATGGTCACATGACGTGATCACATGACGTGATCACATGACGTGATCACATGACGTGATCACATGACATGATCAAATGACGTGATCACATGACGTGACCACATGACGTGATCACATGACGTTATCACATGACGTGATCACATGACATGTTCACATGACATGATCAAATGACCAGATCACATGACATGATCACATGACATAATCAAATGACATGATCACATGACATGATCACATGACATGACGTGATTACATGCCGTGATCACATGACGTGATCACATGACGTGATCACATGACGTGATCACATGACGTGATCACATGACGTGATCACATGACGTGATCAAATGATGTGATCACATGCCGTGATCACATGACGTGATCACATGACGTGATCACATGACGTGATCACATGACGTGATCACATGACGTGATCACATGACGTGATCACATGACGTGATCACATGACATGACATAATCACATGACATGATCACATGACATGATCACATGACATGACATAATCACATGACATGATCACATGACATGATCACATGATATGATCACATGAGATGATCACATGATATGACCACATGACATGATCACATGACATGATCACATGACATGACATGATAACATGATCACATGACATGATCACATGACATGACATGATCACATGACTTGATCACAGGACGTGTTCACATGACATGATCACATGACATGACCACATGATATGATCAAATGACATGATCACATGACGTGATCACATGACGTGATCACATGACGTGATCACATCACATGACGTGATTAATGACGTGATCACATGACGTGATCACATGACGTGATCACATGACGTGATCACATGACGTGATCACATGACATGATCACATGACGTGATCAAATGACGTGATCATATGACGTGATCATATGACGTGATCACATGACGTGATCACATGACATGACATGATTACATGACATGATCACATGACATGATCACATGACATGATCACATGACATGATCACATGACATGATCACATGACATGACATGACATGATTACATGACATAACATGATCACATGACGTGATCACATGACGTGATCACATGACGTGATCACATGACGTGATCATATGCCGTGATCACATGCCATGATCACATGACATGATCACATGACATGATCACATGACATGATCACATGACATGACATGGTAAAATGACGTGATCACATGCCGTGATCACATGACGTGATCAAATGACGTGATCACATGACGTGATCAAATGACGTGATCACATGATGTGACCACATGACGTGATCACGTGATGTGACCACATGACGTGATCACATGACATGACATGATCACATGACGTGATCACATGACATGATCACATGACATGATCAAATGACCTGATCACATGACATGATCACATGACATAATCAAATGACATGATCACATGGCATGATCACATGACATGACGTGATCATATGACATGATCACATGACATGATCACATGACATGACTTGATCACATGACGTGATCACATGACATGATCACATGACATGACCACATGACATGATCAAATGACCTGATCACATGACGTGATCACATGACGTGATCACATGACGTGATCACATGACATGACATGGTCACATGACATGATCACATGACATGACATGGTCACATGATGTCATCACATGACATGACATGATAACATGACATGATCACATGACATGGTCACATGACATGACATGGTCACATGACGTGATCACATGACATGATCACATGACGTGATCACATGACGTGACCACATGACGTGATCACATGACGTGACCACATGACGTGATCAAATGACGTGATCAAATGACGTGATCACATGACGTGATCACATGACGTGATCAATTGACATGATCACATGACATAATCAAATGACGTGATCACATGACATGATCACATGACATGATCACATGCCATGATCACATGACATGATCACAGGACATGACATGATAACATGACATGATTACATGACATGATCACATGACGTGATCACATGACATGATCGCATGACTTGATCACATGACATGATCACATGACTTGATAACATGACGTGATCACATGACATGATCACATGACATGACCACATGACATGATCAAATGACATGATCACATGACGTGATCGCATGACGTGATCACATGAAGTGATCACATCACATGACGTGATCACATCACATGACATGACGTGATTACATGCCGTGATCACATGACGTGATCACATGACGTGATTACATGCCGTGATCACATGACGTGATCACATGACGTGACCACATGACGTGATCAAATGACATGATCACATGACGTGATCACATGACATGACATGATCACATGACATAATCACATCACATGACATGATTACATGACATGATCACATGACATGATCACATGACATGATCACATGACATGATCACATGACATGACATGATCACATGACATGACATGGTCACATGACGTGATCACATGACGTGATCACATGACGTGATCACATGACGTGATCACATGACATGATCAAATGACGTGATCACATGACGTGACCACATGACGTGATCACATGACGTGATCACATGACGTTATCACATGACGTGATCACATGACATGATCACATGACATGATCAAATGACCTGATCACATGACATGATCACATGACATAATCAAATGACATGATCACATGACATGATCACATGACATGACGTGATGATATGACATGATCACATGACATGATCACATGAGATGATCACATGACAGGATCACATGACATGACTTGATCACATGACGTGATCACATGACGTGATCACATGACATGATCACATGACATGAGCACATGACATGACATGGTCACATGACATGATTACATGATATGATCACATGACGTGATCACATGACATGGTCACATTACATGATCACATGACATGAGCACATGACATGACATGGTCACATGACATGATTACATGACATGGTCACATGACGTGATCACATGACGTGATCACATGACGTGATCACATGACGTGACCACATGACGTGATTACATGACGTGATCACATGACGTGACCACATGACGTGATCAAATGACGTGATCACATGACGTGATCACATGACGTGATCACATGACATAATCAAATGACGTGATCACATGACGTGATCACATGACATGACATGATCACATGACATGATCACATGACATGACATGATCACATGACATGACATGATAACATGACATGATTACATGACGTGATCACATGACATGATCGCATGACTTGATCACATGACATGATCGCATGACTTGATCACATGACATGACCACATGACATGATCACATGACATGACCACATGACATGATCAAATGACATGATCACATGACGTGATCACATGAAGTGATCACATCACATGACATGACGTGATCACATCACATGACATGACGTGATTAATGCCGTGATCACATGACGTGATCACATGACGTGATCACATGACGTGATCACATGACGTGATCACATGACGTGATCACATGACGTGATCAAATGATGTGATCACATGACGTGATCACATGACGTGATCACATGACGTGATCACATGACGTGATCACATGACGTGATCACATGACGTGATCAAATGATGTGATCACATGACGTGATCACATGACGTGATCACATGACGTGACCACATCAAATCAAATCATCAAATCAAATCAAATCAATTTATTTTTGTAAGGCCCAAAATCACAACAACAGTTGCCTCTGAGGGCCACAGGGAGAAATGAATCAACAATGTCTGTGGTTGCGATGGAGTCAGACAATGTCTGTGGTGGCGAGGGACAATGTCCCAGGGTCCTCTGTCTTTAGACTCTCCTTCTCGGCCAGGAAAAACTACAAAAAGACCTCTTTGGGAAAAAAGCGTAGAAACCTGGAGGAGTTCCAGTGAAGGAGAGATCCGACTCTCACAGACGGACAGACGGACACGAGGGAGACTGGAACTGGACCCACTCTTCAGGCAGATGAGGGACCGTCTGAGGCGAGCTGGACCCACTCTTCTGTGATCATGTCATTTGATCACTCCACATGACGTGATCAAATGACATGATCACATGACATGACATTATTACATGACATGATCACATGACATGATCACATGACATGATCACATGACATGATCACATGACATGATCACATGACATGACATGGTCACATGACGTGATCACATGACGTGATCACATGACGTGATCACATGACGTGATCAAATGACGTGATCACATGACATGATCAAATGACGTGATCACATGACGTGACCACATGACGTGATCACATGACGTGATCACATGACGTGATCACATGACGTGATCAAATGACGTGATCACATGACATGATCAAATGACGTGATCACATGACGTGATCAAATGACGTGATCACATGACATGATCAAATGACGTGATCACATGACATGATCAAATGACATGATCACATGACATGATCAAATGACCTGATCACATGACATGATCACATGACATAATCAAATGACATGATCACATGACATGATCACATGACATGACGTGATCATATGACGTGATCACATGACATGATCACATGACATGATCACATGACATGATCACATGACATGATCACATGACATGATCACATGACATGACTTGATCACATGACGTGATCACATGACATGATCACATGACATGACCACATGACATGATCAAATGACATGATCACATGACGTGATCACATGATGTGATCACATGACGTGATCAAATGACCTTATCACATGACATGATCACATGACATAATCAAATGACATGATCACATGACATGATCACATGACATGACGTGATCATATGACGTGATCACATGACATGATCACATGACATGATCACATGACATGATCACATGACATGATCACATGACATGACTTGATCACATGACGTGATCACATGACATGACCACATGACATGATCAAATGACATGATCACATGACGTGATCACATGATGTGATCACATGATGTGATCACATGACGTGATCAAATGACATGATCACATGACATGAGCACATGACATGACATGGTCACATGACATGATTACATGACATGATCACATGACGTGATCACATGACATGGTCACATTACATGATCGCATGACTTGATCACATGACATGTTCACATGACATGATCACATGATATGACCACATGACGTGATTAATGACGTGATCACATGACGTGATCACATGACATGATCAAATGACGTGATCACATGACATGATCAAATGACGTGATCATATGACGTGATCACATGACGTGACCACATGACGTGATCACATGACATGATCACATGACATGATCACATGACATGATCACATGACATGACATAATCACATGACATGATCACATGACATGATCACATGACATGATCACATGACATAATCACATGACATAATCACATGACATGATCACATGACATGATCACATGACATGATCACATGACATGACATGACATGATTACATGACATGACATGATTACATGACATGATCACATGACATGATCACATGACATAATCACATGACATGATCACATGACATGACATGATTACATGACATGATCACATGACATGATCACATGACATGACATGATCACATGACGTGATCACATGATGTGATCACATGACGTGATCACATGCCGTGATCACATGCCATGATCACATGACATGATCACATGACATGATCACATGACATGACATGGTCACATGACGTGATCACATGACGTGATCACATGACGTGATCACATGACGTGATCACATGACGTGATCACATGACGTGATCACATGATGTGATCAAATGACGTGATCACATGACGTGATCAAATGACGTGATTACATGATGTGACCACATGACGTGATCACATGACATGATATGATCACATGACCTGATCACATGACATGATCACATGACATAATCAAATGACATGATCACATGACATGATCACATGACATGACGTGATCATATGACATGATCACATGACATGATCACATGACATGATCACATGACATGACGTGATCACATGACATGATCAAATGACATGATCACATGACATGATCACATGACATGACGTGATCACATGACATGATCAAATGACATGATCACATGACATGATCAAATGACCTGATCACATGACATGATCACATGACATAATCAAATGACATGATCACATGACATGATCACATGACATGACGTGATCATATGACGTGATCACATGACATGATGACATGACATGATGACATGACATGATCACATGACATGATCACATGACATGATCACATGACATGACTTGATCACATGACGTGATCACATGACATGATCACATGACATGACCACATGACATGATCAAATGACATGATCACATGACGTGATCACATGATGTGATCACATGACGTGATCAAATGACATGATCACATGACATGAGCACATGACATGACATGGTCACATGACATGATTACATGACATGATCACATGACGTGATCCCATCTCATGGTCACATTACATGATCGCATGACTTGATCACATGACGTGTTCACATGACATGATCACATGACATGACCACATGACGTGATTAATGACGTGATCACATGACCTGATCACATGACATGATCAAATGACCTGATCACATGACATGATCACATGACATGATCACATGACATAATCAAATGACATGATCACATGACATGATCACATGACATGACGTGATCATATGACGTGATCACATGACATGATCACATGACATGATCACATGACATGATCACATGACATGATCACATGACATGACTTGATCACATGACGTGATCACATGACATGATCACATGACATGACCACATGACATGATCAAATGACATGATCACATGACGTGATCACATGATGTGATCACATGACGTGATCAAATGACATGATCACATGACATGAGCACATGACATGACAAGGTCACATGACATGATTACATGACATGATCACATGACGTGATCACATGACATGGTCACATTACATGATCGCATGACTTGATCACATGACGTGTTCACATGACATGATCACATGACATGACCACATGACGTGATTAATGACGTGATCACATGACGTGATCACATGACGTGATCACATGACGTGATCACATGACGTGATCAAATGACGTGATCACATGACGTGATCACATGACGTGACCACATGACGTGATCACATGACATGATCACATGCATGATCACATGACATGATCACATGACATGACATAATCACATGACATGATCACATGACATGATCACATGACATAATCACATGACATAATCACATGACATAATCACATGACATAATCACATGACATGATCACATGACATGATCACATGACATGATCACATGACATGACATGATCACATGACATGACATGATTACATGACATGATCACATGACATGATCACATGACATAATCACATGACATGACATAATCACATGACATGATCACATGACATGATCACATGACATCACATGATTACATGACATGATCACATGACATGATCACATGACATGATCACATGACATGACATGATCACATGACGTGATCACATGATGTGATCACATGACGTGATCACATGATGTGATCACATGACGTGATCACATGATGTGATCACATGACGTGATCACATGCCGTGATCACATGCCATGATCACATGACATGATCACATGACATGATCACATGACATGACATGGTCACATGACGTGATCACATGACGTGATCACATGACGTGATCACATGACGTGATCAAATGACGTGATCACATGACGTGATCAAATGACGTGATTACATGATGTGACCACATAACGTGATCACATGACATGATATGATCACATGACCTGATCACATGACATGATCACATGACATAATCAAATGACATGATCACATGACATGATCACATGACATGACGTGATCACATGACATGATCACATGACATGACCACATGACATGATCAAATGACCTGATCACATGACGTGATCACATGATGTGATCACATGACGTGATCACATGACATGATCACATGACATGACATGGTCACATGACGTGATCACATGACGTGATCACATTACGTGATCACATGACATGATCACATGACATGATCACATGACATGTCACTGAATATTGGCTCTATTATTTCCTTGAATTTTGAGATAGATTTTTCAGATATTGTCCTTTTCATTATAACTTTATTTTGTGGGACTGGATGATCTCTAAGAATAAACTGAAATGTAATTATGAAATTATCTGACTATATAGGGTTTTGAGGGAGGACAATGAGGTCACTAATCTCTGTTCCATACGTTAGGACAAGATCCAGAGTGTTCTTGTGAGTGTGAGTCGCTTTATTTACATTCTGAGTGAAACCAATGCTGTCTAACAAGGCGCTGAAGGCATTACTGAGAGAGTCATCACTCATGTTCACGTGGATATTAAAGTCTCCAACTATAACTATTTTATCCCAGGCTAACACTAAGTTTGATATAAAGTCAGAAAACTCTGTTAAAATCTCTGAATAGGGACCAGGGGGTCGGTAGATAACTATGAACAAAACTCCTTTTTGGTTTTTCATATTTGGACATGTGATTGACACATGAGGCTTTAAATGAGTGAAATGCATTGTTAGTTTTAGGGCTCATGAGTCGGCTTGAGTGTGAGATCACTGCCACACCACCACCTCGGCCTGGTGGTGGGCTAGGGCTGGCCTGATAAAGTAAAGCGAATAAATGATAACAAATAATAATAACCAAATGTATTTATCTGTAATGTAAAATCATGATTTGCATGATTGTGTAGACGTACGGTCACATTTGAGCCTAATTGCTCATCTATTTGGAACCAATACATCGGTCCCTGAGAACAACATGCAGTGACTCGCCTCTCCACAGACCTGACCCATGGAGGTAGAAATGTTTAATGCCATATTGTGCAATAGCCGGTAAGGCATTATCTCCATGGAGACGAGCTGGTTGCAGACGGTTCCACGCAGCAGGTTTGACATGAAACTGTGTCTTTGTGTTTCAGTGTGACAGAGATCGCAGTCATCGGCCCTCCAGAGCTCTACAGGACTGGGTTCCTCTCCCTGGGGCCCGTCTCCTCTCTGAACATTGCCTGGGTGCGCTCTGTGAACCAGCTGGCTCGTCTGCTGCCCGTCTGCTTTGTGGCCAACACGGCCAAGTCAGTCCTTTCACACACGCTTTATCTCCATCATCATTACAATCATGAGAACTGAGAACTGTAACTTCCTGTCTTTCCAGCTTACAGTCCGATCCCAGATGTGTGTGGCTGTACCAACGTATGTACTGAACACACCGCACATTACAATGACTCAGAGCTGAGAGAGGGATGCAGAGGAGGAGGAGGGGAGGCGGTGATGAAAGGGATGCAGAGGAGGAGGAGGGGAGGCGGTGATGAAAGGGATGCAGAGGAGGAGGAGGAGGAGGGGAGGCGGTGATGAGAGGGATGCAGAGGAGGAGGAGGAGGAGGGGAGGCGGTGATGAGAGGGATGCAGAGGAGGAGGAGGGGAGGCGGTGATGAAAGGGATGCGGAGGAGGAGGAGGAGGAGGAGGGGAGGCGGTGATGAGAGGGATGCAGAGGAGGAGGGGAAGCGGTGATGAAAGGGATGCAGAGGAGGAGGAGGGGAGGCGGTGATGAAAGGGATGCAGAGGAGGAGGAGGAGGAGGGGAGGCGGTGATGAGAGAGGGATGCAGAGGAGGAGGAGGGGAGGCGGTGATGAGAGGGATGCAGAGGAAGAGGAGGAGGAGGGGAGGCGGTGATGAAAGGGATGCAGAGGAGGAGGAGGGGAAGCGGTGATGAGAGGGATGCAGAGGAGGAGGAGGGGAGGCGGTGATGAGAGGGATGCAGAGGAGGAGGAGGGGAAGCGGTGATGAGAGGGATGCAGAGGAGGAGGAGGGGAGGCGGTGATGAGAGGGATGCAGAGGAGGAGGAGGGGAAGCGGTGATGAGAGGGATGCAGAGGAGGAGGAGGGGAGGCGGTGATGAGAGGGATGCAGAGGAGGAGGAGGAGGGGAGGCGGTGATGAGAGGGATGCAGAGGAGGAGGAGGGGAGGCGGTGATGAGAGAGGGATGCAGAGGAGGAGGAGGGGAGGCAGTGATGAGAGAGGGATGCAGAGGAGGAGGAGGGGAGGTGGTGATGAGAGGGATGCAGAGGAGGAGGAGGGGAGGCGGTGATGAGAAGGATGCAGAGGAGGAGGAGGGGAGGCGGTGATGAGAGGGATGCAGAGGAGGAGGAGGAGGAGGAGGGGAGGCGGTGATGAGAGGGATGCAGAGGAGGAGGAGGGGAGGCGGTGGATGAGAGGGGTGCAGAGGAGGAGGAGGGGAGGTGGTGGATGAGAGGGATGCAGAGGAGGGGGAGGGGAGACGGTAGATGCAGAGGAGGAGGAGGATAGGTGGTGGATGAGAGGGATGCAGAGGAGGAGGAGGGGAGACGGTAGATGCAGAGGAGGAGGAGGATAGGTGGTGGATGAGAGGGATGCAGAGGAGGAGGGGGGGAGGTGGTGGATGAGTGGGATGCAGAGGAGGAGGAGGGGAGGCGGTGATGAGAGGGATACAGAGGAGGAGGGGAGGTGGTGGATGAGAGAGGTGCAGAGGAGGTGCGCCGTGCCATAGGGAGTGACTTGGGTGCGTGGATTGAGGATGGGGAACAGGTGCGGGAGGCGATGTCCCGGGCGTCCTCTGTCCTGGCTCCTCCTTCTCGGGCAGGAAAAAGGACTAAAACCTCCTCGGGAAAAGTAAAAACCTGGAGGAGTTCCAGAGTGAAGGAGGACCTGACCCTCACAGGAGGACGCCCGGCTTGGGAGCGTTGACAGAGGCTGGGGAGAGGTGGCCCTGGCGTGGCGGTGGACGTAGATGGCGAGTTAGGTCTTCACCAGGTTTGAACTCAAACCCAAGATTTGATTATTCCTGGACTGAACCAGTCCAAAACTGGCTTCACTTTCATTGTAAAAATATATGCACCACAACAGTCTTTCTTTAGCTACCAAAGATATGATATACATTTGAGAGAACATGTACAGGATCCGATTACATTCATAAGGAATATGCATTATTATGCACTGACCCCTGATGACGTGGCTCGCCTCAAGTTACACTTTTTTCCCACAAATGAGACAAATTGTATCACTATTTACCCAATTCTTTCCACAAAAAAGCCACTTTTCGCTCAGGATTTGTTTCCACAAATTAGAAAATGATACCCACAAATTCTCCTTTTATTTTCTGTTGAAATCGTCAATTTGTACAAATGTGGGGACAGTATTATGTAATATCTGTATAAGTGATAGAAGTGTGCTCCACGTCACATGATGATGATGTCAAACCCACATCACTGTGGGCTGTGGTTAAACATGAAGCCTGGCATATGTGCTGCCACCTTAACCACTCCACCACCTGCAGCACCTGAGGGCAGCTTAAGTAGTGATGGGACAATACATTGTTTAAATCAATAAGTTAAGTAATTCATACTTTATACTGATACTTACACTGATCTAACTATAGGGCTGAAGGCAATTCAAATCAAGCATACGTTATTTTACATTATTAATGTATAAATGTAAATAGAATGACCCTACACAATATTATAAGATAAGATAAGATATTCCTTTATTGTCCCACATGGGGAAGAAAAGAACAGATCACTTATAGAAAGTTTGAAAAACACTCTCAGTAGAAGATCTCCTATAAACAAAACCTCCCATTTCCCAACAAGAGATGGAGGGGAAAATAATAAAGATAAAAATAAATAAATACATAAATACCATTGCATGTGATCACGACAGTAATTGCACATGAATATGTGTCACGACAGCACATGGATTGCACATGAATTGCACAGTAATTGCACATATGACAGAATTGCACATGGTTAGGTCAGTATTGTGAGTGTTCAGGACTAACAGTTTTTGTTATAAAGTCTGACAGCAGCAGAAGGAAAGACCTACGGAACCTTTCCTTCACACAGCGAGGGTGGATCAGTCTCTCACTGAAGTTGCTCTCCAGAGCGGAGAGAGTGTCCTGCAGGGGACAGAGTGTCCTGCAGGGGACAGAGTGTCCTGCAGGGGACAGAGTGTCCTGCAGGGGGCGACACTCATGGTCCAGCATAGATGTGAGTTTAGCCAGGACCCTTCTGTCCCCCACCTCCTGCACCGAGTCCAGAGGACAGTCCAGGACGGAGCTTTGTCCAGCTTCTTCCTCTCCCTCTGTGATGACCACACCTACAGGAGCTGATGCACCACAGAGGAGGAGAAGGTCTGTCCCGTCCCTGGATGTTCACTGGTGAGGGGGGCGTGGCCTGTCCCGTCCCTGGATGTTCACTGGTGAGGGGGGCGTGGCCTGTCCCGTCCCTGGATGTTCACTGGTGAGGGGGGGCAGTGGGGTGGCGTCTGCGGAAATTATTGATACTTACTCATCCCAGCTATAAGACCCTGGACTCCGCCCTATTGTAAGGATATTGTTTATGGCAAGCAATGTTAGTAGGTCAGAAATACTGAACACGAAAACAACAGAGATGTTTGACTTCTTCTTATTTCCAGGTGAAATGATGGCCCTTCCTACTGGAACAGGTAAGATCATGAAACAAAGTCAAATTGACAAAGGGAATATTGTTCTTTGATGAAATTGTCCTCTCTTGTGCCGGAAGAGCTGAATTGTGGGAAGGCCGAGATGTCCCTGGCACTGCCCATCAGCTCCTTCTCCAACATTGACATCTCCGAGCTGCAACTCAACAGCCCGACCTGCCCCATCACCTACAACGCCACCTACCTGACGGCAAGGATCCCCCTGGAGGGCTGTGGCACCAAGACTGTGGTAAAGCTCACTCATTCATCCACACACTCATGTAGGCTGTGGTAAAGCTCACTCATTCATCCACCCTCATGTAGGCTGTGGTAAAGCTCACTCATTCATCCACACACTCATGTAGGCTGTGGTAAAGCTCACTCATTCATCCACCCTCATGTAGGCTGTGGTAAAGCTCACTCATTCATCCACCCTCATGTAGGCTGTGGTAAAGCTCACTCATTCATCCACACACTCATGTAGGCTGTGGTAAAGCTCACTCATTCATCCACACACTCATGTAGGCTGTGGTAAAGCTCACTCATTCATCCACACACTCATGTAGGCTGTGGTAAATCTCACTCATTCATCCACACGATCTTGTAGGCTGTGGTAAAGCTCACTCATTCATCCACCCTCATGTAGGCTGTGGTAAAGCTCACTCATTCATCCACCCTCATGTAGGCTGTGGTAAAGCTCACTCATTCATCCACCCTCATGTAGGCTGTGGTAAAGCTCACTCATTCATCCACCCTCATGTAGGCTGTGGTAAAGCTCACTCATTCATCCACACACTCATGTAGGCTGTGGTAAAGCTCACTCATTCATCCACCCTCATGTAGGCTGTGGTAAAGCTCACTCATTCATCCACCCTCATGTAGGCTGTGGTAAAGCTCACTCATTCATCCACCCTCATGTAGGCTGTGGTAAAGCTCACTCATTCATCCACCCTCATGTAGGCTGTGGTAAAGCTCACTCATTCATCCTCCCTCATGTAGGCTGTGGTAAAGCTCACTCATTCATCCACACGATCTTGTAGGCTGTGGTAAAGCTCACTCATTCATCCACCCTCATGTGGGCTGTGGTAAAGCTCACTCATTCATCCACCCTCATGTGGGCTGTGGTAAAGCTCACTCATTCATCCACCCTCATGTAGGCTGTGGTAAAGCTCACTCATTCATCCACACACTCATGTAGGCTGTGGTAAAGCTCACTCATTCATCCACACACTCATGTAGGCTGTGGTAAAGCTCACTCATTCATCCACCCTCATGTAGGCTGTGGTAAAGCTCACTCATTCATCCACACACTCATGTAGGCTGTGGTAAAGCTCACTCATTCATCCACCCTCATGTAGGCTGTGGTAAAGCTCACTCATTCATCCACCCTCATGTAGGCTGTGGTAAAGCTCACTCATTCATCCACACACTCATGTAGGCTGTGGTAAAGCTCACTCATTCATCCACACACTCATGTAGGCTGTGGTAAAGCTCACTCATTCATCCACACACTCATGTAGGCTGTGGTAAATCTCACTCATTCATCCACACGATCTTGTAGGCTGTGGTAAAGCTCACTCATTCATCCACCCTCATGTAGGCTGTGGTAAAGCTCACTCATTCATCCACCCTCATGTAGGCTGTGGTAAAGCTCACTCATTCATCCACACACTCATGTAGGCTGTGGTAAAGCTCACTCATTCATCCACCCTCATGTAGGCTGTGGTAAAGCTCACTCATTCATCCACCCTCATGTAGGCTGTGGTAAAGCTCACTCATTCATCCACCCTCATGTAGGCTGTGGTAAAGCTCACTCATTCATCCACCCTCATGTAGGCTGTGGTAAAGCTCACTCATTCATCCTCCCTCATGTAGGCTGTGGTAAAGCTCACTCATTCATCCACACGATCTTGTAGGCTGTGGTAAAGCTCACTCATTCATCCACCCTCATGTGGGCTGTGGTAAAGCTCACTCATTCATCCACCCTCATGTGGGCTGTGGTAAAGCTCACTCATTCATCCACCCTCATGTAGGCTGTGGTAAAGCTCACTCATTCATCCACACACTCATGTAGGCTGTGGTAAAGCTCACTCATTCATCCACACACTCATGTAGGCTGTGGTAAAGCTCACTCATTCATCCACCCTCATGTAGGCTGTGGTAAAGCTCACTCATTCATCCACACACTCATGTAGGCTGTGGTAAAGCTCACTCATTCATCCACCCTCATGTAGGCTGTGGTAAAGCTCACTCATTCATCCACCCTCATGTAGGCTGTGGTAAAGCTCACTCATTCATCCACACACTCATGTAGGCTGTGGTAAAGCTCACTCATTCATCCACACACTCATGTAGGCTGTGGTAAAGCTCACTCATTCATCCACACACTCATGTAGGCTGTGGTAAATCTCACTCATTCATCCACACGATCTTGTAGGCTGTGGTAAAGCTCACTCATTCATCCTCCCTCATGTAGGCTGTGGTAAAGCTCACTCATTCATCCACCCTCATGTAGGCTGTGGTAAAGCTCACTCATTCATCCACCCTCATGTAGGCTGTGGTAAAGCTCACTCATTCATCCACCCTCATGTAGGCTGTGGTAAAGCTCACTCATTCATCCACCCTCATGTAGGCTGTGGTAAAGCTCACTCATTCATCCACCCTCATGTAGGCTGTGGTAAAGCTCACTCATTCATCCACACACTCATGTAGGCTGTGGTAAAGCTCACTCATTCATCCACCCTCATGTAGGCTGTGGTAAAGCTCACTCATTCATCCACCCTCATGTAGGCTGTGGTAAAGCTCACTCATTCATCCACCCTCATGTAGGCTGTGGTAAAGCTCACTCATTCATCCACCCTCATGTAGGCTGTGGTAAAGCTCACTCATTCATCCTCCCTCATGTAGGCTGTGGTAAAGCTCACTCATTCATCCACACACTCATTTAGGCTGTGGTAAAGCTCACTCATTCATCCACACACTCATGTAGGCTGTGGTAAAGCTCACTCAATTATCCACCCTCATGTAGGCTGTAGTAAAGCTCACTCATTCATCCACACACTCATGTAGGCTGTGGTAAAGCTCACTCATTCATCCACCCTCATGTAGGCTGTAGTAAAGCTCACTCATTCATCCACACACTCATGTAGGCTGTGGTAAAGCTCACTCATTCATCCACACACTCATGTAGGCTGTGGTAAAGCTCACTCATTCATCCACACACTCATGTAGGCTGTGGTAAAGCTCACTCATTCATCCACCCTCATGTAGGCTGTGGTAAAGCTCACTCATTCATCCACATACTCATGTAGGCTGTGGTAAAGCTCACTCATTCATCCACATACTCATGTAGGCTGTGGTAAAGCTCACTCATTCATCCACATACTCATGTAGGCTGTGGTAAAGCTCACTCATTCATCCACACACTCATGTAGGCTGTGGTAAAGCTCACTCATTCATCCACACACTCATGTAGGCTGTGGTAAAGCTCACTCATTCAGCCACCCTCATGTAGGCTGTGGTAAAGCTCACTCATTCATCCACCCTCATGTAGGCTGTGGTAAAGCTCACTCATTCATCCACATACTCATGTAGGCTGTGGTAAAGCTCACTCATTCATCCACATACTCATGTAGGCTGTGGTAAAGCTCACTCATTCATCCACCCTCATGTAGGCTGTGGTAAAGCTCACTCATTCATCCACACCCTCATGTAGGCTGTGGTAAAGCTCACTCATTCATCCACATACTCATGTAGGCTGTGGTAAAGCTCACTCATTCATCCACACTCATGTAGGCTGTGGTAAAGCTCACTCATTCATCCACATACTCATGTAGGCTGTGGTAAAGCTCACTCATTCAGCCACCCTCATGTAGGCTGTGGTAAAGCTCACTCATTCATCCACCCTCATGTAGGCTGTGGTAAAGCTCACTCATTCATCCACATACTCATGTAGGCTGTGGTAAAGCTCACTCATTCATCCACATACTCATGTAGGCTGTGGTAAAGCTCACTCATTCATCCACCCTCATGTAGGCTGTAGTAAAGCTCACTCATTCATCCACACCCTCATGTAGGCTGTGGTAAAGCTCACTCATTCATCCACCCTCATGTAGGCTGTGGTAAAGCTCACTCATTCATCCACCCTCATGTAGGCTCTCACTCCTTTCCGTAGCACTCCGGTGACGAGCTGATCTACACCAACACGTTGCAGACCGTGCGCACCTACTCGAAGGTCATCCGTCGGCAGCCCGTCCTCGTCCTACCCTTGGCCTGCCGCATCCCGGGCATCCAGGCCAAAGGCCCCAAATACGAAGTTGGAATCCCGAAAGAGAAAGAAGTGTTTGGTGAAGTCGAGTTCAAGCTGGAATTCCACTTCCCAGGACAGGGACCGTTGGGCAAATTCACCCGCCGCCCCGTGTTCCGAAGAGTGCGGCGAGAGCTCCAAGAGGACGATCTCTCTGCCGCCGCCTCAGACGGTACTTCCTCCAGCGCTTCCACGACCCCGAGTGCCTCAAACAACGCCTCGGCGACCACGTCCTACATCCCACAACTCGGATCAAAGATCGACACCCTGGACCTGTACGTGACGTCCAACTGCACCGTGTCCCGGGCCGAGATGCTCGTGAGCAGCTGCATCCAGTCTGAGACTGAGGACTTCACCAACAGCTCCACCCTCCTGGACCAAGGGTGAGTCCGAGTCAACGTTAATGCTGCGCTGGGGCGTGTGGGCGTGTTGGCATGTGGGCATGTGGGCGTGTTGACATGTGGGCGTGTGGGCGTGCGGGCATGTGGGCGTGGGCGTGTGGGCGTGTGGGCGTGCAGGCGTGGGCATGTGGGCGTGTGGGCGTGCAGGCGTGCAGGCGTGGGCATGTGGGCGTGTGGGCATGTTGGCGTGCGGGCGTGGGTGTGTGGGCTTGCGGGCGGCCGTGCGGGCATATGGGCGTGTGGGCATGTGGGCGTGGGTGTGTGGGCGTGCGGGCATGTGGGCGTGGGTGTGTGGGCGTGTGGGCGTGTGGGCGTGCGGGCATGTGGGCGTGCGGGCATGTGGGCGTGTGGGCGTGTGGGCGTGCGGGCGTGCGGGCATGCGGGCGTGTGGGCATGTGGGCGTGTTGACATGTGGGCGTGTGGGCGTGCGGGCGTGTGGGCGTGTGGGCGTGCAGGCGTGCAGGCGTGGGCATGTGGGCGTGTGGGCGTGCAGGCGTGGGCATGTGGGCGTGTGGGCATGTTGGCGTGCGGGCGTGGGTGTGTGGGCTTGCGGGCGGGCGTGCGGGCATATGGGCGTGTGGGCGTGTGGGCATGTGGGCGTGGGTGTGTGGGCGTGCGGGCATGTGGGCGTGGGTGTGTGGGCGTGTGGGCGTGTGGGCGTGCGGGCATGTGGGCGTGCGGGCGTGTGGGCGTGTGGGCGTGTGGGCGTGCGGGCGTGCGGGCATGCGGGCGTGTGGGCATGTGGGCGTGTTGACGTGTGGGCGTGTGGGCGTGCGGGCATGTGGGCGTGGGCGTGTGGGCGTGTGGGCGTGTGGGCGTGCAGGCGTGCAGGCGTGGGCATGTGGGCGTGTGGGCGTGCAGGCGTGGGCATGTGGGCGTGTGGGCATGTTGGCGTGCGGGCGTGGGTGTGTGGGCTTGCGGGCGGGCGTGCGGGCATATGGGCGTGTGGGCGTGTGGGCATGTGGGCGTGGGTGTGTGGGCGTGCGGGCATATGGGCGTGTGGGCGTGTGGGCATGTGGGCGTGGGTGTGTGGGCGTGCGGGCATGTGGGCGTGGGTGTGTGGGCGTGTGGGCGTGCGGGCGTGCGGGCATGTGGGCGTGCGGGCATGTGGGCGTGTGGGCGTGTGGGCGTGCGGGCATGCGGGCGTGTGGGCATGTGGGCGTGCGGGCGTGGGCGTGGGTGTGTGGGCTTGCGGGCGTGTGGGCGTGTGGGCCTGTGGGCGTGTGGGCATGTGGGCGTGGGTGTGTGGGCTTGCGGGCGTGCGGGCATGTGGGCATAGACACACAGTTTGAAGACTCCAGTAGGTGGCGGTAAATGCACTTTTCTCCTCCATTTCCTGTTGCTTCTTCACTTCCTGTTGCTTCTTCACTTCCTGTTGCTTCTTCACTTCCTGTTGCTTCTTCACTCATGGTCCCAACCTTTGTTCAAAAATGGGAGAAGAAAATACAGAGCTAAACATCCTTTACAATAGTTTGAGAACCAGTGTCTGTTAATACATCACATTGTTTGTCTTTAAGTTCTAAAGACGTTGTAAAAGGAAACTATCTTACACAATCAAGCTTATCCCCTTTACAAGAGTGTTTCCGTATCATTAGACTTCTCACAGTTGTGTCTATATGTGTCGTCTTGCAGCTGAGACTGTTCACCTACCCCCTGTCCCCGCCCACTTCCCTGTCCTTAGTCTGGATTCTTTCTAAAATGTCAGAGCCACTTTTCCAAAATGTAAATGACAATCTGCTGCAGTGAAAAGTCCCCAGGAAGAGGCGGAGCTTATCTCTGTGAAGAGGAGGGGCCTATCAGTTCTGATGTTTTTTCAGTTGTTTTAGATCAATGTTGGAGTTGCGTGTGAAATGATGTGTTTATGTCCCAGTTCAAGACGAAGACAATTCCACTTTGTTTTCCAGGTGCGCGAGCTCCAAAAGTGCCATCGAGATGATCACTACGTCCACTGGAACCAGAGTGTATCGTCTGGACCTGAGCAGCCTGAACGACAAGGGCTCCACGGTCAGTCCCAGTGACCGCTGCTGCTGACACGGCCTCACCACAGTTACCACGCAGTTACCATAGTTAGCACACAGTTACCACACAGAGTTACCACATAGTTACCACATAGTTACCACTCATTTGATGGCTCAGTGTTGATGGAAGAGTAGCTCAGTGTTTTTCAGCTGGACAGTTACAGTTACTAAGTGTTTTTTGTACAGTACTATCCAATGTATAGAACTGTAGAAGTAAAAGTAACTGACTCAGGATAGTCTAGGTTTGATTCTAAATTGTACATTCCCTGTGTGACATTCCATTGCGTCATTTCATTTAGTATATTTATATATTATATATATATATATATATAGGATATTTTGAAAACCTTAGACTTTGACTTCGTCTACAAGACGTTTTGTGACTGAAACAGGCCTGTCATCTGTTGTTATATATTACTGTTATATATTACTGTCATATATTACTGTTATATATTACTGTTATATATTACTGTTATATATTACTGTTATATATTACTGTTATATATTACTGTTATATATTACTGTCATATATTACTGTCATATATTACTGTTATATATTACTGTTATATATTACTGTTATATATTACTGTTATATATTACTGTTATATATTACTGTTATATATTACTGTTATATATTACTGTCATATATTACTGTTATATATTACTGTTATATATTACTGTTATATATTACTGTTATATATTACTGTCATATATTACTGTCATATATTACTGTTATATATTACTGTCATATATTACTGTTATATATTACTGTCATATATTACTGTTATATATTACTGTTATATATTACTGTTATATATTACTGTCATATATTACTGTCATATATTACTGTTATATATTACTGTCATATATTACTGTTATATATTACTGTTATATATTACTGTTATATATTACTGTTATATATTACTGTTATATATTACTGTTATATATTACTGTCATATATTACTGTTATATATTACTGTTATATATTACTGTTATATATTACTGTTATATATTACTGTTATATATTACTGTTATATATTACTGTTATATATTACTGTCATATATTACTGTCATATATTACTGTTATATATTACTGTTATATATTACTGTCATATATTACTGTTATATATTACTGTTATATATTACTGTCATATATTACTGTTATATATTACTGTTATATATTACTGTTATATATTACTGTTATATATTACTGTTATATATTACTGTCATATATTACTGTCATATATTACTGTTATATATTACTGTTATATATTACTGTTATATATTACTGTTATATATTACTGTTATATATTACTGTTATATATTACTGTCATATATTACTGTTATATATTACTGTTATATATTACTGTTATATATTACTGTTATATATTACTGTTATATATTACTGTTATATATTACTGTCATATATTACTGTCATATATTACTGTTATATATTACTGTTATATATTACTGTTATATATTACTGTTATATATTACTGTTATATATTACTGTTATATATTACTGTTATATATTACTGTTATATATTACTGTTATATATTACTGTTATATATTACTGTCATATATTACTGTCATATATTACTGTTATATATTACTGTTATATATTACTGTTATATATTACTGTTATATATTACTGTTATATATTACTGTTATATATTACTGTCATATATTACTGTTATATATTACTGTTATATATTACTGTCATATATTACTGTTATATATTACTGTTATATATTACTGTTATATATTACTGTTATATATTACTGTTATATATTACTGTCATATATTACTGTCATATATTACTGTTATATATTACTGTTATATATTACTGTCATATATTACTGTCATATATTACTGTTATATATTACTGTCATATATTACTGTTATATATTACTGTTATATATTACTGTTATATATTACTGTCATATATTACAGCAGGATACAACTAAAGTCTTATATAATATACAACAATATTGTTAAAATCAGCTGCGATTAAAAAATAGCCAAATAAAGCTCATTTGTATCAAGTTCATCTGATTGTGATACTTTGACGACCATAAAAGAGTCCGAGAGGACTTCTTATCTACACTTCAAATACATTTGAGTAAACTACAGACCATCAAAAGACCCTCGGATTTATTGGACGGTGTGTGTTAAGGTGACAGTGTTGAAAGGGTGTTGTTGGACGGTGTGTGTGTTAAGGTGACAGTGTTTAAAGGGTGTTGTTGGACGGTGTGTGTGTTAAGGTGACAGTGTTTAAAGGGTGTTGTTGGACGGTGTGTGTATTAGGGTGACAGTGTTGAAAGGGTGTTGTTGGACGGTGTGTGTGTTAGGGTGACAGTGTTGAAAGGGTGTTGTTGGACGGTGTGTGTGTTAGGGTGACAGTGTTGAAAGGGTGTTGTTGGACGGTGTGTGTGTTAGGGTGACAGTGTTGAAAGGGTGTTGTTGGACGGTGTGTGTGTTAAGGTGACAGTGTTGAAAGGGTGTTGTTGGACGGTGTGTGTGTTAGGGTGACAGTGTTGAAAGGGTGTTGTTGGACGGTGTGTGTATTAGGGTGACAGTGTTGAAAGGGTGTTGTTGGACGGTGTGTGTGTTAAGGTGACAGTGTTGAAAGGGTGTTGTTGGACGGTGTGTGTATTAGGGTGACAGTGTTGAAAGGGTGTTGTTGGACGGTGTGTGTGTTAGGGTGACAGTGTTGAAAGGGTGTTGTTGGACGGTGTGTGTGTTAGGGTGACAGTGTTGAAAGGGTGTTGTTGGACGGTGTGTGTGTTAGGGTGACAGTGTTGAAAGGGTGTTGTTGGACGGTGTGTGTGTTAGGGTGACAGTGTTGAAAGGGTGTTGTTGGACGGTGTGTGTGTTAAGGTGACAGTGTTGAAAGGGTGTTGTTGGACGGTGTGTGTGTTAGGGTGACAGTGTTGAAAGGGTGTTGTTGGACGGTGTGTGTATTAGGGTGACAGTGTTGAAAGGGTGTTGTTGGACGGTGTGTGTGTTAAGGTGACAGTGTTGAAAGGGTGTTGTTGGACGGTGTGTGTGTTAGGGTGACAGTGTTGAAAGGGTGTTGTTGGACGGTGTGTGTATTAGGGTGACAGTGTTGAAAGGGTGTTGTTGGACGGTGTGTGTATTAGGGTGACAGTGTTGAAAGGGTGTTGTTGGACGGTGTGTGTGTTAAGGTGACAGTGTTGAAAGGGTGTTGTTGGACGGTGTGTGTGTTAGGGTGACAGTGTTGAAAGGGTGTTGTTGGACGGTGTGTGTGTTAGGGTGACAGTGTTGAAAGGGTGTTGTTGGACGGTGTGTGTATTAGGGTGACAGTGTTGAAAGGGTGTTGTTGGACGGTGTGTGTGTTAAGGTGACAGTGTTGAAAGGGTGTTGTTGGACGGTGTGTGTATTAGGGTGACAGTGTTGAAAGGGTGTTGTTGGACGGTGTGTGTGTTAGGGTGACAGTGTTGAAAGGGTGTTGTTGGACGGTGTGTGTGTTAGGGTGACAGTGTTGAAAGGGTGTTGTTGGACGGTGTGTGTATTAGGGTGACAGTGTTGAAAGGGTGTTGTTGGACGGTGTGTGTGTTAGGGTGACAGTGTTGAAAGGGTGTTGTTGGACGGTGTGTGTGTTAGGGTGACAGTGTTGAAAGGGTGTTGTTGGACGGTGTGTGTGTTAAGGTGACAGTGTTGAAAGGGTGTTGTTGGACGGTGTGTGTGTTAGGGTGACAGTGTTGAAAGGGTGTTGTTGGACGGTGTGTGTGTTAGGGTGACAGTGTTGAAAGGGTGTTGTTGGACGGTGTGTGTTAAGGTGACAGTGTTTAAAGGGTGTTGTTGGACGGTGTGTGTGTTAAGGTGACAGTGTTGAAAGGGTGTTGTTGGACGGTGTGTGTGTTAGGGTGACAGTGTTGAAAGGGTGTTGTTGGACGGTGTGTGTGTTAAGGTGACAGTGTTGAAAGGGTGTTGTTGGACGGTGTGTGTGTTAGGGTGACAGTGTTGAAAGGGTGTTGTTGGACGGTGTGTGTGTTAAGGTGACAGTGTTGAAAGGGTGTTGTTGGACGGTGTGTGTGTTAGGGTGACAGTGTTGAAAGGGTGTTGTTGGACGGTGTGTGTATTAGGGTGACAGTGTTGAAAGGGTGTTGTTGGACGGTGTGTGTGTTAAGGTGACAGTGTTGAAAGGGTGTTGTTGGACGGTGTGTGTATTAGGGTGACAGTGTTGAAAGGGTGTTGTTGGACGGTGTGTGTGTTAGGGTGACAGTGTTGAAAGGGTGTTGTTGGACGGTGTGTGTGTTAGGGTGACAGTGTTGAAAGGGTGTTGTTGGACGGTGTGTGTGTTAGGGTGACAGTGTTGAAAGGGTGTTGTTGGACGGTGTGTGTATTAGGGTGACAGTGTTGAAAGGGTGTTGTTGGACGGTGTGTGTGTTAGGGTGACAGTGTTGAAAGGGTGTTGTTGGACGGTGTGTGTGTTAAGGTGACAGTGTTGAAAGGGTGTTGTTGGACGGTGTGTGTGTTAGGGTGACAGTGTTGAAAGGGTGTTGTTGGACGGTGTGTGTGTTAAGGTGACAGTGTTGAAAGGGTGTTGTTGGACGGTGTGTGTGTTAGGGTGACAGTGTTGAAAGGGTGTTGTTGGACGGTGTGTGTGTTAAGGTGACAGTGTTGAAAGGGTGTTGTTGGACGGTGTGTGTATTAGGGTGACAGTGTTGAAAGGGTGTTGTTGGACGGTGTGTGTGTTAGGGTGACAGTGTTGAAAGGGTGTTGTTGGACGGTGTGTGTGTTAGGGTGACAGTGTTGAAAGGGTGTTGTTGGACGGTGTGTGTGTTAGGGTGACAGTGTTGAAAGGGTGTTGTTGGACGGTGTGTGTGTTAAGGTGACAGTGTTGAAAGGGTGTTGTTGGACGGTGTGTGTGTTAGGGTGACAGTGTTGAAAGGGTGTTGTTGGACGGTGTGTGTATTAGGGTGACAGTGTTGAAAGGGTGTTGTTGGACGGTGTGTGTGTTAAGGTGACAGTGTTGAAAGGGTGTTGTTGGACGGTGTGTGTATTAGGGTGACAGTGTTGAAAGGGTGTTGTTGGACGGTGTGTGTGTTAGGGTGACAGTGTTGAAAGGGTGTTGTTGGACGGTGTGTGTGTTAGGGTGACAGTGTTGAAAGGGTGTTGTTGGACGGTGTGTGTATTAGGGTGACAGTGTTGAAAGGGTGTTGTTGGACGGTGTGTGTGTTAAGGTGACAGTGTTGAAAGGGTGTTGTTGGACGGTGTGTGTATTAGGGTGACAGTGTTGAAAGGGTGTTGTTGGACGGTGTGTGTGTTAGGGTGACAGTGTTGAAAGGGTGTTGTTGGACGGTGTGTGTGTTAGGGTGACAGTGTTGAAAGGGTGTTGTTGGACGGTGTGTGTATTAGGGTGACAGTGTTGAAAGGGTGTTGTTGGACGGTGTGTGTGTTAGGGTGACAGTGTTGAAAGGGTGTTGTTGGACGGTGTGTGTGTTAGGGTGACAGTGTTGAAAGGGTGTTGTTGGACGGTGTGTGTATTAGGGTGACAGTGTTGAAAGGGTGTTGTTGGACGGTGTGTGTGTTAAGGTGACAGTGTTGAAAGGGTGTTGTTGGACGGTGTGTGTGTTAGGGTGACAGTGTTGAAAGGGTGTTGTTGGACGGTGTGTGTGTTAGGGTGACAGTGTTTAAAGGGTGTTGTTTCCTGTGCAGATGTACGTGAGGTGCACTGTGAACCTGTGCATCACCACGCTGCCCTCCTCAAAGTGTCCTGACCTGTGCACGACCAAGCTCACCCGCTCCAACATGGTCAACAGCGTGTTCAGCAGCTCCTACACCATCACTTCTCCTGCGGTCAGCCTCATCTTCACTACTACTGCCGCGCCCACAACCATTACCACCACCACCGCCCCCCCCACCACCACCACCACCACCACCACCGCCCCCACCACCACCGCCCCCACCACTACCAGCGCTCCACCCACCACAGCCTCACACGGTAAGAGGGATTCTTCATCGTGTGTTCTAAAAGGGTCCTGAACATGTCACGCCCCATATTTTACTTTAAGACTTCAAAAACCAACAATGCAAAGAACTATTCATATTTTGTTTTGTTGACTAGTCAAAACAACTTTTAAGTACATTTTTATCCAAATACAGCTTGAAATTTGTTGACTGAAGACTTCTGGATAGAGAAGTATAGACCAGTGTGTTTGAAAGCTACTACTGCCCCCCGCTGGTATGTCCAAGTATGTCACACCAGCGTGTCAGACTCATCAGAGCTGAGGCCCGAGCGGGGGCCCACAGGGGGCGCTACTGCTGTGTGTGTGTGTGTGTGTGTGTGTGTGTGTGTCTCTGTCTGCCGTGGTCGTGTCGTGTGTGTTCATCCACAGGCTCTTATAACCCTTGCTGCTGTTGTTGTTGTCTTGTTGTCCCTGACACCTGCTGTTTGTCCCTCAGCTCCAGACTCGGGCGTGGCAGTGGGAGAAGTCGTGGCTCTTGTGTGTGTCATTGTGCAGCGCTTCATCTGAATATAAGGAACTGTCTTCACCCTTTGAATACTACTGTATGAATTGCCTAATGACTAATATAAAATCATTTAAATATATTTTCTTCAAAATACACATTTTAAATGTTAATGACAAATAAATGTGTAGAACTTTTTTTCTGGGCAAACTCCTTTCAGATGACATGTTGGTCACATGAAGGCAAATATAACTTTACTTCAAAGGCTTTATATGTTTGGGAAAATAAAGTACATTAAACATGTCTTGGACATTTCTTGCTCAATAATGAAGGTTCAGAGGCCTAGTGCTTTGCACATGTACCGCATTTACTGGAGTATAAGTCGCATTTTGGGGAAATTTATTTGATAAAATCCGAGAAATGCAGTTTAAAATAATGACTAGAACATGGTGAATAGGTGTACGTATGCTAACGCTAACACCTTCAGCTACATGACGTATGCTAACGCTAACACCTTCAGCTACATGACGTATGCTAACGCTAACACCTTCAGCTACATGACGTATGCTAACGCTAACACCTTCAGCTACATGACGTATGCTAACGCTAACACCTTCAGCTACATGACGTATGCTAACGCTAACACCTTCAGCTACATGACGTATGCTAACGCTAACACCTTCAGCTACATGACGTATGCTAACGCTAACACCTTCAGCTACATGACGTATGCTAACGCTAACACCTTCAGCTACATGACGTATGCTAACGCTAACACCTTCAGCTACATGACGCACAGACAGAACTGTGGTAAGTGTCTGGTATGTTAACGTAACATATGAACAGTTATTCAGATAACTATAGCATAGAGAACATGCTAACAAGTTTAGCAAAGCATCAGTTTTACCCCAAATCACTAAATCCATTGAATTCTTCTTCCTCTGTGTCACTTCTAAACAACTCCACAAACTCCAGAGGAAGAGGAAGTGCAGATTCTTCTTCTGCGTCACTTAGAGCCTAGAGCGCCCTCTTGTGGCTGTCTGTGAAACTAACGAGTTCATAATATCACATAGTCGCTCTGGAGTATAAGTCTGGACCTAACATCTGCTATTTCACTCCACAAAAAAGAACTAAATCATATGTGAAGCTGAGAGTTAAACTCACAGGAAGAGGAAGCAACACTTTAACTCAAGAGAGAGGCTAAAAAGTACGACTGCAGTAAAGTAAGAAAATACCCAAATGTACTTGAGTAATAGTACCTCAGTACTAATGGCCTTGTGTGATAACATTACGTTTATCACACATGTTCTTTTAGAACTAGATAAATAAAAGGAGCAAAGTAAACTATTAACCTCTGTTACTCTTTATAAAGTATATGTACATAAGTCATCGTCGCACAAGCCGTTGGAGTAGTACTTTTTATTTAAGTATCCCTCTCTTGAGTTAAGTAGTTTGAATTACTCCTTTTATTTATTTTAGTTTTTGTAAATGATGTCCACATTTTAGAAAAAGAGACAAATATTTGAAAAGAGAACTCTTACTTTTTACTCTTGTATCATAAAGTCTTTTACAGAGATGAATTACATGTTCTCAGTTACTTTTACTGGAGTAACTGGTTCTCAGTACTCTTACTTGAGTTCTGGTCATTCTGTGAGTACTTGTTGGGACCAAACAATGGTATCTGAAAGTAAGATGTGTCTTTTCTTAGTAAATACCAGAATATGTGCATTGTATACATTTATATTCTGAAAACATGAACTCTAATTATAAATCACATTTTACATCCAAACGTCCAAACTGTTACTCGTTTCTCCAAATGCTTTTTTACTCGAGGCCACTACTTTTACTTCGACTTGAGTAATAATACTTAGCTCTTAGAAGTACATTTGACAGTTTGGACTACACTGAGACATCATGTGACATATGTATAATATTTTACTTCAAAGTTTTGTCTATTTTTCCAATTTGACAATTTTGGTGAAGTTTATAATGTTGGACATGGACAGCAGAATGGACAAACATAAAGGTATTTCCACAACTGTTACCTAGCAACCATTGTAAACAAGGGTCAAAGTCCATTTCAACTAACACAATAGTTATGATTCCATTTCAACTAACACAATAGTTATGATTCCATTTCAACTAACACAATAGTTATGATTCCATTTCAACTAACACAATAGTTATGATTCCATTTCAACTAACACAATAGTTATGATTCCATTTCAACTAACACAATAGTTATGATTCCATTTTAACTAACACAATAGTTATGATTCCATTTCAACTAACACAATAGTTATGATTCCATTTCAACTAACACAATAGTTATGATTCCATTTCAACTAACACAATAGTTATGATTCCATTTCAACTAACACAATAGTTATGATTCCATTTCAACTAACACAATAGTTATGATTCCATTTTAACTAACACAATATTTATGATTCCATTTCAACTAACACAATAGTTATGATTCCATTTCAACTAACACAATAGTTATGATTCCATTTCAACTAACACAATAGTTATGATTCCATTTTAACTAACACAATAGTTATGATTCCATTTCAACTAACACAATAGTTATGATTCCATTTCAACTAACACAATAGTTATGATTCCATTTCAACTAACACAATAGTTATGATTCCATTTCAACTAACACAATAGTTATGATTCCATTTTAACTAACACAATAGTTATGATTCCATTTCAACTAACACAATAGTTATGATTCCATTTCAACTAACACAATAGTTATGATTCCATTTCAACTAACACAATAGTTATGATTCCATTTTAACTAACACAATAGTTATGATTCCATTTCAACTAACACAATAGTTATGATTCCATTTCAACTAACATAATAGTTATGATTCCATTTTAACTAACACAATAGTTATGATTCCATTTCAACTAACATAATAGTTATGATTCCATTTTAACTAACACAATAGTTATGATTCCATTTTAACTAACACAATAGTTATGATTCCATTTCAACTAACACAATAGTTATGATTCCATTTCAACTAACACAATAGTTATGATTCCATTTCAACTAACACAATAGTTATGATTCCATTTCAACTAACACAATAGTTATGATTCCATTTCAACTAACACAATAGTTATGATTCCATTTCAACTAACATATAGTTATGATTCATTTTTAACTAACACAATAGTTATGATTCCATTTCAACTAACACAATAGTTATGATTCCATTTCAACTAACACAATAGTTATGATTCCATTTCAACTAACACAATAGTTATGATTCCATTTCAACTAACACAATAGTTATGATTCCATTTCAACTAACACAATAGTTATGATTCCATTTCAACTAACACAATAGTTATGATTCCATTTCAACTAACACAATAGTTATGATTCCATTTCAACTAACACAATAGTTATGATTCCATTTCAACTAACACAATAGTTATGATTCCATTTAACTAACACAATAGTTATGATTCCATTTCAACTAACACAATAGTTATGATTCCATTTCAACTAACACAATAGTTATGATTCCATTTCAACTAACACAATAGTTATGATTCCATTTTAACTAACACAATAGTTATGATTCCATTTCAACTAACACAATAGTTATGATTCCATTTCAACTAACACAATAGTTATGATTCCATTTCAACTAACACAATAGTTATGATTCCATTTCAACTAACACAATAGTTATGATTCCATTTCAACTAACACAATAGTTATGATTCCATTTCAACTAACACAATAGTTATGATTCCATTTTAACTAACACAATAGTTATGATTCCATTTCAACTAACACAATAGTTATGATTCCATTTTAACTAACACAATAGTTATGATTCCATTTCAACTAACACAATAGTTATGATTCCATTTCAACTAACACAATAGTTATGATTCCATTTCAACTAACACAATAGTTATGATTCCATTTCAACTAACACAATAGTTATGATTCATTTTAACTAACACAATAGTTATGATTCCATTTCAACTAACACAATAGTTATGATTCCATTTCAACTAACACAATAGTTATGATTCCATTTCCAACTAACACAATAGTTATGATTCCATGTTTAACTAACACAATAGTTATGATTCACTTTCACTAACACAATAGTTATGATTCCATTTCAACTAACATAATAGTTATGATTCATTTTAACTAACACAATAGTTATGATTCCATTTCAACTAACATAATAGTTATGATTCCATTTTAACTAACACAATAGTTATGATTCCATTTTAACTAACACAATAGTTATGATTCCATTTCAACTAACACAATAGTTATGATTCCATTTCAACTAACACAATAGTTATGATTCCATTTCAACTAACACAATAGTTATGATTCCATTTTAACTAACACAATAGTTATGATTCCATTTCAACTAACACAATAGTTATGATTCCATTTTAACTAACACAATAGTTATGATTCCATTTCAACTAACACAATAGTTATGATTCCATTTCAACTAACACAATAGTTATGATTCCATTTCAACTAACACAATAGTTATGATTCCATTTCAACTAACACAATAGTTATGATTCCATTTCAACTAACACAATAGTTATGATTCCATTTCAACTAACACAATAGTTATGATTAGACTCATAAAAATACTTGATAAACTTAATTCATGTTTGAACTTCAGAATAAAGCATCAGTTGCATGTAATCTGTCCATTTTGGACCAAATGTCTCTTATTGTTGACATAAGTACTTCCTGTCTTTTTCAACTTGTATTTTTCATTTACTTGTCAAACTGCCACTCGACTGATTTAAAACGTTTATATATATTTACTACAAGACGTATCCCCACCAAACTAAGTTTTCATTTATTTATTTATTTAATCTTTATTATTTTCCCCTCCACCCTTTGTTGGGAAATGGGAGGTTTTGTTTATAGGAGATCTTCTACTGAAAGTGTTTTTCAAACTTCCTTAAGTGATCCGTCCTTTTCCTCTGTATCTACTGCGTTGCAACAATGTAATTTCCCCATGTGGGACAATAAAGCAAAATATTATCTTATCTTAAACATGAGAACCCCTCATATGCACTTTGCATACTCTACCTCTGGTGCTCTTTCACTTGTGAGTGTTGTAGGCCTATCATAAGTACACTTTGCATACTCTACCTCCGCTGGTCTTTCACTTGTGAGTGTTGTAGGCCTATCATAAGTACACTTTGCATACTCTACCTCCGCTGCTCTTTCACTTGTGAGTGTTGTAGGCCTATCATAAGTACACTTTGCATACTCTACCTCCGCTGCTCTTTCACTTGTGAGTGTTGTAGGCCTATCATAAGTACACTTTGCATACTCTACCTCTGCTGCTCTTTCACTTGTGAGTGTTTGTAGGCCTATCATAAGTACACTTTGCATACTCTACCTCCGCTGGTCTTTCACTTGTGAGTGTTGTAGGCCTATCATAAGTACACTTTGCATACTCTACCTCCGCTGCTCTTTCACTTGTGAGTGTTTTGTAGGCCTATCATAAGTACACTTTGCATACTCTACCTCCGCTGCTCTTTCACTTGTGAGTGTTGTAGGCCTATCATAAGTACACTTTGCATACTCTACCTCTGCTGCTCTTTCACTTGTGAGTGTTGTAGGCCTATCATAAGTACACTTTGCATACTCTACCTCTGCTGGCTCTTTCACTTGTGAGTGTTGTAGGCCTATCATAAGTACACTTTGCATACTCTACCTCTGGTGCTCTTTCACTTGTGAGTGTTGTAGGCCTATCATAAGTACACTTTGCATACTCTACCTCTGCTGCTCTTTCACTTGTGAGTGTTGTAGGCCTATCATAAGTACACTTTGCATACTCTACCTCTGCTGGCTCTTTCACTTGTGAGTGTTGTAGGCCTATCATAAGTACACTTTGCATACTCTACCTCTGGTGCTCTTTCACTTGTGAGTGTTGTAGGCCTATCATAAGTACACTTTGCATACTCTACCTCTGCTGCTCTTTCACTTGTGAGTGTTGTAGGCCTATCATAAGTACACTTTGCATACTCTACCTCTGGTGCTCTTTCACTTGTGAGTGTTGTAGGCCTATCATAAGTACACTTTGCATACTCTACCTCTGTGCTCTTTCACTTGTGAGTGTTGTAGGCCTATCATAAGTACACTTTGCATACTCTACCTCTGGTGCTCTTTCACTTGTGAGTGTTGTAGGCCTATCATAAGTACACTTTGCATACTCTACCTCTGGTGCTCTTTCACTTGTGAGTGTTGTAGGCCTATCATAAGTACACTTTGCATACTCTACCTCTGCTGGTCTTTCACTTGTGAGTGTTGTAGGCCTATCATAAGTACACTTTGCATACTCTACCTCTGCTGGTCTTTCACTTGTGAGTGTTGTAGGCCTATCATAAGTACACTTTGCATACTCTACCTCTGCTGCTCTTTCACTTGTGAGTGTTGTAGGCCTATCATAAGTACACTTTGCATACTCTACCTCTGCTGCTCTTTCACTTGTGAGTGTTGTAGGCCTATCATAAGTACTCTTTGCATACTCTACCTCTGCTGGTCTTTCACTTGTGAGTGTTGTAGGCCTATCATAAGTACACTTTGCATACTCTACCTCTGGTGCTCTTTCACTTGTGAGTGTTGTAGGCCTATCATAAGTACACTTTGCATACTCTACCTCTGCTGCTCTTTCACTTGTGAGTGTTGTAGGCCTATCATAAGTACACTTTGCATACTCTACCTCTGCTGGTCTTTCACTTGTGAGTGTTGTAGGCCTATCATAAGTACACTTTGCATACTCTACCTCTGGTGCTCTTTCACTTGTGAGTGTTGTAGGCCTATCATAAGTACACTTTGCATACTCTACCTCCTCTGCTCTTTC
>NW_027316167.1:42457755-42502755 GCF_026437365.1 Eucyclogobius newberryi
GTGTGTGTTAAGGTGACAGTGTTTAAAGGGTGTTGTTGGACGGTGTGTGTATTAGGGTGACAGTGTTGAAAGGGTGTTGTTGGACGGTGTGTGTGTTAGGGTGACAGTGTTGAAAGGGTGTTGTTGGACGGTGTGTGTGTTAGGGTGACAGTGTTGAAAGGGTGTTGTTGGACGGTGTGTGTGTTAGGGTGACAGTGTTGAAAGGGTGTTGTTGGACGGTGTGTGTGTTAGGGTGACAGTGTTGAAAGGGTGTTGTTGGACGGTGTGTGTGTTAGGGTGACAGTGTTGAAAGGGTGTTGTTGGACGGTGTGTGTATTAGGGTGACAGTGTTGAAAGGGTGTTGTTGGACGGTGTGTGTGTTAAGGTGACAGTGTTGAAAGGGTGTTGTTGGACGGTGTGTGTGTTAGGGTGACAGTGTTGAAAGGGTGTTGTTGGACGGTGTGTGTGTTAGGGTGACAGTGTTGAAAGGGTGTTGTTGGACGGTGTGTGTGTTAGGGTGACAGTGTTGAAAGGGTGTTGTTGGACGGTGTGTGTGTTAGGGTGACAGTGTTGAAAGGGTGTTGTTGGACGGTGTGTGTGTTAGGGTGACAGTGTTGAAAGGGTGTTGTTGGACGGTGTGTGTGTTAAGGGTGACAGTGTTGAAAGGGTGTTGTTGGACGGTGTGTGTGTTAGGGTGACAGTGTTGAAAGGGTGTTGTTGGACGGTGTGTGTGTTAGGGTGACAGTGTTGAAAGGGTGTTGTTGGACGGTGTGTGTGTTAGGGTGACAGTGTTGAAAGGGTGTTGTTGGACGGTGTGTGTGTTAGGGTGACAGTGTTGAAAGGGTGTTGTTGGACGGTGTGTGTGTTAGGGTGACAGTGTTGAAAGGGTGTTGTTGGACGGTGTGTGTATTAGGGTGACAGTGTTGAAAGGGTGTTGTTGGACGGTGTGTGTGTTAGGGTGACAGTGTTGAAAGGGTGTTGTTGGACGGTGTGTGTGTTAGGGTGACAGTGTTGAAAGGGTGTTGTTGGACGGTGTGTGTGTTAGGGTGACAGTGTTGAAAGGGTGTTGTTGGACGGTGTGTGTATTAGGGTGACAGTGTTGAAAGGGTGTTGTTGGACGGTGTGTGTGTTAAGGTGACAGTGTTGAAAGGGTGTTGTTGGACGGTGTGTGTATTAGGGTGACAGTGTTGAAAGGGTGTTGTTGGACGGTGTGTGTGTTAGGGTGACAGTGTTGAAAGGGTGTTGTTGGACGGTGTGTGTGTTAGGGTGACAGTGTTGAAAGGGTGTTGTTGGACGGTGTGTGTGTTAGGGTGACAGTGTTGAAAGGGTGTTGTTGGACGGTGTGTGTGTTAGGGTGACAGTGTTGAAAGGGTGTTGTTGGACGGTGTGTGTGTTAGGGTGACAGTGTTGAAAGGGTGTTGTTGGACGGTGTGTGTGTTAAGGTGACAGTGTTGAAAGGGTGTTGTTGGACGGTGTGTGTGTTAGGGTGACAGTGTTGAAAGGGTGTTGTTGGACGGTGTGTGTGTTAGGGTGACAGTGTTGAAAGGGTGTTGTTGGACGGTGTGTGTTAAGGTGACAGTGTTGAAAGGGTGTTGTTGGACGGTGTGTGTGTTAAGGTGACAGTGTTGAAAGGGTGTTGTTGGACGGTGTGTGTGTTAGGGTGACAGTGTTGAAAGGGTGTTGTTGGACGGTGTGTGTGTTAGGTGACAGTGTTGAAAGGGTGTTGTTGGACGGTGTGTGTGTTAGGGTGACAGTGTTGAAAGGGTGTTGTTGGACGGTGTGTGTGTTAAGGTGACAGTGTTGAAAGGGTGTTGTTGGACGGTGTGTGTGTTAGGGTGACAGTGTTGAAAGGGTGTTGTTGGACGGTGTGTGTATTAGGGTGACAGTGTTGAAAGGGTGTTGTTGGACGGTGTGTGTGTTAAGGTGACAGTGTTGAAAGGGTGTTGTTGGACGGTGTGTGTATTAGGGTGACAGTGTTGAAAGGGTGTTGTTGGACGGTGTGTGTGTTAGGGTGACAGTGTTGAAAGGGTGTTGTTGGACGGTGTGTGTGTTAGGGTGACAGTGTTGAAAGGGTGTTGTTGGACGGTGTGTGTGTTAGGGTGACAGTGTTGAAAGGGTGTTGTTGGACGGTGTGTGTATTAGGGTGACAGTGTTGAAAGGGTGTTGTTGGACGGTGTGTGTGTTAGGGTGACAGTGTTGAAAGGGTGTTGTTGGACGGTGTGTGTGTTAAGGTGACAGTGTTGAAAGGGTGTTGTTGGACGGTGTGTGTGTTAGGGTGACAGTGTTGAAAGGGTGTTGTTGGACGGTGTGTGTGTTAAGGTGACAGTGTTGAAAGGGTGTTGTTGGACGGTGTGTGTGTTAGGGTGACAGTGTTGAAAGGGTGTTGTTGGACGGTGTGTGTGTTAAGGTGACAGTGTTGAAAGGGTGTTGTTGGACGGTGTGTGTATTAGGGTGACAGTGTTGAAAGGGTGTTGTTGGACGGTGTGTGTGTTAGGGTGACAGTGTTGAAAGGGTGTTGTTGGACGGTGTGTGTGTTAGGGTGACAGTGTTGAAAGGGTGTTGTTGGACGGTGTGTGTGTTAGGGTGACAGTGTTGAAAGGGTGTTGTTGGACGGTGTGTGTGTTAAGGTGACAGTGTTGAAAGGGTGTTGTTGGACGGTGTGTGTGTTAGGGTGACAGTGTTGAAAGGGTGTTGTTGGACGGTGTGTGTATTAGGGTGACAGTGTTGAAAGGGTGTTGTTGGACGGTGTGTGTGTTAAGGTGACAGTGTTGAAAGGGTGTTGTTGGACGGTGTGTGTATTAGGGTGACAGTGTTGAAAGGGTGTTGTTGGACGGTGTGTGTGTTAGGGTGACAGTGTTGAAAGGGTGTTGTTGGACGGTGTGTGTGTTAGGGTGACAGTGTTGAAAGGGTGTTGTTGGACGGTGTGTGTATTAGGGTGACAGTGTTGAAAGGGTGTTGTTGGACGGTGTGTGTGTTAAGGTGACAGTGTTGAAAGGGTGTTGTTGGACGGTGTGTGTATTAGGGTGACAGTGTTGAAAGGGTGTTGTTGGACGGTGTGTGTGTTAGGGTGACAGTGTTGAAAGGGTGTTGTTGGACGGTGTGTGTGTTAGGGTGACAGTGTTGAAAGGGTGTTGTTGGACGGTGTGTGTATTAGGGTGACAGTGTTGAAAGGGTGTTGTTGGACGGTGTGTGTGTTAGGGTGACAGTGTTGAAAGGGTGTTGTTGGACGGTGTGTGTGTTAGGGTGACAGTGTTGAAAGGGTGTTGTTGGACGGTGTGTGTATTAGGGTGACAGTGTTGAAAGGGTGTTGTTGGACGGTGTGTGTGTTAAGGTGACAGTGTTGAAAGGGTGTTGTTGGACGGTGTGTGTGTTAGGGTGACAGTGTTGAAAGGGTGTTGTTGGACGGTGTGTGTGTTAGGGTGACAGTGTTTAAAGGGTGTTGTTTCCTGTGCAGATGTACGTGAGGTGCACTGTGAACCTGTGCATCACCACGCTGCCCTCCTCAAAGTGTCCTGACCTGTGCACGACCAAGCTCACCCGCTCCAACATGGTCAACAGCGTGTTCAGCAGCTCCTACACCATCACTTCTCCTGCGGTCAGCCTCATCTTCACTACTACTGCCGCGCCCACAACCATTACCACCACCACCGCCCCCCCCACCACCACCACCACCACCACCACCGCCCCCACCACCACCGCCCCCACCACTACCAGCGCTCCACCCACCACAGCCTCACACGGTAAGAGGGATTCTTCATCGTGTGTTCTAAAAGGGTCCTGAACATGTCACGCCCCATATTTTACTTTAAGACTTCAAAAACCAACAATGCAAAGAACTATTCATATTTTGTTTTGTTGACTAGTCAAAACAACTTTTAAGTACATTTTTATCCAAATACAGCTTGAAATTTGTTGACTGAAGACTTCTGGATAGAGAAGTATAGACCAGTGTGTTTGAAAGCTACTACTGCCCCCCGCTGGTATGTCCAAGTATGTCACACCAGCGTGTCAGACTCATCAGAGCTGAGGCCCGAGCGGGGGCCCACAGGGGGCGCTACTGCTGTGTGTGTGTGTGTGTGTGTGTGTGTGTGTGTCTCTGTCTGCCGTGGTCGTGTCGTGTGTGTTCATCCACAGGCTCTTATAACCCTTGCTGCTGTTGTTGTTGTCTTGTTGTCCCTGACACCTGCTGTTTGTCCCTCAGCTCCAGACTCGGGCGTGGCAGTGGGAGAAGTCGTGGCTCTTGTGTGTGTCATTGTGCAGCGCTTCATCTGAATATAAGGAACTGTCTTCACCCTTTGAATACTACTGTATGAATTGCCTAATGACTAATATAAAATCATTTAAATATATTTTCTTCAAAATACACATTTTAAATGTTAATGACAAATAAATGTGTAGAACTTTTTTTCTGGGCAAACTCCTTTCAGATGACATGTTGGTCACATGAAGGCAAATATAACTTTACTTCAAAGGCTTTATATGTTTGGGAAAATAAAGTACATTAAACATGTCTTGGACATTTCTTGCTCAATAATGAAGGTTCAGAGGCCTAGTGCTTTGCACATGTACCGCATTTACTGGAGTATAAGTCGCATTTTGGGGAAATTTATTTGATAAAATCCGAGAAATGCAGTTTAAAATAATGACTAGAACATGGTGAATAGGTGTACGTATGCTAACGCTAACACCTTCAGCTACATGACGTATGCTAACGCTAACACCTTCAGCTACATGACGTATGCTAACGCTAACACCTTCAGCTACATGACGTATGCTAACGCTAACACCTTCAGCTACATGACGTATGCTAACGCTAACACCTTCAGCTACATGACGTATGCTAACGCTAACACCTTCAGCTACATGACGTATGCTAACGCTAACACCTTCAGCTACATGACGTATGCTAACGCTAACACCTTCAGCTACATGACGTATGCTAACGCTAACACCTTCAGCTACATGACGTATGCTAACGCTAACACCTTCAGCTACATGACGCACAGACAGAACTGTGGTAAGTGTCTGGTATGTTAACGTAACATATGAACAGTTATTCAGATAACTATAGCATAGAGAACATGCTAACAAGTTTAGCAAAGCATCAGTTTTACCCCAAATCACTAAATCCATTGAATTCTTCTTCCTCTGTGTCACTTCTAAACAACTCCACAAACTCCAGAGGAAGAGGAAGTGCAGATTCTTCTTCTGCGTCACTTAGAGCCTAGAGCGCCCTCTTGTGGCTGTCTGTGAAACTAACGAGTTCATAATATCACATAGTCGCTCTGGAGTATAAGTCTGGACCTAACATCTGCTATTTCACTCCACAAAAAAGAACTAAATCATATGTGAAGCTGAGAGTTAAACTCACAGGAAGAGGAAGCAACACTTTAACTCAAGAGAGAGGCTAAAAAGTACGACTGCAGTAAAGTAAGAAAATACCCAAATGTACTTGAGTAATAGTACCTCAGTACTAATGGCCTTGTGTGATAACATTACGTTTATCACACATGTTCTTTTAGAACTAGATAAATAAAAGGAGCAAAGTAAACTATTAACCTCTGTTACTCTTTATAAAGTATATGTACATAAGTCATCGTCGCACAAGCCGTTGGAGTAGTACTTTTTATTTAAGTATCCCTCTCTTGAGTTAAGTAGTTTGAATTACTCCTTTTATTTATTTTAGTTTTTGTAAATGATGTCCACATTTTAGAAAAAGAGACAAATATTTGAAAAGAGAACTCTTACTTTTTACTCTTGTATCATAAAGTCTTTTACAGAGATGAATTACATGTTCTCAGTTACTTTTACTGGAGTAACTGGTTCTCAGTACTCTTACTTGAGTTCTGGTCATTCTGTGAGTACTTGTTGGGACCAAACAATGGTATCTGAAAGTAAGATGTGTCTTTTCTTAGTAAATACCAGAATATGTGCATTGTATACATTTATATTCTGAAAACATGAACTCTAATTATAAATCACATTTTACATCCAAACGTCCAAACTGTTACTCGTTTCTCCAAATGCTTTTTTACTCGAGGCCACTACTTTTACTTCGACTTGAGTAATAATACTTAGCTCTTAGAAGTACATTTGACAGTTTGGACTACACTGAGACATCATGTGACATATGTATAATATTTTACTTCAAAGTTTTGTCTATTTTTCCAATTTGACAATTTTGGTGAAGTTTATAATGTTGGACATGGACAGCAGAATGGACAAACATAAAGGTATTTCCACAACTGTTACCTAGCAACCATTGTAAACAAGGGTCAAAGTCCATTTCAACTAACACAATAGTTATGATTCCATTTCAACTAACACAATAGTTATGATTCCATTTCAACTAACACAATAGTTATGATTCCATTTCAACTAACACAATAGTTATGATTCCATTTCAACTAACACAATAGTTATGATTCCATTTCAACTAACACAATAGTTATGATTCCATTTTAACTAACACAATAGTTATGATTCCATTTCAACTAACACAATAGTTATGATTCCATTTCAACTAACACAATAGTTATGATTCCATTTCAACTAACACAATAGTTATGATTCCATTTCAACTAACACAATAGTTATGATTCCATTTCAACTAACACAATAGTTATGATTCCATTTTAACTAACACAATATTTATGATTCCATTTCAACTAACACAATAGTTATGATTCCATTTCAACTAACACAATAGTTATGATTCCATTTCAACTAACACAATAGTTATGATTCCATTTTAACTAACACAATAGTTATGATTCCATTTCAACTAACACAATAGTTATGATTCCATTTCAACTAACACAATAGTTATGATTCCATTTCAACTAACACAATAGTTATGATTCCATTTCAACTAACACAATAGTTATGATTCCATTTTAACTAACACAATAGTTATGATTCCATTTCAACTAACACAATAGTTATGATTCCATTTCAACTAACACAATAGTTATGATTCCATTTCAACTAACACAATAGTTATGATTCCATTTTAACTAACACAATAGTTATGATTCCATTTCAACTAACACAATAGTTATGATTCCATTTCAACTAACATAATAGTTATGATTCCATTTTAACTAACACAATAGTTATGATTCCATTTCAACTAACATAATAGTTATGATTCCATTTTAACTAACACAATAGTTATGATTCCATTTTAACTAACACAATAGTTATGATTCCATTTCAACTAACACAATAGTTATGATTCCATTTCAACTAACACAATAGTTATGATTCCATTTCAACTAACACAATAGTTATGATTCCATTTCAACTAACACAATAGTTATGATTCCATTTCAACTAACACAATAGTTATGATTCCATTTCAACTAACATAATAGTTATGATTCCATTTTAACTAACACAATAGTTATGATTCCATTTCAACTAACACAATAGTTATGATTCCATTTCAACTAACACAATAGTTATGATTCCATTTCAACTAACACAATAGTTATGATTCCATTTCAACTAACACAATAGTTATGATTCCATTTCAACTAACACAATAGTTATGATTCCATTTCAACTAACACAATAGTTATGATTCCATTTCAACTAACACAATAGTTATGATTCCATTTCAACTAACACAATAGTTATGATTCCATTTCAACTAACACAATAGTTATGATTCCATTTTAACTAACACAATAGTTATGATTCCATTTCAACTAACACAATAGTTATGATTCCATTTCAACTAACACAATAGTTATGATTCCATTTCAACTAACACAATAGTTATGATTCCATTTTAACTAACACAATAGTTATGATTCCATTTCAACTAACACAATAGTTATGATTCCATTTCAACTAACACAATAGTTATGATTCCATTTCAACTAACACAATAGTTATGATTCCATTTCAACTAACACAATAGTTATGATTCCATTTCAACTAACACAATAGTTATGATTCCATTTCAACTAACACAATAGTTATGATTCCATTTTAACTAACACAATAGTTATGATTCCATTTCAACTAACACAATAGTTATGATTCCATTTTAACTAACACAATAGTTATGATTCCATTTCAACTAACACAATAGTTATGATTCCATTTCAACTAACACAATAGTTATGATTCCATTTCAACTAACACAATAGTTATGATTCCATTTCAACTAACACAATAGTTATGATTCCATTTTAACTAACACAATAGTTATGATTCCATTTCAACTAACACAATAGTTATGATTCCATTTCAACTAACACAATAGTTATGATTCCATTTCAACTAACACAATAGTTATGATTCCATTTTAACTAACACAATAGTTATGATTCCATTTCAACTAACACAATAGTTATGATTCCATTTCAACTAACATAATAGTTATGATTCCATTTTAACTAACACAATAGTTATGATTCCATTTCAACTAACATAATAGTTATGATTCCATTTTAACTAACACAATAGTTATGATTCCATTTTAACTAACACAATAGTTATGATTCCATTTCAACTAACACAATAGTTATGATTCCATTTCAACTAACACAATAGTTATGATTCCATTTCAACTAACACAATAGTTATGATTCCATTTTAACTAACACAATAGTTATGATTCCATTTCAACTAACACAATAGTTATGATTCCATTTTAACTAACACAATAGTTATGATTCCATTTCAACTAACACAATAGTTATGATTCCATTTCAACTAACACAATAGTTATGATTCCATTTCAACTAACACAATAGTTATGATTCCATTTCAACTAACACAATAGTTATGATTCCATTTCAACTAACACAATAGTTATGATTCCATTTCAACTAACACAATAGTTATGATTAGACTCATAAAAATACTTGATAAACTTAATTCATGTTTGAACTTCAGAATAAAGCATCAGTTGCATGTAATCTGTCCATTTTGGACCAAATGTCTCTTATTGTTGACATAAGTACTTCCTGTCTTTTTCAACTTGTATTTTTCATTTACTTGTCAAACTGCCACTCGACTGATTTAAAACGTTTATATATATTTACTACAAGACGTATCCCACCAAACTAAGTTTTCATTTATTTATTTATTTAATCTTTATTATTTTCCCCTCCACCCTTTGTTGGGAAATGGGAGGTTTTGTTTATAGGAGATCTTCTACTGAAAGTGTTTTTCAAACTTCCTTTAAGTGATCCGTCCTTTTCCTCTGTATCTACTGCGTTGCAACAATGTAATTTCCCCATGTGGGACAATAAAGCAAAATATTATCTTATCTTAAACATGAGAACCCCTCATATGCACTTTGCATACTCTACCTCTGGTGCTCTTTCACTTGTGAGTGTTGTAGGCCTATCATAAGTACACTTTGCATACTCTACCTCCGCTGGTCTTTCACTTGTGAGTGTTGTAGGCCTATCATAAGTACACTTTGCATACTCTACCTCCGCTGCTCTTTCACTTGTGAGTGTTGTAGGCCTATCATAAGTACACTTTGCATACTCTACCTCCGCTGCTCTTTCACTTGTGAGTGTTGTAGGCCTATCATAAGTACACTTTGCATACTCTACCTCTGCTGCTCTTTCACTTGTGAGTGTTTGTAGGCCTATCATAAGTACACTTTGCATACTCTACCTCCGCTGGTCTTTCACTTGTGAGTGTTGTAGGCCTATCATAAGTACACTTTGCATACTCTACCTCCGCTGCTCTTTCACTTGTGAGTGTTTGTAGGCCTATCATAAGTACACTTTGCATACTCTACCTCCGCTGCTCTTTCACTTGTGAGTGTTGTAGGCCTATCATAAGTACACTTTGCATACTCTACCTCTGGTGCTCTTTCACTTGTGAGTGTTGTAGGCCTATCATAAGTACTCTTTGCATACTCTACCTCTGCTGGTCTTTCACTTGTGAGTGTTGTAGGCCTATCATAAGTACACTTTGCATACTCTACCTCTGGTGCTCTTTCACTTGTGAGTGTTGTAGGCCTATCATAAGTACACTTTGCATACTCTACCTCTGCTGCTCTTTCACTTGTGAGTGTTGTAGGCCTATCATAAGTACACTTTGCATACTCTACCTCTGCTGGTCTTTCACTTGTGAGTGTTGTAGGCCTATCATAAGTACACTTTGCATACTCTACCTCTGGTGCTCTTTCACTTGTGAGTGTTGTAGGCCTATCATAAGTACACTTTGCATACTCTACCTCCGCTGCTCTTTCACTTGTGAGTGTTGTAGGCCTATCATAAGTACACTTTGCATACTCTACCTCTGGTGCTCTTTCACTTGTGAGTGTTGTAGGCCTATCATAAGTACACTTTGCATACTCTACCTCTGGTGCTCTTTCACTTGTGAGTGTTGTAGGCCTATCATAAGTACACTTTGCATACTCTACCTCTGGTGCTCTTTCACTTGTGAGTGTTTGTAGGCCTATCATAAGTACACTTTGCATACTCTACCTCTGGTGCTCTTTCACTTGTGAGTGTTGTAGGCCTATCATAAGTACACTTTGCATACTCTACCTCTGCTGGTCTTTCACTTGTGAGTGTTGTAGGCCTATCATAAGTACACTTTGCATACTCTACCTCTGCTGGTCTTTCACTTGTGAGTGTTGTAGGCCTATCATAAGTACACTTTGCATACTCTACCTCTGCTGCTCTTTCACTTGTGAGTGTTTGTAGGCCTATCATAAGTACACTTTGCATACTCTACCTCTGCTGCTCTTTCACTTGTGAGTGTTGTAGGCCTATCATAAGTACTCTTTGCATACTCTACCTCTGCTGGTCTTTCACTTGTGAGTGTTGTAGGCCTATCATAAGTACACTTTGCATACTCTACCTCTGGTGCTCTTTCACTTGTGAGTGTTGTAGGCCTATCATAAGTACACTTTGCATACTCTACCTCTGCTGCTCTTTCACTTGTGAGTGTTGTAGGCCTATCATAAGTACACTTTGCATACTCTACCTCTGCTGGTCTTTCACTTGTGAGTGTTGTAGGCCTATCATAAGTACACTTTGCATACTCTACCTCTGGTGCTCTTTCACTTGTGAGTGTTGTAGGCCTATCATAAGTACACTTTGCATACTCTACCTCCTCTGCTCTTTCACTTGTGAGTGTTGTAGGCCTATCATAAGTACACTTTGCATACTCTACCTCTGGTGCTCTTTCACTTGTGAGTGTTGTAGGCCTATCATAAGTACACTTTGCATACTCTACCTCTGGTGCTCTTTCACTTGTGAGTGTTGTAGGCCTATCATAAGTACACTTTGCATACTCTACCTCTGGTGCTCTTTCACTTGTGAGTGTTTGTAGGCCTATCATAAGTACACTTTGCATACTCTACCTCTGGTGCTCTTTCACTTGTGAGTGTTGTAGGCCTATCATAAGTACACTTTGCATACTCTACCTCTGGTGCTCTTTCACTTGTGAGTGTTGTAGGCCTATCATAAGTACACTTTGCATACTCTACCTCCGCTGCTCTTTCACTTGTGAGTGTTGTAGGCCTATCATAAGTACACTTTGCATACTCTACCTCTGCTGGTCTTTCACTTGTGAGTGTTGTAGGCCTATCATAAGTACTCTTTGCATACTCTACCTCTGCTGGTCTTTCACTTGTGAGTGTTGTAGGCCTATCATAAGTACTCTTTGCATACTCTACCTCCGCTGCTCTTTCACTTGTGAGTGTTGTAGGCCTATCATAAGTACACTTTGCATACTCTACCTCTGCTGGTCTTTCACTTGTGAGTGTTGTAGGCCTATCATAAGTACTCTTTGCATACTCTACCTCTGCTGGTCTTTCACTTGTGAGTGTTGTAGGCCTATCATAAGTACTCTTTGCATACTCTACCTCTGCTGGTCTTTCACTTGTGAGTGTTGTAGGCCTATCATAAGTACTCTTTGCATACTCTACCTCTGCTGGGAAACAGACCAATGTTTTAGAAAAGCTTTGACCAAACATGCTTAAGGAGGCTGGACTTTGGTGTTTTCATTTTTGGTTGGACCAATCCGCAGCCGGGTGGGAGGAGCCGCTCCCGCCCCGCCTGACGTGACGCCCCGCCCCGCCCGTGCAGGAACACCGCTTCATACATCCACTGTTGTTAGCGGCGAAACACTAAAGCTAACCGGATTTTTGGACTTTTGTATTGCGTCCCAACAGCGTTTCGTGAACACGGAAGCCGCGGGTGACTGACCGTGCCTCGGTACACTTGTGTCTCGGTTTGTTTGCGGTGGCTGTCCCGCTGAGAGGTGAGTCCAAGTTAGCCTGTTAGCCGCAGCTAGCCTCCGGTGGGGGTGTTGTAGCTTCCACTCAGCTGCCTGCTATCTAACCTTGTCAAATGCGGCACCGGGAAGCTAAGAGTGGCCGATTCCCTGCTAAGATTGGCTCTTTGAGAAGAGAAACGCCGTGACCACCATATGCACCGGCAATTGGAGAAGCGACTGATTCAGCGATGTTGAAACAATTCAAGCTAAACAGACGTGAGCTAACGAGCGCTGAGCGTGATTTAGCTCCGGAGCTAACGCTAAACACACCGGAGCTGTCGGTATATTACCACGAGAAGAGCTGCACTAGTTGTTCTCTCTGTCGCACCGTCTCGCCTCGTCTGCGGCCACGGGCAGAGATTACGGGCTGATTTCACTCGCAACTATTTCGTAGTTTTCTGCGTAACTTCACGTCAACGTAGAGTTTACGCTAGCGCTAACAAGTTAGCCTTTAGCATTCTATCACTCGGAACTTGATCTTAAAAGTACTTGGTGAAACTTTTCCGACCTAACGCGAAAACGACACAGACGGGTTGAATGTGGCTGTGAGAGCGCGCGCTGGGATTTGCGTTTAGCTCTTGGACAACAAAGAAAGTGCATTTATTTAGTTTGATTCTAGCGCGAGATGTGACACATAAATACGTCCCGATGTTCCAATGAACAACGAGGTCCCGTGTTTACTGCGGCGCACGGAGGGAAGCGGCGGCGCTACACGGTGTGTTCAAATGAGACGGTTTAGAGAGCCGAGTGTCCGGTAAGTGCGCGGACAGCCGTGAGCCGCGCGGAGCGCTGAGCCTGCCCGAGAGGGGGAGGGGAGGACGCACGGGCCGCGGACACACGTCTGCCTTCCCTCGGTGCAGCTCCGCGATTCTAAAACCCTTTCACGCATTGTCGCTTGTGCTGAACGTCCCGTCGGTCGCGTCCCGTCACTAAAGGCATGAAACTGCGGGACGATCGCGTGCGAGTCCCGGTGCCGCGTCCGTCCGTGCTGGCGCCGTGCAGCGGTAATGACGTGCGCTTAGGGACCGTCAGCAAATGTGTTGTGCGGAGACTCTGCTGACACTTTGACAAAGGATCATACAGAGACACAACATGCAACATCGAGATAAACACGGACATTGTAGGACACGACATTATCTGTCCATCACGCAGGTATATATATATATATATATATATATATATATATATATATATATATATATATATATATATATATATATATATATATATAATTTATTAATTACACACACACATACACATGCCATTTTATGAACTTCAACCGCTAACATCAGGAACAGTATGTTGTGCTTAAATACTCTTCAGAGGTTTGCTTTAGTAGCCGTGTACATGTCCTGGTGAGACCCTTTGTACATTCAGTCCACAGGTTTGTTTTTACACACATTCCCTATTCATATCGAGTGTAGTTCAGGGGGCTCTCCACCCATATACCCCATGTACTCCATCAACCCCATGTACTCCATCAACCCCATGTACTCCATGTACTCCATATACCCCATGTACTCCATCAACCCCATGTACTCCATCAACCCCATGTACTCCATCAACCCCATGTACTCCATCAACCCCATGTACTCCATATACCCCATGTACTCCATATATAATGTCTGGTTTAAAATGTTTACATTTTAAGTACGGGGCCGTCTACAGTCTGACCATGTCTTACCATGTCTTACCAGGTCTTACCATGTCTGACCATGTCTGACTGCAGACAGCATACCTTTGTATTAGGGCTCTGCAATGAATGCCATTTAATTAAGGTCCAGTCATGTCTAATGGTCAGTGATCTGAGGGTTTTCAAAGAGAGTGTTAAATATCAGTTATTTGAAAAGACTGCAGTGTTCATGTTTATGACAAACTGAAAGCTGAAACATTTTAAATCCATACAAAAGTGGGAGGGCTCTGTATGAACAAGTATTTTTGCCATTTCTACACACTACATCTCTAATTTCTATGTATAAGGGTCAGATTAAAAGGGCTTACAGAAAAACGGTCAAACCACCAAACAGAGTTAACAAAAGTACATGGATAATGTTAATAAACATAATTCCCATTATTGTCTTTCTATAAACGCTGGCGCATATGTAAATTATTATTCCTACTGATTAAATGTTATTGACTTGAAAATGATAGATGTAATTTATCAAATCAAAAGAGTAAGATTTTTTTTCGGTGTTGCAACGCAGTAGATACAGAAGTAAAAGAACAGATAACTTATAGGAAGCTTTAAAAAACACTCTTAATAGAACAACTCTTTAATAGACAAAACCTCTCATATTCTTAATAAGGAATACAAAAAAATGACTCTTGGATGAGAGTCGAAACGTCTATTTTTCAAACTGAGTCCAGATGACTACAACTGAAGCTTTTTCTACTATGGAACACGCCTGGATGAATGAGGGATTACACCGACAAAATAAAAAAGATAAAAATAATAATAATAGTAGCAAAAGTAACACTCTTATTTACAGCATTTCTATGGACGGAGAATATTGCACCAGTATGATTGACATGTCAGAGTGGAGTCAGGCTGTGAAGGCAATTCTCTTCTTCTCCTGCAGGTGCCTCAGCCGACTCGAGTATGTTCTCACGATGAAGAAGCGTGTGGTGGACCAGGAAACCGCATTCTCCTCCCAACAGCAGCCGCAGCGCCGTCCCACCATCCAGGGGCTCCCTGAGAGCCTGCAGCACCGCGCCCTCACCCCAGCCTCTGCCACCATAGAACCCTCCACAGACATGCAGCCAACCAGCGGCATCCAGTATTCACTCCCACAAGGCTACCAGGTATCAGCATGTACTTTTATGTACTTTGAGTACACTGATGATGAGGAAACATGTTTCTATTTCACCTGCATGAAAAGTAAAACTACATTTCACAACAATAATGAGTTGAGCTGTTTATTGAATAGTTTATAGTTCATATTTTAAACGCTAAAAAACAAAAAATAACTCAGTTTCTTTGTAAAAGGTGCCGGCAATGGCTCAGAGCAGTAGTGGACATGGAGTGAAGAGTGTGGCCCCTCATCTCGGGCCCCACACCCACAGCCTGACGGTCCAGACCCAGGGCCCCGCGGTGGTCCAAGGGCACGTCCACACGGCGCCAACCCTCACCTCAGCTCAGGGCCAGCAGCAGTTTCAAAGGCTAAAGGTACTTTTACACAAACTTTAAAAATCTAGTCTACTTTTCATTTCATGCAGCATTTAAACTATTCTTTTGTTAGGTGGAAGATGCCCTGTCCTACCTGGATCAAGTGAAGTTACAATTTGGAAATCAACCACAAGTATACAATGATTTCCTGGATATAATGAAAGAGTTCAAGTCTCAGAGGCAAGTATCTTGTAATGTACAGTGGAAAGTAAGACAGACTGACGTACTCTCCTGCTTCTCCACGTTCACTAAACGCATCAGTCTCTCATCCACATCGCACACACATTTATATTTTAAATATTTTATACAAAAATGATTTGATCATCAAATGTAAATGCATAAATACACGTCCAAAACTATCATTTTGAACTGGTTTTCTCTTCTACAGCATCGACACCCCTGGTGTGATAAACCGCGTGTCGCAGCTGTTCAAGGGCCACCCAGACCTCATCATGGGCTTCAACACGTTCCTACCTCCTGGATACAAGATCGAGGTTCAGACCAATGACCTGGTGAACGTGACCACGCCCGGTCAGATCCACTACATCACCCCCCACGGGGTGTCAGTACACAACATCCCAGTGACCGGCACTTCCAGCCAGACCGCGGGCCACACCGTGACCCACACCGTGAGCCAGACCGCGAGCCACACTGTGAGCTACACTGTGAGCCACGCCGTGAGCCAGGCCGTGAGCCAGGCCGCGAGCCAGGCCGCGAGCCAGGCCGTGAGCCACGCCGCGAGCCAACCGCCACCCCAGTCCCAGCAGCAGAGCACACCAGCTGCAGCAGCTCCCCATGTTATGCCAACGAGTCCCACGGTCCACACACAGCCGCCTCCCATCAAGGTCAATAAGGTGAGAGTGGCTTTTAACCTTAGATTAGCTCAAGTCGCGTCCAATTATAGTTGGACTAATATTATTTGCATTTTTGAATGGCTATTTGTATATTCTAATATTTTTCAAACTATAATATCTTTACATTGTTCTATAATTCAACACCCTGATTTATTTGTTTTCAGTAATGTTGGTTACTAGAAAGTGATCCACTTTGGGACTAGGTGTATTGACCATTTGTTCTTGAACTTTACAGCCCCATTTACTTTTTTATTTACCACCTCTCCAGCCTCTGCAGTCTCCGGCTCACACGCCCACCACGCAGCCTAACCCGTCCATCCCATCTTACGCCTCTCCACGCTCCCCTCCGGCCCAGTGTCACACGCCCGTGAGCAGCACCCCATCCAGTGGGCCTCCCCCCCAGAACAACCAGCCTGTGGAGTTCAACCATGCCATCAACTATGTCAACAAGATCAAGAACCGCTTCCAGGGACAGCCAGACATCTACAAAGCTTTCCTGGAAATCTTGCACACGTACCAGGTAATATAACAATTAAGCTGTTTTTTATGTTCATAACTGCACAACTGCAAGTCATGAGACCTTTTTGTTTAGCCTGGAATCTTCCACAGTATAATGGATAACAAAACTTACCACCTGAATATTTTGAATCACTTGGATTGTGGGACATGAAGTTCTATTGACCAGAATAAATATACATTAGAAATCTTTTGTGGGCCACATTAAAACATCTGGGGGGCTGCATGTTGGGCATCCTTGATCCAGGCGAGCCAAAGCAACAAGATTATTCTTGCAAATCTTCTCTTGTTAGAAAACTCTCTGGTTGAGCCCACAACACACAAACACAAAAATTACACCAATAAAACTAATGGTTTTATGGGTTAGTCCTACAAAAAAGAGCTCTCGCCAAAAAATGATAAGGAGGATTGTTCCAAAAAGGGTTCAGAGGATGGAGAGGAAAAACAGGCGCTCACCTGGATTTACATGCAGATGGAGAAACCTACACTGGGCAAATACTCTCATGTCTCCAGGTCCCTTCAGTTGAAAGAAGGAAATAAAGCTGAGCATGTCATATTGTTCAGGGATCTGGCGACGTGTCTGTTGACGCCGATGCCTCCTCTGATGTGGTCATTTTTGTATTTTACCATCCACGTTGAGCTTCAGCATTGTGGGATAAAGCAGAGCGTAGAGTATTCCACTTTCTTCCGTCTTAGGCGAGACTTATTAAATGTGTTGTGTTTCTTCACCATAGTCATTGAAGAAAGATACATGGAGCTCGTTTGGTCTGGTGTGGAACGTCAGTATCAGGGGTCTCGCTTCGCACATACAGGGAGGGACGCCATCCCTAAAATGATAAATCAAAATGGCTCGCCATCCGATTTTACATCGGGGGGAAATAAACCATCCCTAAAACCCAAATTCATCCCATATTTTAGGTAGTGCCATCATTAAAATACTACTTCAAATAAACAAGTCTTTTTAGCCTTGAAATGTCATGCGAGATAGTGGGACAGGGGGATCTACCAGTTGATCTCGGGGGCAGTGGCAGTCAATACCAAAGCAAAGTTTATTGTCTGGCGCTAAGAAACAGTAGATGCACACGCTGAGCGACCAGTCCGCACATGGAGGTCAGCGTGAGCGTAAGTGAACCATGAGTAACTATCAGCACGAGGAGCCTACAGTTGTTATTTTGTCCGCTTTCTCAGTGAGTTTCAGAAGGAGCACACCGTGGTGCGAGCCGACAACACAGGACGACAGTGGAGCAGTAGAATGCTCACATGAGGGAGGAGAGAGAGGAGAGGGAGGAGAGAGAGGAGAGAGAGGAGAGAGAGGAGAGAGAGGAGAGAGAGGAGAGAGGAGAGAGAGGAGAGAGAGGAGAGAGAGGAGAGAGAGGAGAGAGAGGAGAGAGAGGAGAGGGAGGAGAGAGAGGAGAGAGAGGAGAGAGAGGAGAGAGAGGAGAGGGAGGAGAGGGAGGAGAGGGAGGAGAGGGAGGAGAGAGAGGAGAGAGAGGAGAGAGAGGAGAGAGAGGAGAGAGAGGAGAGAGAGGAGAGAGAGGAGAGAGAGGAGAGAGAGGAGAGAGAGGAGAGAGAGGAGAGAGAGGAGAGGAAGGAGAGAGAGGAGAGAGAGGGAGGAGAGAGATTCTTGAAGAATTGATTCTTATCCCATACTTAAGTCCACAAAAGTATTAAAATAAACGTTTTGCCCAAATTTCTCCATCTATTCCAGACTGTTCTAGTTGCCATCCCCGGCAGGCTATTCTAATAAGAAAAGAAGTTAAACTCAAATCAGAGCGTTGCTGGTGTGATCCAGAATATGAAGCTCAATGGTCTCATACTGAGAGTAATGTGGTGCCGGGGGTTCCTGTACAGGTCTCATACTGAGAGTAATGTGGTGCCGGGGGTTCCTGTACAGGTCTTATACTGAGAGTCATGTGGTGCCGGGGGTTCCTGTACAGGTCTTATACTGAGAGTAATGTGGTGCCTGAGGTTCCTGTACAGGTCTTATACTGAGAGTCATGTGGTGCCGGGGGTTCCTGTACAGGTCTCATACTGAGAGTCATGTGGTAACGTCTCCATAGCAACAAGCTACATAGTGCACCTTTTTAAGTTTGGGTCTACAAAATTGTCGTATTAATTTCTCTTGGCAACAAAGTGTGTGTGACATCAAATATGTGCTATTGTGGGGAAACCAAAAACCACATGTACATGTAAATAACAGTCATCATTTTCACAGTATCTTGATATTCTCTGGATGTATTGTGACTGTTGTGATTCTGTTGTGATTGAAACAGAAGGAGCAGCGAAATGCAAAAGAGGCCGGGGGGAACTACACCCCAGTGCTGACGGAGCAGGAGGTCTACACTCAGGTGGCCCGACTCTTCAAGAACCAAGAAGACCTGCTCTCCGAGTTCGGACAGTTCCTCCCGGATGCCAATAACTCTATGGTGAGCTCTCTTCCCACGAACCCATTCTGTGTGTTTCATTATTTCTATTTCACATTGAGACTTTAATTTGACCAGATGTTGTAATATGGTGACTGAAGACGTCCAGAAAGAGAATATTTGTGAATACATCTAGTGTATAAAAAATAGAAATGATTTTGACATTTGATTTAATAATTGGATAAAAATGGCATCTATTGTTTTTTTTCTTTTTTCTCTTGTCAATGAATTATTGTGGCCCCATTTATTGCATCTCTGTGTTTTTAAAATCTGTTCTGTTAAACCGAATCCTCTTGTACCTGTGGTTTCAGCTGCTGGGTAAACCGCCCGACCGAGTGGATTCAGTCCGTAACGACCACGGGGCCACAGTGAAGAGGCCCCTCCTGAACAACAAGCAGAGGCTCAGTCAGAACGGGCTTCCCCTGAGGAGGCCGGCAGGGCTGACCCTCACGCCTCCCATCAAGGTACAGCACCAACCTCTGCACCACGCATCCTCTTTACCACTTCTACACTTACCACCTTTTCCCCACAGAAGAAACCCAAAATAATGGGGAAAGGCCACGGGATCGGGGAAGTCGGCAAGCACAGCACAAGCACTGAAACCATGTTCTTTGAAAAGGTATGTTTGCTTTGTGCTGAATGACCACGGTTTTGTACTGTGCATCAAAGGTTCTTTAAGGCTTGGTAAGAAAAGAAAAATCAAAATGATGTTAATGAGATCAGAATGTTAAACAAACCTAGAACCTATCTCCCATCCAATGAGAACTGTGAGAGCTCTGGAATATCTACTATGACCTGTGTTAAGAGCTATATAAATGTGACAGGCTGTTGAAAGTCATGCAGGGGCCATAATGACTAAAGAAGTCTTTGACGCTGTTTCTAAGCTGAAGAACATCAAATCCAGTGGTTTAGACAACGTGACATCTGAACACTTCTATACGCTTTATCCGTTCTTAGCCTTATAGCTTTACTGGGGTTTCTGCATCTGTCCCGTGCATCTGTCCCGTGCATCTGTCCCGTGCATCTGTCCCGTGCATCTGTCCCCTGCATCTGTCCCGTGCATCTGTCCCCTGCATCTGTCCCGTGCATCTGTCCCGTGCATCTGTCCCCTGCATCTGTCCCCTGCATCTGTCCCCTGCATCTGTCCCGTGCATCTGTCCCGTGCATCTGTCCCCTGCATCTGTCCCGTGCATCTGTCCCGTGCATCTGTCCCCTGCATCTGTCCCCTGCATCTGTCCCCTGCATCTGTCCCGTGCATCTGTCCCGTGCATCTGTCCCCTGCATCTGTCCCGTGCATCTGTCCCGTGCATCTGTCCCGTGCATCTGTCCCCTGCATCTGTCCCGTGCATCTGTCCCCTGCATCTGTCCCGTGCATCTGTCCCGTGGCTAAGTCATGGACTAGATATGTTCAGCCACAATGTGCTGAAATGACAGTAATGACAGTTGGAGTTGCATTTTAATGTGTAAATTGCGCTGCTAAAACTAAGTTGATATAAAAGGGCGATAACATAACATACATTGGCATTCTAAAAGCACATGTGGTATATTACATCAACGTACACATTAGCACCAGTGTGTGCATCTCTGCTTTTCTACATAGGTGCCTTCTGTGGAGGAGGTCAAGAACTCGGAGCTCAGTGAGGAGCAAGTAGTTGCTAAATCTGAATCATTCTTAATAAATGATTTGTTCAGGATGTATTACAGCTCATTAAGGTCTAGATATTGTAAATAAATATACATAATGTTTTGTTTTTCCCCCTAATTGAGGCCTTTGCACTAAAACTGTTTTGTTGCCTCAGGTCAGGAAGGCCCTCAGGAGCCCAGAGGCTTACGACAACTTTCTGAGGTGTCTGCACATCTTCAACCAGGAAGTGATTTCTCGAGCTGAACTGGTCCAACTGGTCATCCCTTTTCTGGGGTAAGAGCTGCTGGACCATGGTAATAAAACTGAGGAGGAGAGACTGAGTGTGTGATACAGTCTGAGGAGGAGAGACTGAGTGTGTGATACAGTCTGAGGAGGAGAGACTGAGTGTGTGATACAGTCTGAGGAGGAGAGACTGAGTGTGTGATACAGTCTGAGGAGGAGAGACTGAGTGTGTGATACAGTCTGAGGAGGAGAGACTGAGTGTGTGATACAGTCTGAGGAGGAGAGACTGAGTGTGTGATACAGTCTGAGGAGGAGAGACTGAGTGTGTGATACAGTCTGAGGAGGAGAGACTGAGTGTGTGATACAGTCTGAGGAGGAGAGACTGAGTGTGTGATACAGTCTGAGGAGGAGAGACTGATCATGTTCATCAAAATCTTTTTGACACTTTTCCAGTAAATTCCCGGAACTTTTCTCATGGTTCAAAAACTTCCTTGGCTACCGAGAGTCCATGCACGGCGAGTCGAGCCACACGGAGAGTCTGCCAAAGGAGCGTGGCACAGAGGGCATCGCCATGGAGATCGACTACGCCTCCTGTAAGAGACTGGGCTCCAGCTACAGAGCCCTGCCCAAGAGCTACCAGCAGCCCAAGTGCACCGGGAGAACGCCCCTGTGCAGAGAGGTACCACCATCTTTTATACTTACTTATATATGTGTATTTCCTATAAGTCATAGTTTATACTCCGGAGTCACTTATATGTGATATTATTTGTTATTTTCACACTTGTAACTGCATTTTATACTCCGGTGCGACTTATATATGTTTTTTTCTGCTTTATTATGCATTTTTTGGCTGGTGCGACTTATAGTCGGGAAAATACGGTATATGGAACTTTTAAATGTCAGTAAAAAAGTTAAGTATAGGTCCAGTTTATTTATAGTGCACAATTCACACACAAATTAATTGAAAGTACTTCACATAACAGAAAACTATAAACCTGAAGGCAAACTGATCAAACCAGGATCATCAGCGTCGTGCTTGGTTCACTCATTCCAACTGTTGCAGGTTCTGAACGATACTTGGGTGTCGTTCCCCTCCTGGTCTGAGGACTCCACCTTTGTGTCCTCCAAGAAGACCCAGTATGAAGAGCACATTTACAGATGTGAGGACGAACGCTTTGAAGTAAGGATTACACTTGTTTCTATTCCTTGTACAATGTTCTTCTCCAGAGGTGTCAAACTCATTTTCCACTCACTATTTGTATAGATAAAACTTCTCTTGGTGACAAACTCTTAATGAATGAAATGAGGGGGTTGTGTTTGTGTTTCACATTAGTGAGGACACAGAGCTCACAGCAGCTTCACTCTGTCATGTTCAGACTTTAAGATAAGATAAGATATTCCTTTATTGTCCCACATGGGGAAATTTCATTGGTGCAACGCAGGTAGATACAGAGGTAGATACAGAAGAACAGATCACTTATAGGAAGTCTGAAAAACACTTTCAGTAGAAGATCTCCTATAAATAAATAAAAACTCCCATAGACAAATAAATACATAAATACCATGTCATGTGATCACGACAGTAATTGCACATGAATATGTGTCACGACAGCACATGAATTGCACATGAATTTCACAGTAATTGCACATGAATTGCACATGAATTCCAACAGTAATTGCACATATGACAGAATTGCACATCAGTATTAGGTTAGGTCAGTATTGCGCCGGGATAACGTGACGATCTCCGGGTAAGACGACTGTTCTCAGCAGTTTCATGAGTTCCTCCTTTGTGGAAACGCGGTACGGCACCGGCCGGGGGGCGGGGCCGGGGCCGGGGGACTCAGAGCCAAGACACATCGCAACGACACGACGAAAACACTCAATCCAGCCGAATAAAGTCAAAACAAGTTAATTTAAAGCGATTCCAGTGCGTGTCCCGATCGTTCGTGAAGTTCCTCTTTCATATAAACGTGTATATAAACGTGTACCGACGACACGCCGTACTTTAGCGCGGCCGGAGGGCTGGTGGGCTCACTCGGAGCTAGCTCACGTCACAACAACACAACGAACGCAACGAAAAACGCTCAAATCCAGCCGAAAAAAGTCTAAAACAGTTGAATTAAAAAACTATTCCAGCGCGTGTCCCTATCGTACAGTAAAATAGAAAAAATATACTAACTATATTTACAAAATATAGGAGATAAAGCACAATAAGTGTGAGAAAGAAGAGAGAGCGTTTACACCGGGCTGCCAGCTGTACCAGCGCCTTATGACGTAATGATTCAGTCCGTAACACTGACCTGTGTTTTTACCTGTGGCTCCTGATCCTGTTCAGGTTTGTAGAGGATGTTTTCCTCACAGAGCATCATCAGATTGTTTTCTTGTTATTAGCTCCACATTTAGCACAGCTCTAACGTCCACAATATGGTCTCTTTTCTTTCTTCCACGTGTTTCTCAAAACCACAGTCTCTTTTCTCGCTCAGACCTCTGCTCAAGTCTAGTTTAGTGGGCGTCGGCCCTCGGCACTCGCTCCAGCAGCACAGCACCACTGAGAAGCGAGGGACTGCAAAGGACAGTGGGACTCGTAGTTCTAGCTACAAAAATGCTATATAGCTCTGCGGAATCAAACGTCTACATCAGGCGTCTCCAACGTATTGATCGCGGCCCCATTTTGACCCTTCGCTCAGAGAGATTTCCATAACATTGGCCCGCTCAGCCAAGCTCTACTCTCCTCTTTCCCCACAGTCACTTCTTTGAAGTGTCACCTCTTCACCTCTCCCTTTTCTGTTTTCTCTTTACTATGTGCCTCATTCACGGAGAAAGATGCAAAAGAGAATGAAACACAGCAACACAAAGTCAAACTTGTTCTTACAAAAGACAAACGTAACAAATGTACCTCCAACAGAAACCAGGAGTTTAATAGTCGTGAGTAAAAGGAGTGCGGTGCATGTGACCTGCAGCCTCTGCACATTGAAGGAGAGAAGAGGAGGAGATGTGAAGGGCCAGGGGCTGAGCAGCCAAACTCAGGGCCTGGGGTAACGGGGTAATGGGGGCTATTTCACTAACAATAAAGTCAAACCACATCAGTCAAAAGAATGGGCTAAACTTCACCAGAATACAGGAAATCACTTGAGTTCTACAAAGTTTTCTGAGAGTCGACCCCCAGAGCCCCCCAGAGCCCCGCCCCCCCCAGAGCCCCCCCCCCCCTCCAGAGCCCTCCAGACCCCCCCGGAGCGCCCCCCCCCGGAGCCCCCCTCCCTCCAGACCCCCCCCGGAGCCCTCCGGAGCCCCCCTCCCTCCAGAGCCCCCCAGAGCCCCTATCAGTTTATGTCCAGCTATATTACTGTTTTGTGTTTCATAGAACAATTAAAATAGAAGATACACATTGTATTGTGAAGATGAGGATGTTGAGGCTCGTGGTCATGAATCTTCTGAGGTGGTTCATAGTCTCATTATCTTTGCACATTTATGAATCTGTCGGTTTCACCTCGATGTAAAATACTCATGGTCAGAGTAAGTGTCATCTTCTCCATGACCAAGGGATTTGTCTTTCCACATGGTTGTTTCAGAAATGAAAAGCTGCTCACTGCATCACTGCGTCGGTCGGGTTCAAACACTGAAGCCGCTCACTGCGTCGGTCGGGTTCAAACACTGAAGCCGCTCACTGCGTCGGTCGGGTTCAAACACTGAAGCCGCTCACTGCGTCGGTCGGGTTCAAACACTGAAGCCGCTCACTGCGTCGGTCGGGTTCAAACACTGAAGCCGCTCACTGCGTCGGTCGGGTTCAAACACTGAAGCCGCTCACTGCGTCGGTCGGGTTCAAACACTGAAGCCGCTCACTGCGTCGGTCGGGTTTAAACACTGAAGCCGCTCACTGCGTCGGTCGGGTTCAAACACTGAAGCCGCTCACTGCGTCGGTCGGGTTCAAACACTGAAGCCGCTCACTGCGTCGGTCGGGTTCAAACACTGAAGCCGCTCACTGCGTCGGTCGGGTTTAAACACTGAAGCCGCTCACTGCGTCGGTCGGGTTCAAACACTGAAGCCGCTCACTGCGTCGGTCGGGTTCAAACACTGAAGCCGCTCACTGCGTCGGTCGGGTTCAAACACTGAAGCCGCTCACTGCGTCGGTCGGGTTCAAACACTGAAGCCGCTCACTGCGTCGGTCGGGTTTAAACACTGAAGCCGCTCACTGCGTCGGTCGGGTTCAAACACTGAAGCCGCTCACTGCGTCGGTCGGGTTCAAACACTGAAGCCGCTCACTGCGTCGGTCGGGTTCAAACACTGAAGCCGCTCACTGCGTCGGTCGGGTTCAAACACTGAAGCCGCTCACTGCGTCGGTCGGGTTCAAACACTGAAGCCGCTCACTGCGTCGGTCGGGTTTAAACACTGAAGCCGCTCACTGCGTCGGTCGGGTTCAAACACTGAAGCCGCTCACTGCGTCGGTCGGGTTCAAACACTGAAGCCGCTCACTGCGTCGGTCGGGTTCAAACACTGAAGCCGCTCACTGCGTCGGTCGGGTTCAAACACTGAAGCCGCTCACTGCGTCGGTCGGGTTCAAACACTGAAGCCGCTCACTGCGTCGGTCGGGTTCAAACACTGAAGCCGCTCACTGCGTCGGTCGGGTTTAAACACTGAAGCCGCTCACTGCGTCGGTCGGGTTCAAACACTGAAGCCGCTCACTGCGTCGGTCGGGTTTAAACACTGAAGCCGCTCACTGCGTCGGTCGGGTTTAAACACTGAAGCAGCTCACTGCGTCGGTCGGGTTTAAACACTGAAGCCGCTCACTGCGTCGGTCGGGTTCAAACACTGAAGCCGCTCACTGCGTCGGTCGGGTTCAAACACTGAAGCCGCTCACTGCGTCGGTCGGGTTTAAACACTGAAGCCGCTCACTGCGTCGGTCGGGTTCAAACACTGAAGCCGCTCACTGCGTCGGTCGGGTTCAAACACTGAAGCCGCTCACTGCGTCGGTCGGGTTCAAACACTGAAGCCGCTCACTGCGTCGGTCGGGTTCAAACACTGAAGCCGCTCACTGCGTCGGTCGGGTTCAAACACTGAAGCCGCTCACTGCGTCGGTCGGGTTCAAACACTGAAGCCGCTCACTGCGTCGGTCGGGTTCAAACACTGAAGCCGCTCACTGCGTCGGTCGGGTTCAAACACTGAAGCCGCTCACTGCGTCGGTCGGGTTTAAACACTGAAGCCGCTCACTGCGTCGGTCGGGTTCAAACACTGAAGCCGCTCACTGCGTCGGTCGGGTTTAAACACTGAAGCCGCTCACTGCGTCGGTCGGGTTCAAACACTGAAGCCGCTCACTGCGTCGGTCGGGTTCAAACACTGAAGCCGCTCACTGCGTCGGTCGGGTTCAAACACTGAAGCCGCTCACTGCGTCGGTCGGGTTCAAACACTGAAGCCGCTCACTGCGTCGGTCGGGTTCAAACACTGAAGCCGCTCACTGCGTCGGTCGGGTTCAAACACTGAAGCCGCTCACTGCGTCGGTCGGGTTTAAACACTGAAGCCGCTCACTGCGTCGGTCGGGTTCAAACACTGAAGCCGCTCACTGCGTCGGTCGGGTTCAAACACTGAAGCCGCTCACTGCGTCGGTCGGGTTCAAACACTGAAGCCGCTCACTGCGTCGGTCGGGTTCAAACACTGAAGCCGCTCACTGCGTCGGTCGGGTTCAAACACTGAAGCCGCTCACTGCGTCGGTCGGGTTCAAACACTGAAGCCGCTCACTGCGTCGGTCGGGTTCAAACACTGAAGCCGCTCACTGCGTCGGTCGGGTTCAAACACTGAAGCCGCTCACTGCGTCGGTCGGGTTCAAACACTGAAGCCGCTCACTGCGTCGGTCGGGTTCAAACACTGAAGCCGCTCACTGCGTCGGTCGGGTTCAAACACTGAAGCCGCTCACTGCGTCGGTCGGGTTTAAACACTGAAGCCGCTCACTGCGTCGGTCGGGTTCAAACACTGAAGCCGCTCACTGCGTCGGTCGGGTTCAAACACTGAAGCCGCTCACTGCGTCGGTCGGGTTCAAACACTGAAGCCGCTCACTGCGTCGGTCGGGTTCAAACACTGAAGCCGCTCACTGCGTCGGTCGGGTTCAAACACTGAAGCCGCTCACTGCGTCGGTCGGGTTCAAACACTGAAGCCGCTCACTGCGTCGGTCGGGTTCAAACACTGAAGCCGCTCACTGCGTCGGTCGGGTTCAAACACTGAAGCCGCTCACTGCGTCGGTCGGGTTCAAACACTGAAGCCGCTCACTGCGTCGGTCGGGTTTAAACACTGCATCAGTCAAAACCCCAAGTGCGATTAAAGATTATGTATTTGATTTTAAATGGATGAAAAACAAAGATTATTAATATGTATTTTTTTTTATAAAATAGTTGTTTTTGAAGCCGGTGAAAATTGGCACAAAAAATGGAGCTTTGTTAAAATTGACGTTCCATAAAGTCGCCCAGAGTCTGTTTCTTCTGCTCAGTGGCGCCCTCTTGAGTCTCGTGTAGGATTTGTGTGTCATCGTTTGTGGCTTTGGTTTTTACAGGAAGGAATGTAAAGATTGTGTGAATGCATAACACTTACTTTACTTATTAGTAGCATAATGTTTATTTTATGCACCTGAATTAAACCCCTTAAATATACTGATATGAAGTAAACGTCCAACAATAATATTGATGTTCTCTAGGACGTCCCGATCCGATTCCGAGTCATGTGATTGAGCATCTGCCGATACCGATATATCGATATCGATACAGAGTCCCGATCCGATACTTTTGTTACACATTTAAAAAATGCACAAATGCAACATAAACAGGTTGTCCCCAGTTTTTATTTTATTTTATTTACACTTTAACAGTAAAACCTTCTTTGAGCTTGAATAAGAAATAATAGTGCAACATTTGAATTAAATAAAATAGCAGCTTAACTTCAAACACCAGCAGCAGTAAACAAATGAGCAAAGTGTGTTTTAAATGAAACCGTGTCATAAAGTAAGACATAATGTGCTTTTCACAACTGCACTCTTAAAACTCTTCTGGTGACGAATGTCGAGTCCAGAGTGAGTCAGGGGCCAGAGTTCTGACCCTCATGGACGCCACGGGGTCAGCACCGCCCCCCGTGTGGTCTGTGCCCCGCCCAAACCACACCCCCGTGTCTGCGCCCCGCCCAAACCACACCCCCGCGTCAGCGCCCCGCCCAAACCACACCCCCGCGTCAGCGCCACGCCCAAACCACACCCCCGCGTCAGCGCCACGCCCAAACCACGCCCCCGCGTGAGCGCTCCGCCCAAACCACGCCCCCGCGTCAGCGCCACGCCCAAACCACGCCCCCGCGTGAGCGCTCCGCCCAAACCACACCCCCGCGTCAGCGCCCCGCCCAAACCACGCCCCCGCGTGAGCGCTCCGCCCAAACCACACCCCCGCGTCAGCGCCCCGCCCAAACCACACCCCCGCGTCAGCGCCCCGCCCAAACCACACCCCCGCGTCAGCGCCCCGCCCAAACCACACCCCCGCGTCAGCGCCACGCCCAAACCACGCCCCCGCGTGAGCGCTCCGCCCAAACCACGCCCCCGCGTCAGCGCCACGCCCAAACCACGCCCCCGCGTGAGCGCTCCGCCCAAACCACACCCCCGTGTCTGCGCCCCGCCCAAACCACACCCCCGTGTCTGCGCCCCGCCCAAACCACACCCCCGCGTCAGCGCCCCGCCCAAACCACGCCCCCGCGTGAGCGCTCCGCCCAAACCACACCCCCGCGTCTGCGCCCCGCCCAAACCACACCCCCGCGTGAGCGCTCCGCCCAAACCACACCCCCGCGTGAGCGCTCCGCCCAAACCACACCCCCGCGTGAGCGCTCCGCCCAAACCACACCCCTGTGTCAGCGCTCCGAAATGGTGACCACGCCCTCGCCCAAACCGCACCCCCGTCTCACCCATGGCTTGCTTCATATTAGCAGCATTTGTTGCGCAAAATGACATTGACCCGTTGCTTGTCGATGCCCGAGTTATTGAGCATTTTTTTCTTAATCTGTTTGATTTGATTTGATTGAGTTTCGGCTGTGACGAGCAGGATCACAGTCAAATGTGATCCATTCTGGGGTATTCATGTCTAGTAATGAGCTGGAAATGTATAGAGCTGATCAAACTAATAAGAGTAAAATGTATGTCCGCTTAGTGATCGGGAGGCGACATCCGATTTCGATCGAGTCTGAAACCATGTGACCGATTTCCGATCATGTGATGGGATCAGGACATCCCTAGTGCTCAGTGATAACATGTTTTAATGTTGTTTTAGTCATAATTACATGTAAAAGCTATGAGTGCAGACTGTTACCCTTCAAGTGTCCCGTGATCAGAAAAAGAGCCCTAAAAGAGTGTGTGTGTTTAGCTGGACGTAGTGCTGGAGACAAACCTGTCCACCATCCGTGCGCTGGAGACAGTCCAGCGTAGACTGTCCCGGATGCCCGCCGAGGAGCAGGTGCGCTTCAAGCTGGACAACACACTGGGCGGCTCCTCGGACACCATCCACAGAAAGGCCATTCACAGGATATACGGGGACAAGGCCCACGACATCGTGGACGGGCTCAAGAGGAACCCGGCCGTCTGCGTCCCCATAGTGCTCAAGAGGTACGTCCCTCCACATGTCACAATGTAAAGCATCAGATCTAAACACTCCTGGTTTAAAGGAACCATGTGCAGCCTGTGCTCCTACTGGTTTAAAAAGGTACTGCAGCCACAGCTGAACCTGTGACCTCTGATTGGCTGAGGCTCATGTGACTCTCATTCAGAGTCTGATTGGTGTTCGTCTTGAGAACTTAAACTCCAAATTACACATAAGCAGAGACATCATGTCCAATGTTAATGTTTCAAGAATAAATGTCATGTCTGCGACACAAACTGGTCAAAGTTATGAAAGTTTCATTGAAAAAAATCATTTCCAAGATAGAAAATAAAATGTCTATTGTTTGCAAATATTTCTGTTTCTTTTTCTATATCTCATGTCCTCTCTGTCCTCTCATGTCCTCTCATGTCCTCTCATGTCCTCTCATGTGTTCTCATGTGTTCTCATGTGTTCTCATGTGTTCTCATGTGTTCTGTCCTCTCATGTGTTCTCATGTGTTCTCATGTGTTCTGTCCTCTCATGTGTTCTCATGTGTTCTGTCCTCTCATGTCCTCTGTCATGTGTTCTGTCCTCTCATGTCCTCTCTGTCCTCTCATGTCCTCTCTGTCCTCTCATGTCCTCTCTGTCCTCTCATGTGTTCTCATGTGTTCTCATGTGTTCTGTCCTCTCATGTGTTCTCATGTGTTCTGTCCTCTCATGTGTTCTGTCCTCTCATGTCCTCTGTCATGTGTTCTGTCCTCTCATGTCCTCTCTGTCCTCTCATGTCCTCTCTGTCCTCTCATGTCCTCTCTGGCCTCTCATGTCCTCTCTGTCCTCTCATGTGTTCTGTCCTCTCATGTGTTCTGTCCTCTCATGTCCTCATGTGTTCTGTCCTCTCATGTGTTCTGTCCTCTCATGTCCTCTCTGTCATGTGTTCTGTCCTCTCATGTCCTCTCTGGCCTCATGTGTTCTGTCCTCATGTGTTCTGTCCTCTCATGTGTTCTGTCCTCTCTGTCATGTGTTCTGTCCTCTCATGTGTTCTGTCCTCTCATGTGTTCTGTCCTCTCTGTCATGTGTTATGTCCTCTCATGTCCTCTCATGTCCTCTCATGTCCTCTCTGTCATGTGTTCTGTCCTCTCATGTGTTATGTCCTCTCTGTGCCCTCATGTGTTCTGTCCTCATGTGTTCTGTCCTCTCATGTCCTCTCTGTCCTCATGTGTTCTGTCCTCTCATGTGCTCTGTCCTCTCATGTGTTCTGTCCTCTCATGTGTTCTGTCCTCTCATGTGTTCTGTCCTCTCATGTCCTCTCTGTCATGTGTTCTGTCCTCTCATGTGTTCTGTCCTCTCATGTGTTCTGTCCTCTCATGTGTTCTGTCCTCTCATGTCCTCTCTGTCATGTGTTCTGTCCTCTCATGTGTTCTGTCCTCTCATGTCCTCTCTGTCCTCTCATGTCCTCTCTGTCATGTGTTCTGTCCTCTCATGTGTTCTGTCCTCTCATGTGTTCTGTCCTCTCATGTCCTCTCTGTCATGTGTTCTGTCCTCTCATGTCCTCTCTGTCCTCTCATGTGTTCTGTCCTCTCATGTCCTCTCATGTCCTCTGTCCTCTCATGTCCTCTGTCCTCTCATGTCCTCTGTCCTCTGATGTGTTCTGTCCTCTCATGTCTTCTGTCCTCTGATGTCTTCTGTCCTCTCATGTCCTCTCATGTCCTCTCTGTCCTCTCATGTCCTCTGTCCTCTCATGTCCTCTGTCCTCTGATGTGTTCTGTCCTCTGATGTCTTCTGTCCTCTGATGTCTTCTGTCCTCTCATGTGTTCTGTCCTCTCTGTCCTCTCTGTCCTCTCATGTCCTCTGTCCTCTCATGTCCTCTGTCCTCTGATGTCTTCTGTCCTCTGATGTCTTCTGTCCTCTCATGTGTTCTGTCCTCTCATGTCCTCTTATGTCCTCTCTGTCCTCTGTCCTCTCATGTCCTCTGTCCTCTGATGTCTTCTGTCCTCTCATGTGTTCTGTCCTCATGTCCTCTCATGTCCTCTCATGTCCTCTCTGTCCTCTCATGTCCTCTCATGTCCTCTCTGTCCTCTCATGTGGTCTGTCCTCATGTGTTCTGTCCTCATGTGTTCTGTCCTTATGTGTTCTGTCCTCTCATGTGTTCTGTCCTCTCTGTCATGTGTTCTGTCCTCATGTCCTCATGTCCTCTCATGTCCTCTCATGTCCTCTCTGTCATGTGTTCTGTCCTCTCATGTGTTATGTCCTCTCTGTGCCCTCATGTGTTCTGTCCTCATGTGTTCTGTCCTCTCATGTGCTCTGTCCTCTCATGTGTTCTGTCCTCTCATGTGTTCTGCCCTCTCATGTGTTCTGTCCTCTCATGTCCTCTCTGTCATGTGTTCTGTCCTCTCATGTCCTCTCTGTCCTCATGTGTTCTGTCCTCTCATGTCCTCTCTGTCCTCTCATGTCCTCTGTCCTCTCATGTCCTCTGTCCTCTCATGTCCTCTGTCCTCTGATGTGTTCTGTCCTCTCATGTCTTCTGTCCTCTGATATCTTCTGTCCTCTCATGTGTTCTGTCCTCTCATGTCCTCTTATGTCCTCTCTGTCCTCTCATGTCCTCTGTCCTCTGTCCTCTCATGTCCTCTGTCCTCTGATGTGTTCTGTCCTCTGATGTCTTCTGTCCTCTCATGTGTTCTGTCCTCTCATGTCCTCTTATGTCCTCTCTGTCCTCTCTGTCCTCTCATGTCCTCTGTCCTCTGATGTGTTCTGTCCTCTGATGTCTTCTGTCCTCTCATGTGTTCTGTCCTCTTATGTCCTCTCTGTCCTCTCTGTCCTCTCATGTCCTCTGTCCTCTCATGTCCTCTGTCCTCTGATGTGTTCTGTCCTCTGATGTCTTCTGTCCTCTCATGTGTTCTGTCCTCTCATGTCCTCTCTGTCCTCTGTCCTCTCATGTCCTCTGTCCTCTGATGTCTTCTGTCCTCTCATGTGTTCTGTCCTTATGTCCTCTCATGTCCTCTCATGTCCTCTCTGTCCTCTCATGTCCTCTCATGTCCTCTCTGTCCTCTCATGTCCTCTCATGTCCTCTCATGTCCTCTCATGTCCTCTCATGTCCTCTCTGTCCTCTCATGTCCTCTCATGTCCTCTCTGTCCTCTCATGTGTTCTGTCCTCTCATGTGTTCTGTCCTCTCATGTCCTCTCTGTCATGTGTTCTGTCCTCTCATGTCCTCTCTGTCCTCTCATGTGTTCTGTCCTCTCATGTCCTCTCTGTCCTCTCATGTCCTCTGTCCTCTCATGTCCTCTGTCCTCTCATGTCCTCTGTCCTCTGATGTGTTCTGTCCTCTCATGTCTTCTGTCCTCTGATGTCTTCTGTCCTCTCATGTCCTCTTATGTCCTCTCTGTCCTCTCATGTCCTCTCTGTCCTCTCATGTCCTCTGTCCTCTCATGTCCTCTGTCCTCTGATGTGTTCTGTCCTCTGATGTCTTCTGTCCTCTCATGTGTTCTGTCCTCTCTGTCCTCTCTGTCCTCTCATGTCCTCTGTCCTCTCATGTCCTCTGTCCTCTGATGTCTTCTGTCCTCTGATGTCTTCTGTCCTCTCATGTGTTCTGTCCTCTCATGTCCTCTTATGTCCTCTCTGTCCTCTGTCCTCTCATGTCCTCTGTCCTCTGATGTCTTCTGTCCTCTCATGTGTTCTGTCCTCATGTCCTCTCATGTCCTCTCATGTCCTCTCTGTCCTCTCATGTCCTCTCATGTCCTCTCTGTCCTCTCATGTGTTCTGTCCTCATGTGTTCTGTCCTCATGTGTTCTGTCCTCATGTGTTCTGTCCTTATGTGTTCTGTCCTCTCATGTGTTCTGTCCTCTCTGTCATGTGTTATGTCCTCTCATGTCCTCTCATGTCCTCTCATGTCCTCTCTGTCATGTGTTCTGTCCTCTCATGTGTTATGTCCTCTCTGTGCCCTCATGTGTTCTGTCCTCATGTGTTCTGTCCTCTCATGTGCTCTGTCCTCTCATGTGTTCTGTCCTCTCATGTGTTCTGCCCTCTCATGTGTTCTGTCCTCTCATGTGTTCTGTCCTCTCATGTGTTCTGTCCTCTCATGTCCTCTCTGTCCTCTCATGTGTTCTGTCCTCTCATGTCCTCTCTGTCCTCTCATGTCCTCTGTCCTCTCATGTCCTCTGTCCTCTCATGTCCTCTGTCCTCTGATGTGTTCTGTCCTCTCATGTCTTCTGTCCTCTGATATCTTCTGTCCTCTCATGTGTTCTGTCCTCTCATGTCCTCTTATGTCCTCTCTGTCCTCTCATGTCCTCTGTCCTCTGATGTGTTCTGTCCTCTGATGTCTTCTGTCCTCTCATGTGTTCTGTCCTCTCATGTCCTCTTATGTCCTCTCTGTCCTCTCTGTCCTCTCATGTCCTCTGTCCTCTGATGTGTTCTGTCCTCTGATGTCTTCTGTCCTCTCATGTGTTCTGTCCTCTTATGTCCTCTCTGTCCTCTCTGTCCTCTCATGTGTTCTGTCCTCATGTGTTCTGTCCTCATGTGTTCTGTCCTCATGTGTTCTGTCCTTATGTGTTCTGTCCTCTCATGTGTTCTGTCCTCTCTGTCATGTGTTATGTCCTCTCATGTCCTCTCATGTCCTCTCATGTCCTCTCTGTCATGTGTTCTGTCCTCTCATGTGTTATGTCCTCTCTGTGCCCTCATGTGTTCTGTCCTCATGTGTTCTGTCCTCTCATGTGCTCTGTCCTCTCATGTGTTCTGTCCTCTCATGTGTTCTGCCCTCTCATGTGTTCTGTCCTCTCATGTGTTCTGTCCTCTCATGTGTTCTGTCCTCTCATGTCCTCTCTGTCCTCTCATGTGTTCTGTCCTCTCATGTCCTCTCTGTCCTCTCATGTCCTCTGTCCTCTCATGTCCTCTGTCCTCTCATGTCCTCTGTCCTCTGATGTGTTCTGTCCTCTCATGTCTTCTGTCCTCTGATATCTTCTGTCCTCTCATGTGTTCTGTCCTCTCATGTCCTCTTATGTCCTCTCTGTCCTCTCATGTCCTCTGTCCTCTGATGTGTTCTGTCCTCTGATGTCTTCTGTCCTCTCATGTGTTCTGTCCTCTCATGTCCTCTCTGTCCTCTGTCCTCTCATGTCCTCTGTCCTCTGATGTCTTCTGTCCTCTCATGTGTTCTGTCCTCATGTCCTCTCATGTCCTCTCATGTCCTCTCTGTCCTCTCATGTCCTCTCATGTCCTCTCTGTCCTCTCATGTCCTCTCATGTCCTCTCTGTCCTCTCATGTCCTCTCATGTCCTCTCTGTCCTCTCATGTGTTCTGTCCTCATGTCCTCTCATGTCCTCTCATGTCCTCTCTGTCCTCATGTCCTCTCTGTCCTCTCATGTCCTCTCATGTCCTCTCTGTCCTCTCATGTCCTCTCATGTCCTCTCTGTCCTCTCATGTCCTCTCATGTCCTCTCTGTCCTCTCATGTGTTCTGTCCTGTTACACTGTATTGTGTTTTTATGTGTAGCACTTTAAATTACACTTTTATATGAATTGTGCTCTATAAATAAGATGGGACTGGTTGATCTTGTGCTGTCCCTTGAATTCCAAACGCTGTTTGCTCTTTACAGGTTGAAAATGAAAGAGGAGGAATGGAGAGAAGCTCAGAGAGGATTCAACAAAGTGTGGCGAGAACAGAATGAGAAGTATTACCTGAAGTCTCTGGACCATCAGGGCCTCAACTTCAAACAGAACGACGCCAAAGTGCTGAGGTCCAAGTCTCTGCTGAGTGAGATCGAGATGCTCTACGATGAGGTACTTTTGCTCTTCACATTTAACCTGTTCTGGGCTTTTAACAATCATCTGTTTTCAGTCTCAAAGCCTTTCTCAGTATTGATGACATGCAGCAGAAATGCTGATGTTTGGAAGTAAAAGTTGGTCAGACCCAATTGTTGCCATCCGGCTTCAGTCCTCTCCTGCCACTCCTCTTGGTGATGCAGTTGATCACATCCTTGATAACATCAGTGGAAACCGCCATGATGGACCCTAACCATTTATTTTATTGGAGAAGAGTTGCTCTTTATCTCACAGTTCGACCACTACCAGAGACTTCAGGAGTTGTGCAGTGGTGGCGCGCGGTAGTGCAGTGGTTAGCGCCCTCGCTTCACATGGGTTTCTTCCAGGTACTCTTGTTTCCTCTACCACTAAAAACTTGTACAACAGGCTCCTCCCCTCAGTGGGACCTGCCCACTGGAATCGAGCTACAGCCTGAGCTCCAGGTTCATATGTATTGTGCACTGTCCCTGTCTCAAATAAATAAACTAACATAATAACATAACCAAATATGAAGACGGAGAAGAATGAAGTGGTCAAACGGTCCCTGGCTCTGGCTCATGTCAGATTGATCTGTGTCTCACGAAGATTCAACTCAGTTCAATCTGGGAAGGCTCTCGCTGAAAGCCATCGGGACATTGGTCAAGCATCTCAACATCAGCAGAGGCAGAAGAATCTAAATAGTGTTAAGTCCAGTGTTCTGATCCACAAATGTACAAAGTGCCACTGTGCACGTTTGTGAAAAACAAAATGGTCCGTATTTTTCCTGAAATCAGCCAAAGTACGGCCGTCTGCTCCGCCATGTTTGTTTCTAGGTTGTTGACTTTAGCCCAAACCACAATGTTGCTCTGTGATTGGCTCCAGTACCTAAATGCCACGTGATTGACCCGTTTACCACTGATGTGGACTGCAAACAAATCAAGAGAATTTATCTCGCCGGCAAGATCAGTCTTACGGCCCAAATTTGTATAAAAGACTGAAAAGAGTAACAGAATAATACCTTTACATTCTGATGTAACGCCATATCAATGATGCCTGTCAAGGACAGTGAATTCAAGTCACAACTGAGTCTCAACAAGTCCCACAGAGGCGGGGCCACTCCACACAGAGGCGGGGCCACTCCACACAGAGGCGGGGCCACTCCACACAGAGGCGGGGCCACTCCACACAGAGGCGGGGCCACTCCACACAGAGGCGGGGCCACTCCACACAGAGGCGGGGCTACTCCACACAGAGGCGGGGCCACTCCACACAGAGGCGGGGCCACTCCACACAGAGGCGGGGCCACTCCACACAGAGGCGGGGCCACTCCACACAGAGGCGGGGCTGTTGTTTGAGAACTGCAGCTTCAGACTCGTACTGTAACAGGCTCTAGCTCTCGACACTTCCTGCTGAATCCATACTTTGCCTCTTTGTAGCGCTCTATAGCTCCGCCCCTGTGCTCCGCCTCCTTCTGCCTCAGTTTAAGTCTGAACCAGAGTTTATCATTGTTGAAAGTGACTTTGGCGTGCGATGGTTTAATGCTGTCCTCACAGAATGTGTGACATCACAGTGTCCGTGTAGCTCCTCCCAGTCTGTAATGTCCAAACACACACGTAGCTCCTCCCAGTCTGTAATGTCCAAACACACACGTAGCTCCTCCCAGTCTGTAATGTCCAAACACACACGTAGCTCCTCCCAGTCTGTAATGGCCAAACACACACGTAGCTCCTCCCAGTCTGTAATGGCCAAACACACACGTAGCTCCTCCTCCACTGCCTCATTGGTCCACTTCTTTGAAGTCCTCACTACAGGTTTGCAGAGCTTCAGCCTCTGTCTGTTCGTGGGGATCAGATGAACCTGAAGAGTGGGTCCAGCTCCAGTCTCCTCGTGTCCGTCTGTCCGTCTGTGAGAGTCGGATCTCTCCTTCACTGGAACTCCTCCAGGTTTCTACGCTTTTTTCCCAAAGAGGTTTTTTTTGTAGTTTTTCCTGGCCGAGAAGGAGAGTCTAAGGACAGAGGACCCTGGGACATCGTCCCTCGCCACCACAGACATTGTCTGACTTCATCGCCACCACAGACATTGTTGATTCATTTCTCCCTGTGGCCCTCAGAGGCAACTGTTGTTGTTGTGATTTTGGGCCTTACAAAAATAAATTGATTTGATTTGATTTGATGAACCATGACGTGGTCTGATGAGCCCAGCGTGGCTCCGCCCACGGCGTGGAAGGCGTGGCTGACTGTTGTGTAGCAGTGATCCAGTGTGTTCTGCTCTCTGGTCATGACTTTAATAAACCGTCTGTACTTTGGTAGTTCATGGCTGAGATTCCCCTTGTTAAAATCACCCAGGATGATACACAATGAGTCTGGGAAGGTCCGCTCCACACTCAGAACCTGGTCTGCGAGCGTGCGCTCCACCTCCTGCACGTTCACGCTCAGTGAGATGTAAACATTATCCAGGATGAATGACGCAAACTCAGGTGGAGAGTAGAATGGTTTGCAGTTAATAACAATATTCCAGATCAGCAGAGCAGTGATTGGAGATCACTGTCACATCTGAAGACCAGGCGTTGTTGATGTACAAACAGACCCTGCTGCCTCGTAGTGAGAGCGCTCAGACGGTCAGCTCGGAACAGCTGGAACCCCTCCAGCTCCGCGGTGCAGTCCGGGGTCCACGTCTCCGTAAAGCAAAAAACAGTAGATGAAGACGAGTCTCTGTTTCGTCTCATCAGCAACGCCAGTTCGTCCAGTTCATATAAAAGATGTTGTTTGCTACTTGATGCCTCCTACAGTCTTTTCATCCTGTAATGTGCCTTCTTCTGTTTGTGTTGCAGCGGCAGGAGCGCTCTTCAGATGACACATCCACAGCGCCCCCTAGCGGCCCCCACATAACCCTGAGCTATGAGGACAGCCAGATCCTAGAGGACGCAGCTGCGCTCATCATCCACCACGTAAAGAGGCAGGTGGGCATCCAGAAGGAGGACAAGTGCAAGATCAAGCAGATCATCCAGCACTTCATCCCCGACCTGCTGTTCTCCAGACGAGGCGAGCTGTCCGACGCAGAGGACGATGACGACGAAGAACCCAACGGGCCAGAGGTGGGATTTGTTGCTTTATTAGTCAATGGTCAAATAATGACCTTTTAGTCCAAATTCTGGTAAACAAAATGTCATACATTAGAAAATCTGAAATGGTTTCTCCAACTTTTCATCCAGACGCGTGTCTTGAAAGTTTATTCCGAAACTATAAAGTATAGATTTTTATTCATTACATCATGCTAGGGCTGCAGCTATAGTAATCGATTATATAAATTATAATTATATATATATATATATAAATTAAACAAATCATCAAAGCAATAAAGTAAGCTTTTTGTAATCGGTTCATCGTTTCAACCTTACATCATACTTTTACACAGGACAATATTTGACCTCTGCTGAACTGCTTATAATGATCTTGAACATTGTCAGAACAAGTGCAAGACCACACGGGAACAGAAGTACTATTATTGTGTGTTACAAAGAGTATGTTAGGCATAATTGTTTTACGGCTTCAGCTTTCGATTGTTTTAGTAATCGAGTAATACCGGTATATCTTCCATTAAAGATTGAATGGCCCAAATCTGAGTCTCATTTCCTCGTGGCGTGGACGGCCGATTAGTCCTGCCACGTGTCAATCATAGAACTCACCTACTGCTCACCTGCAGAGCCTGTTTCACCTGCAGAGCCTGTTTCACCTGCAGAGCCTGTTTCACCTGCAGAGCCTGTTTCACCTGCAGAGCCTGTTTCACCTGCAGAGCCTCGTTCACCTGCAGAGCCTCGTTCACCTGCAGAGCCTGGTTCACCTGCAGAGCCTCGTTCACCTGCAGAGCCTCGTTCACCTGCAGAGCCTGGTTCACCTGCAGAGCCTCGTTCACCTGCAGAGCCTCGTTCACCTGCAGAGCCTCGTTCACCTGCAGAGCCTGGTTCACCTGCAGAGCCTCGTTCACCTGCAGAGCCTGGTTCACCTGCAGAGCCTCGTTCACCTGCAGAGCCTGGTTCACCTGCAGAGCCTCGTTCACCTGCAGAGCCTCGTTCACCCGCAGAGCCTCGTTCACCCGCAGAGCCTCGTTCACCTGCAGAGCCTGGTTCACCTGCAGAGCCTCGTTCACCTGCAGAGCCTCGTTCACCCGCAGAGCCTGGTTCACCTGCAGAGCCTCGTTCACCCGCAGAGCCTGGTTCACCTGCAGAGCCTCGTTCACCCGCAGAGCCTGGTTCACCTGCAGAGCCTCGTTCACCTGCAGAGCCTGGTTCACCTGCAGAGCCTCGTTCACCCGCAGAGCCTGGTTCACCTGCAGAGCCTGGTTCACCTGCAGAGCCTCGTTCACCCGCAGAGCCTGGTTCACCTGCAGAGCCTGGTTCACCTGCAGAGCCTCGTTCACCCGCAGAGCCTGGTTCACCTGCAGAGCCTGGTTCACCTGCAGAGCCTGGTTCACCTGCAGAGCCTGGTTCACCCGCAGAGCCTGGTTCACCTGCAGAGCCTCGTTCACCCGCAGAGCCTGGTTCACCTGCAGAGCCTGGTTCACCTGCAGAGCCTCGTTCACCCGCAGAGCCTGGTTCACCTGCAGAGCCTCGTTCACCCGCAGAGCCTCGTTCACCCGCAGAGCCTGGTTCACCCGCAGAGCCTGGTTCACCTGCAGAGCCTCGTTCACCCGCAGAGCCTGGTTCACCTGCAGAGCCTCGTTCACCTGCAGAGCCTCGTTCTGGCTCGTCCCCATGAGACCATGTTTTTAATTAGATGTGTAAATTAAACAAATCATCAAGGCAACGAAATAAAAATAAAAGCTTTTTGTGATCAACCTACTCTATTTACTGGAGTGATCTTTGCAGCCCTAAATTTTGGTATTAAATATAGAGCCCAATACGGATTAAAATAGAGTAAAAACCGCTTTAATTTCAATCCTCAGGTCAAACTGCTAAATAATCACACAATTTACCAGACCATTTGACCCTACAAGACATTTCTGCAAGGCCCTGCAAAAACACAGTTTTTGTGTAATCGTTTGTGTGTCCATCCCAAATCCTCTAGGACGGGGACAAGAAGCCCAACGGTCTTCCAGGGAACCGGCCGCCCAAGTCCAAACTGCTGTTCAACAACTCAGCCGCGCACAGACTCAAGGGCACAGACGACTCCTACAACCTCTTCTACGTCAATAACTACTGGTACACCTTCCTGCGGCTCCACCACATCCTCTGTACCCGGCTGCTGCGCATCTACGGGCAGGCCGAGAAGCAGATCGACGAGGAGAACCGCGACAGAGAGTGGGAGAAGGACGCTCTAGGCACCAAGAAGGACAAGAATGACAATCCAGCCATCCAACTCAAGATGAAGGAGCCCAGTAAGTCTGACACTGATTTTTCTACACTATTGTTTCCCAACTGGGGCTGTACAACTCTATCACCCTTATTACTCACTTTAGCCTCTATTTGCCACAGATCGGCACTGCTGTAACACGGCACCTCTGCTGTAACACGGCACCTCTGCTGTAACACGGCACCTCTGCTGTAACGGCACCTCTGCTGTAACACGGCACCTCTGCTGTAACACGGCACCTCTGCTGTAACACGGCACCTCTGCTGTAACGGCACCTCTGCTGTAACACGGCACCTCTGCTGTAACACGGCACCTCTGCTGTAACACGGCACCTCTGCTGTAACGGCACCTCTGCTGTAACACGGCACCTCTGCTGTAACACGGCACCTCTGCTGTAACACGGCACCTCTGCTGTAACACGGCACCTCTGCTGTAACACGGCACCTCTGCTGTAACACGGCACCTCTGCTGTAACACGGCACCTCTGCTGTAACACGGCACCTCTGCTGTAACGGCACCTCTGCTGTAACGGCACCTCTGCTGTAACACGGCACCTCTGCTGTAACACGGCACCTCTGCTGTAACACGGCACCTCTGCTGTAACACGGCACCTCTGCTGTAACACGGCACCTCTGCTGTAACACGGCACCTCTGCTGTAACGGCACCTCTGCTGTAACGGCACCTCTGCTGTAACACGGCACCTCTGCTGTAACACGGCACCTCTGCTGTAACACGGCACCTCTGCTGTAACACGGCACCTCTGCTGTAACACGGCACCTCTGCTGTAACACGGCACCTCTGCTGTAACACGGCACCTCTGCTGTAACACGGCACCTCTGCTGTAACACGGCACCTCTGCTGTAACGGCACCTCTGCTGTAACACAGCACCTCTGCTGTAACACGGCACCTCTGCTGTAACACGGCACCTCTGCTGTAACGGCACCTCTGCTGTAACACGGCACCTCTGCTGTAACACGGCACCTCTGCTGTAACACGGCACCTCTGCTGTAACACGGCACCTCTGCTGTAACACGGCACCTCTGCTGTAACACGGCACCTCTGCTGTAACACGGCACCTCTGCTGTAACACGGCACCTCTGCTGTAACGGCACCTCTGCTGTAACGGCACCTCTGCTGTAACACGGCACCTCTGCTGTAACACGGCACCTCTGCTGTAACACGGCACCTCTGCTGTAACACGGCACCTCTGCTGTAACACGGCACCTCTGCTGTAACACGGCACCTCTGCTGTAACACGGCACCTCTGCTGTAACACGGCACCTCTGCTGTAACACGGCACCTCTGCTGTAACACGGCACCTCTGCTGTAACGGCACCTCTGCTGTAACGGCACCTCTGCTGTAACACGGCACCTCTGCTGTAACACGGCACCTCTGCTGTAACACGGCACCTCTGCTGTAACACGGCACCTCTGCTGTAACACGGCACCTCTGCTGTAACACGGCACCTCTGCTGTAACACGGCACCTCTGCTGTAACACGGCACCTCTGCTGTAACACGGCACCTCTGCTGTAACGGCACCTCTGCTGTAACGGCACCTCTGCTGTAACACGGCACCTCTGCTGTAACACGGCACCTCTGCTGTAACACGGCACCTCTGCTGTAACACGGCACCTCTGCTGTAACACGGCACCTCTGCTGTAACACGGCACCTCTGCTGTAACACGGCACCTCTGCTGTAACACGGCACCTCTGCTGTAACACGGCACCTCTGCTGTAACACGGCACCTCTGCTGTAACACGGCACCTCTGCTGTAACACGGCACCTCTGCTGTAACACGGCACCTCTGCTGTAACACGGCACCTCTGCTGTAACACGGCACCTCTGCTGTAACACGGCACCTCTGCTGTAACACGGCACCTCTGCTGTAACACGGCACCTCTGCTGTAACACGGCACCTCTGCTGTAACACGGCACCTCTGCTGTAACACGGCACCTCTGCTGTAACACGGCACCTCTGCTGTAACACGGCACCTCTGCTGTAACACGGCACCTCTGCTGTAACACGGCACCTCTGCTGTAACACGGCACCTCTGCTGTAACACGGCACCTCTGCTGTAACACGGCACCTCTGCTGTAACACGGCACCTCTGCTGTAACACGGCACCTCTGCTGTAACACGGCACCTCTGCTGTAACACGGCACCTCTGCTGTAACACGGCACCTCTGCTGTAACACGGCACCTCTGCTGTAACACGGCACCTCTGCTGTAACACGGCACCTCTGCTGTAACACGGCACCTCTGCTGTAACACGGCACCTCTGCTGTAACACGGCACCTCTGCTGTAACACGGCACCTCTGCTGTAACACGGCACCTCTGCTGTAACACGGCACCTCTGCTGTAACACGGCACCTCTGCTGTAACACGGCACCTCTGCTGTAACACGGCACCTCTGCTGTAACACGGCACCTCTGCTGTAACACGGCACCTCTGCTGTAACACGGCACCTCTGCTGTAACACGGCACCTCTGCTGTAACACGGCACCTCTGCTGTAACACGGCACCTCTGCTGTAACACGGCACCTCTGCTGTAACACGGCACCTCTGCTGTAACACGGCACCTCTGCTGTAACACGGCACCTCTGCTGTAACACGGCACTGGTTTACTTTGGAGCAGATTGGGACGACCCCACAGTGTCTCCACTGTTGTAATAGAACCGCATGGGTCTATTTAAGGGGTCCATAGGGGCTATGATAGGTTCTAGCTCTAGTGGACTGACTCACTTTTGGCTCTTGAAACGCTTTTGAGCGAGATGATTGGACAAGAATGCAAACGCAGGTGAAAACAAAATGGCAAAAGCAAATAGAAATAAAAAATAATAATTTCTCACCAAATGCTTAGATCTCTGTATATGTTGAGCCAACAAATGTGGCAAATCTAAGTTTGCTAAGCACGTTGGCACCGGTGGTATTCCTGTTACATTGACTGAAACGTTTCCGTCATCGATCGGTTTTTTTTCAGCTATGATGGAACATTCTGAATGTGTCAAACTATTGTCTTAAGCTCTACACAAGATATCAACATAACTCTGGCAAACCTCAGCATGCCTCAACCCCAGCCCCAACCCCAGCCCCAACCCCAGCCTCAACCCCAGCCCCAGCCCCAGCCTCAACCCCAGCCCCAACCCCAGCCCCAACCCCAACCCCAGCCTCAACCCCAGCCTCAACCCCAGCCCCAACCCCAGCCCCAGCCTCAACCCCAGCCTCAACCCCAGCCCCAACCCCAGCCCCAACCCCAGCCCCAACCCCAGCCCCAACCCCAGCCTCAACCCCAGCCCCAGCCTCAACCCCAGCCCCAACCCCAGCCTCAACCCCAGCCTCAACCCCAGCCCCAGCCCCAGCCTCAACCCCAGCCCCAGCCTCAACCCCAGCCCCAACCCCAGCCTCAACCCCAGCCTCAACCCCAGCCTCAACCCCAGCCCCAACCCCAGCCCCAGCCTCAACCCCAGCCTCAACCCCAGCCCCAACCCCAGCCCCAACCCCAGCCCCAACCCCAGCCCCAACCCCAGCCTCAACCCCAGCCCCAACCCCAGCCCCAACCCCAGCCTCAACCCCAGCCCCAACCCCAGCCCCAACCCCAGCCCCAACCCCAGCCCCAACCCCAGCCTCAACCCCAGCCCCAACCCCAGCCCCAACCCCAGCCCCAACCCCAGCCCCAACCCCAGCTGCAGCCCCAGCCTCAACCCCAGCCCCAACCCCAGCCTCAACCCCAGCCTCAACCCCAGCCCCAACCCCAGCCCCAACCCCAGCCTCAACCCCAGCCTCAACCCCAGCCCCAGCCCAAGCTGCAGCCCCAGTCCCAGTGATGTGATGTTACTGTGGCGTTGTGTGTGACCCTGTGTGTGTCCTGCTCAGTGGATGTGGACGTGGAGGACTACTACTCAGTCTTCCTGGAGATGGTGAGGAACCTTCTGGACGGGAACATGGAGCCCGCGCAGTATGAGGACACTCTGAGGGAGATGTTCACCATCCACGCCTACGCAGCCTTCACCATGGACAAGCTCGTCCAGAGCATCGTGCGACAGGTCAGCACTGTGGTCATTGTAGAGCCTTTAACCTGTTACCACCCACCTGAGGCCGGCGAGCATTTTCCATATCTCAAATATTCAATACCAGCAAGTTATACATCATTTTAAAGCTTATTTTCTCAACAAAACGAATATGTCATTGATTTACATTGAATAATTTGCCCCAAGAAGCAAT
>NW_027316167.1:42507755-42557755 GCF_026437365.1 Eucyclogobius newberryi
CACGTCACATGATCAGAACACGTCACATGATCAGAACACGTCACATGATCAGAACACATCACGTCACATGATCACGTCACATGATCACGTCACATGATCACGTCACATGAACACGTCACATGAACACGTCACATGATCAGAACACGTCACATGATCAGAACACGTCACATGAACACGTCACATGAACACGTCACATGAACACGTCACATGATCAGAACACGTCACATGAACACGTCACATGAACACGTCACATGAACACGTCACATGAACACGTCACATGATCAGAACACGTCACATGATCAGAACACGTCACATGAACACGTCACATGAACACGTCACATGAACACGTCACATGATCACGTCACATGAACACGTCACATGAACACGTCACATGAACACGTCACATGAACAGAACACGTCACATGAACACGTCACATGAACACGTCACATGATCAGAACACGTCACATGATCACGTCACATGATCAGAACACGTCACATGATCACGTCACATGATCAGAACACGTCACATGATCAAAACACGTCACATGATCAGAACACGTCACATGATCAAAACACGTCACATGATCACGTCACATGATCAGAACACGTCACATGATCACGTCACATGATCAGAACACGTCACATGATCAAAACACGTCACATGATCAGAACACGTCACATGATCAGAACACGTCACATGAACACGTCACATGATCAGAACACGTCACATGATCACGTCACATGATCAGAACACGTCACATGATCAAAACACGTCACATGATCAGAACACGTCACATGATCAGAACACGTCACATGATCAAAACACGTCACATGATCAGAACACGTCACATGATCAAAACACGTCACATGATCAAAACACGTCACATGATCAGAACACGTCACATGATCAGAACACGTCACATGATCAGAACACGTCACATGATCAGAACACGTCACATGATCAGAACACGTCACATGATCAAAACACGTCACATGATCAGAACACGTCACATGATCAGAACACGTCACATGATCAAAACACGTCACATGATCAGAACACGTCACATGATCAGAACACGTCACATGATCAGAACACGTCACATGATCAGAACACGTCACATGATCACGTCACATGATCACGTCACATGATCACGTCACATGATCACGTCACATGATCACGTCACATGATCACGTCACATGATCAGAACACGTCACATGATCAGAACACGTCACATGATCAGAACACGTCACATGATCAGAACACGTCACATGATCAGAACACGTCACATGATCACGTCACATGATCACGTCACATGATCACGTCACATGATCACGTCACATGATCACGTCACATGATCACGTCACATGAACACGTCACATGAACACGTCACATGATCAGAACACGTCACATGATCAGAACACGTCACATGAACACGTCACATGAACACGTCACATGAACACGTCACATGATCAGAACACGTCACATGAACACGTCACATGAACACGTCACATGAACACGTCACATGAACACGTCACATGATCAGAACACGTCACATGATCAGAACACGTCACATGAACACGTCACATGATCAGAACACGTCACATGATCAGAACACGTCACATGATCAGAACACGTCACATGAACACGTCACATGAACACGTCACATGAACACGTCACATGAACAGAACACGTCACATGAACACGTCACATGAACACGTCACATGAACACGTCACATGATCAGAACACGTCACATGATCAGAACACGTCACATGAACACGTCACATGAACACGTCACATGAACACGTCACATGAACACGTCACATGAACACGTCACATGAACACGTCACATGAACACGTCACATGATCAGAACACGTCACATGAACACGTCACATGAACACGTCACATGATCAGAACACGTCACATGATCAGAACACGTCACATGATCAGAACACGTCACATGAACACGTCACATGATCAGAACACGTCACATGATCAGAACACGTCACATGATCACGTCACATGATCACGTCACATGATCACGTCACATGAACACGTCACATGAACACGTCACATGAACACGTCACATGAACACGTCACATGATCAGAACACGTCACATGATCAGAACACGTCACATGAACACGTCACATGAACACGTCACATGATCAGAACACGTCACATGAACACGTCACATGATCAGAACACGTCACATGAACACGTCACATGATCAGAACACGTCACATGAACACGTCACATGATCAGAACACGTCACATGATCACGTCACATGATCAAAACACGTCACATGATCAAAACACGTCACATGATCAGAACACGTCACATGATCAGAACACGTCACATGATCAGAACACGTCACATGATCAAAACACGTCACATGATCAGAACACGTCACATGATCAGAACACGTCACATGATCAGAACACGTCACATGATCAGAACACGTCACATGATCAGAACACGTCACATGATCAGAACACGTCACATGATCAGAACACGTCACATGATCAGAACACGCCACATGATCAGAACACGTCACATGATCAGAACACGTCACATGATCAGAACACGTCACATGATCAGAACACGTCACATGATCAGAACACGTCACATGATCAGAACACGTCACATGATCAGAACACGTCACATGATCAGAACACGTCACATGATCACGTCACATGATCAGAACACGTCACATGATCAGAACACGTCACATGATCAGAACACGTCACATGATCAGAACACGTCACATGATCAGAACACGTCACATGATCAGAACACGTCACATGATCAGAACACGTCACATGATCACGTCACATGATCACGTCACATGATCACGTCACATGATCACGTCACATGATCACGTCACATGATCACGTCACATGAACACGTCACATGAACACGTCACATGATCACGTCACATGAACACGTCACATGAACACGTCACATGATCACGTCACATGATCAGAACACGTCACATGATCACGTCACATGATCAGAACACGTCACATGAACACGTCACATGAACACGTCACATGATCAGAACACGTCACATGATCAGAACACGTCACATGATCAGAACACGTCACATGATCAGAACACGTCACATGATCAGAACACGTCACATGATCAGAACACGTCACATGATCAGAACACGTCACATGATCAGAACACGTCACATGATCAGAACACGTCACATGATCAGAACACGTCACATGATCAGAACACGTCACATGATCAGAACACGTCACATGATCAGAACACGTCACATGATCAAAACACGCCACATGATCAGAACACGTCACATGATCAGAACACGTCACATGATCAGAACACGTCACATGATCAGAACACGTCACATGATCAGAACACGTCACATGATCACGTCACATGATCACGTCACATGATCACGTCACATGATCACGTCACATGATCACGTCACATGATCACGTCACATGATCACGTCACATGATCAGAACACGTCACATGATCAAAACACGTCACATGATCAGAACACGTCACATGATCAGAACACGTCACATGATCAAAACACGTCACATGATCAAAACACGTCACATGATCAGAACACGTCACATGATCAGAACACGTCACATGATCAGAACACGTCACATGATCAGAACACGTCACATGATCACGTCACATGATCACGTCACATGATCACGTCACATGATCACGTCACATGAACACGTCACATGAACACGTCACATGAACACGTCACATGATCAGAACACGTCACATGAACACGTCACATGAACACGTCACATGAACACGTCACATGATCAGAACACGTCACATGAACACGTCACATGAACACGTCACATGAACACGTCACATGAACACGTCACATGATCAGAACACGTCACATGAACACGGCACATGAACACGTCACATGATCAGAACACGTCACATGAACACGTCACATGATCAGAACACGTCACATGATCAGAACACGTCACATGATCAGAACACGTCACATGAACACGTCACATGAACACGTCACATGATCACGTCACATGATCAGAACACGTCACATGATCACGTCACATGATCACGTCACATGATCACGTCACATGATCACGTCACATGATCACGTCACATGAACACGTCACATGAACACGTCACATGATCACGTCACATGATCAGAACACGTCACATGAACACGTCACATGAACACGTCACATGATCAGAACACGTCACATGATCAGAACACGTCACATGAACACGTCACATGAACACGTCACATGATCAGAACACGTCACATGATCAGAACACGTCACATGATCACGTCACATGAACACGTCACATGAACACGTCACATGAACACGTCACATGAACAAAACACGTCACATGATCAGAACACGTCACATGATCAGAACACGTCACATGATCAGAACACGTCACATGAACACGTCACATGATCAGAACACGTCACATGAACACGTCACATGATCAGAACACGTCACATGAACACGTCACATGATCAGAACACGTCACATGATCAGAACACGTCACATGAACACGTCACATGATCAGAACACGTCACATGATCAGAACACGTGTGTCTGAACCAGGACGGGACAAACAACAGTTATTTACAAGAGTCCAATGGGCTTCACTTCATTAAGATCATGATATTCTTGTTAATTGCCTTTATTTATGATAATCGTCTAAACTAAAGAGTTGACAGCTTTTGATCTACAATGAAATATTTAGTTGTTGCAGAAAAGATTCTACTCGTTGAATAACTAGCTTGGAATCGATGACAGTTAATTGTGCAGCTTTAATTGGCAACTTGACTCTATATTTGATGGCTTGATGATGATATTTGATTGAAGTCAGGTTTGGTCGCTCGATGTTGACGCTGATCTGTGGCAGTCCAGACACAAACGGCCTCTGCTGATTTCACCTGGAGCCATCCACATGTTTCTTCCTTTTGACTTGTGCCATTGTGACTTGTGCAATGATCCAGAATGTCTCCAGACACTTGACTCTGCCACCAACATTTATCCAAATACATGATCTATTTTTAAAGCAGTTACTTGGCCTTACGCACAGTTGTACACAGGCGTAGGGTTGGTAAATAAACTTGTTTGTCTGATTGTACATGTGGTGTTCTTTTTTACCTGGCCTCTCTATGTCACACCATTTGTACAGTGCGTTTGTCATGTTGTTTTTGAGATGGCTGTCCATGATCACATTTCACATAAGCCAAAATATTTGAGTTCTCAACCCATTTAACCCATTGCATAAATCCAGTTTGGACTCATTGGAAAGCTCACTCACGTTTTTATTCTCACCATGTGGTTAAATATGTCACATGACCTGCTGTATTCCTTCGTGGGTGTTCTCGTTATTATAACCAGAGGTGGGTAGAGCGGCCAAACATCTACCACTACATACAAATATAGCTTGAAAGTGCGCATTATATGGATTAATACTGGTTGTGCTTTACTGATTTTGTGTGGTGCACGTTTTGTTTCGCTTTACGCGCCTTATATATAAAAAATATAAATATACCATTCATTAACAGTGCGCCAAGTAAGGCATTTATTTCCTTTAATGCATGACAAAACTGATGCAAATGTCTAGTTTAATAACATACAAGTGAATGTAGACCAGCTTTGTATTCATGGGTTTCATATCTGACGCTTGAGGACCTTTAATCGTTTTTTGTTCCTCAGTTGTCCAGGTAGGTTCTATTGACCGTATTCCACTCTTTCCTCTTTTTGCCGTTGTAATCACACTTCTGGTTGAGCAGGAACTCTCTTGGTTTTATATGTAAAAAGGGAAAAGTCTCGCCGCTAAAACATGCTCTGAAGTCGATTGATTTGTGTGAAATATCCAAAGTTCTCAAGCGTGTTGACCGAAAACGGCTTTTTAGTCTGTTTAGAATGTATTTTCTCTGGAGGCCGCAGCGCTGTGTTCACTAATGCAACCAGAAGAAGGATTATGTGGAGTAGCGGCGCCGTGACTGGCTTCTGGAATAAGGTGAATAGCAAAAGAAAATGGAATTCTGTCGACTGGACAAAAGCTTTAGGAGTGAATAGGTTTCACTTCTCATCCAAGTGGCTTCTTCAGTTCTGACGGGGACTCTAGTCAGGATTACACCCTTTGAACTTATTTTGTGCAGTCTTTCATGTCCCTAATGGCTCATGTATCTGCCTTTAGCACACTCTGATGGTGTTCTGTCAGGTTAGGCCTGAAGATGGAGGTGTAAATGAGTGAAAGGTTTGGGTGAAGTTAACTCCTCCCTTCAGACAGATATAAGGCACTCACTGCACAGTTGTCAAGTCCACTTTTTCTTCTGTTGCTTGTTCCATCCATCTGCTTCTGCTTATCCGGGGACTCTCAGACAGACCCCCCCCCCGTGTGACTGAGCTCCTCCCCCTATCTCTAAGGGAGCACCTAGCCACACGGCGGAGGAAACTCATTTCGACCGCTTGTATCCGCGAAGCTCATGACCATAGGTGAGGTCAGGAACGTAAGACCGACCGGTAAATCGAGAGCTTTGTCTTTGGACTCAGCTCCTTCTTCACCACAACAGTTGATGCAGCGACTGCATCACTGCAGCTGCTGCACCGATCCAACTGTCGATCTCACCCCGGGATCTGGGAGAAGCTCTGTATGTATTGAAGACCTCGCTGACAAAGAGTTCTGCCACATGTTCCCAACAGACCCTCACAATGCGCTTGGGCCTGCAAAGTCTGTCCGGTTTCCTCCTCCACCACCAGATCCAACTCACCACCAGGTGGTGTTCGGTTGATCTCCGGCCTGTGTCCTGGTGCCACGTGCACTGATGGACCTTGTGCTTGAACATGGTGTTTGTTCTGGACAATCCAATAACTGAACACCGCTCGGGTTCAGATCGGGGAAGCCGTTCTTCCCGATCGCCCCTCTCCAGGTATCATTGTCATTGTCCACGTGGGCGTTGAAGTCCCCCAGTAGAACAACCGAGTCCCCGGTCGGTGCACTGTCCAGTCCCCCTCCCAAGGACTCCAAGAAGGCCGGGTCCTCTGCACTGCTGTTCTGCCCGTAGGCCGCCACAACAGTGAGACCCCTGTCCCCAGTAGGTGTAGGGACGCGACCCTCTCATCCACCGGGGTGAACTCCAACATGTGGCGGCTGAGGTTTGGGGCTATAAGCCCGCCCACACCAGTCCCGCCTCTCCCCGCGGGCAGCACCAGAGAAGTGCAGCGTCCAGCCCCTCTCGAGGAGATGGTTCCAGAGCCCAAACTGTGCTGGAGGTGAGGCCGATAATATCTAGTTGATACGGCTCAACCTCCAGCACAAGCTCAGGCTCTTTCCAAAACTCAGACCCATCACCTTGGACCTGTTTGCCTTGGATGACCCTACCAGGGGCATGAAGCCCCGACAACATGGCTCCTAGGCTCAGTCGGGCGCTCAAAACCCTCCACCACGTTAAGGTTGTGGTTCAAGGAGGCGTCGGTCACTTATTGCTCTCTGAAAATTAACTGTCAGCCCTGGTTCCCTGTCAGAGGAACCCAAGAAGCTACTTTTATGAGTAGAAAACATATTCACTCTTGAAGAAACTTTTGTCAAGTTGATAGAATTATCAATGCTTTACAATCAGTCATCAATTTACTGGCCCAATCATTGTATGAGTGGAATTGAATCCTGATCCTTCAGATCGTGATATGAATGGGCCTGTCATATTGAGGCCTCCCCAAATGATAGATCATTCTGTGATCTGTCCTTTTCCTCTGTATCTACTGCGTTGTATCAATGAAATTTCCCCATGTGTGGACAATAAAGGATTATCTTATCTTATCTTATTGTATCATGTACAATATTATACACTATTTTTGGCATTTCCAGAGAATGATCCATTACATTTGAATTTGTAAAAATCGTTGCAGCCCTAATATTTATGAAGACATTCGGCGCCTCGTGTAAGAGTCGAGAGCAGTGACGCTCATAAAAGTCAAAAGTACATGTATATCTTTAGTAAAAGCCCATTACTACCCACCTCTGATTATATCACATACAATAACTGTTCCTGTGCTCAGACCAGGAGCTTGTGACTTTGTTCTATCTCTCACAATTGGCCTGTTATGTTTTCAAGTGCCTAAAATGTGCTTGATGGTTTCAGTCTTCCATCACCTCACCACCGCGTGGTAAGTATGCTCCTCACATTCTAATACTGGTGGGGTGACGCACAAGTTTAGTTTAAAACCAAAAACGATTCTAATGATAAATCAGGTGTTTGCACATTTGTTGAATAGTGCACTGTACAAATATGTTCCGACTGCCTCCTCTGCTGCTCTTATAGATGCACAAATCCTACCAATGACTTGCCACCTTTCTAACTCTGTTACCCGGTGAGTTCAATGCATGGGGTTAACCTAATTTAAAAGGACAGCCTCTCAAATTTCTGTGCATTGGTTGTACTTGAATGACCATTGTATATGAATCATTTCTGGACTTGCTGATCAATTTTGGGGTTTGGGTTTTCCAGGAACTTGCGTCAGATCCGGAAATGTCAGCGTGGATGGGAGCAGCTGCAGCAGGAGAGGTCTCCACGTGACGACCGTGAGCTCAAGAGGCAGTGCATGTTCAAACTCAACTCCTACAAGATGGTGTACGTGTGCAAGTCCGAGGACTACATGTACCGGCACACGGCGCTGACCCGGGCCCACCAAGTAAGCACTGGACCTTCAGAAGATCCTACTCACTGTTACATTCACTGTTTCTGTCCATCCTCCCTTGTCCAGGTCCAGCAGCAAAAGAACATTGAATTAGGTCAATTGGACAAAAGTATAAGTGTGAAGACATTTGGCCTCATCCATGTAGATCTGTCTGAAGGGCGGAGCTAATGACTCTGACACGTCCCACACACGAGGCCAGGACTAGATTTACAGTGGGCAGAGGGTCATATTAGAGGGGGTGTGGTCATATTAGAGGGGGTGTGGTCATATTAGAGGGGTTGTGGTCATATTAGAGGGTGTGGTCATATTAGAGGGGGTGTGGTCATATTAGAGGGTGTGGTCATATTAGAGGGTGTGGTCATATTAGAGGGTGTGGTCATATTAGAGGGGGTGTGGTCATATTAGAGGGGGTGTGGTCATATTAGAGGGGGTGTGGCCATATTAGAGGGGGTGTGGCCATATTAGAGGGGGTGTGGCCATATTAGGGGGTGTGGTCATATTAGGGGGTGTGGTCATATTAGAGGGTGTGGTCATATTAGAGGGGGTGTGGTCATATTAGAGGGTGTGGTCATATTAGAGGGGTTGTGGTCATATTAGAGGGTGTGGTCATATTAGAGGGGGTGTGGTCATATTAGAGGGTGTGGTCATATTAGAGGGTGTGGTCATATTAGAGGGGGTGTGGTCATATTAGAGGGGGTGTGGTCATATTAGAGGGGGTGTGGCCATATTAGAGGGGGTGTGGTCATATTAGGGGGTGTGGTCATATTAGAGGGTGTGGTCATATTAGAGGGGGTGTGGTCATATTAGGGGGTGTGGTCATATTAGAGGGGGTGTGGTCATATTAGAGGGTGTGGTCATATTAGAGGGTGTGGTCATATTAGAGGGGGTGTGGTCATATTAGAGGGTGTGGTCATATTAGAGGGTGTGGTCATATTAGAGGGTGTGTGGTCATATTAGAGGGTGTGTGGTCATATTAGAGGGGGTGTGGTCATATTAGAGGGGGTGTGGTCATATTAGAGGGGGTGTGGTCATATTAGAGGGGGTGTGGTCATATTAGAGGGGGTGTGGTCATATTAGAGGGTGTGGTCATATTAGAGGGTGTGGTCATATTAGAGGGTGTGGTCATATTAGAGGGTGTGTGGTCATATTAGAGGGTGTGTGGTCATATTAGAGGGGGTGTGGTCATATTAGAGGGGGTGTGGTCATATTAGAGGGGGTGTGGTCATATTAGAGGGTGTGGTCATATTAGAGGGGGTGTGGTCATATTAGAGGGGGTGTGGTCATATTAGAGGGTGTGGTCATATTAGAGGGGGTGTGGTCATATTAGAGGGGGGGGTGTGGTCATATTAGAGGGGGTGTGGCCATATTAGAGGGGGTGTGGTCATATTAGGGGGTGTGGTCATATTAGAGGGTGTGGTCATATTAGAGGGGGTGTGGTCATATTAGAGGGTGTGGTCATATTAGAGGGTGTGGTCATATTAGAGGGGGTGTGGTCATATTAGAGGGGGTGTGGTCATATTAGAGGGTGTGGTCATATTAGAGGGTGTGGTCATATTAGAGGGTGTGGTCATATTAGAGGGGGTGTGGTCATATTAGAGGGGGTGTGGTCATATTAGAGGGGGTGTGGTCATATTAGAGGGGGTGTGGCCATATTAGAGGGGGTGTGGTCATATTAGGGGGTGTGGTCATATTAGAGGGTGTGGTCATATTAGAGGGGGTGTGGTCATATTAGAGGGTGTGGTCATATTAGAGGGGTTGTGGTCATATTAGAGGGTGTGGTCATATTAGAGGGGGTGTGGTCATATTAGAGGGTGTGGTCATATTAGAGGGGGTGTGGCCATATTAGAGGGGGTGTGGTCATATTAGGGGGTGTGGTCATATTAGAGGGTGTGGTCATATTAGAGGGGGTGTGGTCATAATAGAGGGGGTGGTCATATTAGGGGGTGTGGTCATATTAGGGGGTGTGGTCATATTAGAGGGGGTGTGGTCATATTAGAGGGGGTGTGGTCATATTAGAGGGGGTGTGGTCATATTAGAGGGGGTGTGGTCATATTAGAGGGGGTGTGGTCATATTAGAGGGTGTGGTCATATTAGAGGGGGTGTGGTCATATTAGAGGGGGTGTGGTCATATTAGAGGGTGTGTGGTCATATTAGAGGGGGTGTGGTCATATTAGAGGGTGTGGTCATATTAGAGGGTGTGGTCATATTAGAGGGTGTGGTCATATTAGAGGGGGTGTGGTCATATTAGAGGGGGTGTGGTCATATTAGAGGGGGTGTGGCCATATTAGAGGGTGTGGTCATATTAGAGGGTGTGGTCATATTAGAGGGTGTGTGGTCATATTAGAGGGGGTGTGGTCATATTAGAGGGTGTGTGGTCATATTAGAGGGGGTGTGGTCATATTAGAGGGGGTGTGGTCATATTAGAGGGGGTGTGGTCATATTAGAGGGTGTGGTCATATTAGAGGGTGTGGTCATATTAGAGGGGGTGTGGTCATATTAGAGGGTGTGGTCATATTAGAGGGTGTGGTCATATTAGAGGGTGTGGTCATATTAGAGGGGGTGTGGTCATATTAGAGGGGGTGTGGCCATATTAGAGGGGGTGTGGTCATATTAGGGGGTGTGGTCATATTAGAGGGTGTGGTCATATTAGAGGGGGTGTGGTCATAATAGAGGGGGTGGTCATATTAGAGGGGGTGTGGTCATATTAGAGGGGGTGTGGTCATATTAGAGGGTGTGGTCATATTAGAGGGGGTGTGGTCATATTAGAGGGTGTGGTCATATTAGAGGGTGTGGTCATATTAGAGGGGGTGTGGTCATATTAGAGGGTGTGGTCATATTAGAGGGTGTGGTCATATTAGAGGGGGTGTGGTCATATTAGAGGGTGTGGTCATATTAGAGGGTGTGGTCAGCTGTGGGGCCAAACTCTACTTGGATTCAATAGGAAACTAAACCTTTTCTTCAATACGTTTCCTGCAAATGATGGTATTTCAATGTCAGAGTTTCTTTGTAAAGCAAACTTAAACTTCAAAACATGCAGAGCTGGGGCCCCGCCGCAGAGAAAGCTCAGGGCCCCCGCCGCAGAGAAAGCTCAGGGCCCCCGCCGCAGAGAAAGCTCAGGGCCCCCGCCGCAGAGAAAGCTCAGGGCCCCGCCGCTTTTCAGCTTTGACCTGGGAACATCCAGGAGGAGCCGAGAGCAGGGGCCGAGAGCAGAGAGGAGGGAGCAGAGAGGAGGAGCAGAGAGGAGGGAGCAGAGAGGAGGGAGCAGAGAGGAGGAGCAGAGAGGAGGGAGCAGAGAGGAGGGAGCAGAGAGGAGGAGCAGAGAGGAGGAGCAGAGAGGAGGGAGCAGAGAGGAGGGAGCAGAGAGGAGGAGCAGAGAGGAGGAGCAGAGAGGAGGAGCAGAGAGGAGGAGCAGAGAGGAGGAGCAGAGAGGAGGAGCAGAGGAGGGAGTAGAGAGGAGGGAGTAGAGAGGAGGAGCAGAGAGGAGGAGCAGAGAGGAGGAGCAGAGAGGAGGGAGTAGAGAGGAGGAGCAGAGAGGAGGAGCAGAGAGGAGGGAGCAGAGAGGAGGGAGCAGAGAGGAGGAGCAGAGAGGAGGAGCAGAGAGGAGGGAGCAGAGAGGAGGGAGCAGAGAGGAGGGAGCAGAGAGGAGGAGCAGAGAGGAGGGAGCAGAGAGGAGGGAGCAGAGAGGAGGGAGCAGAGAGGAGGAGCAGAGAGGAGGAGCAGAGAGGAGGAGCAGAGAGGAGGAGCAGAGAGGAGGAGCAGAGGAGGGAGTAGAGAGGAGGAGCAGAGAGGAGGAGCAGAGGAGGGAGTAGAGAGGAGGGAGTAGAGAGGAGGGAGTAGAGAGGAGGGAGCAGAGAGGAGGAGCAGAGAGGAGGAGCAGAGAGGAGGAGCAGAGAGTAGGAGCAGAGAGGAGGAGCAGAGAGCAGAGAGGAGGGAGCAGAGAGGAGGGAGCAGAGAGGAGGAGCAGAGAGGAGGGAGCAGAGAGGAGGAGCAGAGAGGAGGGAGCAGAGAGGAGGAGCAGAGAGGAGGGAGCAGAGAGGAGGGAGCAGAGAGGAGGGAGCAGAGAGGAGGGAGCAGAGAGGAGGAGCAGAGAGGAGGAGCAGAGAGGAGGAGCAGAGAGGAGGAGCAGAGAGGAGGAGCAGAGGAGGGAGTAGAGAGGAGGGAGCAGAGAGGAGGAGCAGAGAGGAGGAGCAGAGAGGAGGAGCAGAGAGGAGGGAGTAGAGAGGAGGAGCAGAGAGGAGGAGCAGAGAGGAGGGAGCAGAGAGGAGGGAGCAGAGAGGAGGAGCAGAGAGGAGGGAGCAGAGAGGAGGGAGCAGAGAGGAGGAGCAGAGAGGAGGAGCAGAGAGGAGGAGCAGAGAGGAGGGAGCAGAGAGGAGGAGCAGAGAGGAGGAGCAGAGAGGAGGAGCAGAGAGGAGGAGCAGAGGAGGGAGTAGAGAGGAGGAGCAGAGAGGAGGAGCAGAGAGGAGGAGCAGAGGAGGGAGTAGAGAGGAGGGAGTAGAGAGGAGGGAGCAGAGAGGAGGAGCAGAGAGGAGGAGCAGAGAGGAGGAGCAGAGAGGAGGAGCAGAGAGGAGGGAGCAGAGAGGAGGGAGCAGAGAGGAGGGAGCAGAGAGGAGGAGCAGAGAGGAGGAGCAGAGAGGAGGGAGCAGAGAGGAGGGAGCAGAGAGGAGGAGCAGAGAGGAGGGAGCAGAGAGGAGGAGCAGAGAGGAGGGAGCAGAGAGGAGGGAGCAGAGAGGAGGAGCAGAGAGGAGGAGCAGAGAGGAGGAGCGGGAGGTAAACTCAGATTTTTCTCTGTTCGACTGAAGCATAAACTTTTTATAAAACATTCATGAAGTTTAGTTCTTTTATGACTTTATTATGAGTCAGAAATATACATGTTCTGACCGTGTCCTGTTCTCATGTTCTGACCGTGTCATGTTCTGACCGTGTCCTGTTCTCATGTTCTGACCGTGTCATGTTCTCATGTTCTGACCGTGTCATGTTCTGACCGTGTCCTGTTCTCATGTTCTGACCGTGTCATGTTCTCATGTTCTGACCGTGTCATGTTCTCATGTTCTGACCGTGTCATGTTCTCATGTTCTGACCGTGTCATGTTCTCATGTTCTGACCGTGTCCTGTTCTCATGTTCTGACCGTGTCATGTTCTCATGTTCTGACCGTGTCCTGTTCTCATGTTCTGACCGTGTCCTGTTCTCATGTTCTGACCGTGTCCTGTTCTCATGTTCTGACCGTGTCATGTTCTCATGTTCTGACCGTGTCATGTTCTCATGTTCTGACCGTGTCATGTTCTCATGTTCTGACCGTGTCATGTTCTGACCGTGTCCTGTTCTCATGTTCTGACCGTGTCCTGTTCTCATGTTCTGACCGTGTCCTGTTCTCATGTTCTGACCGTGTCCTGTTCTCATGTTCTGACCGTGTCCTGTTCTCATGTTCTGACCGTGTCATGTTCTCATGTTCTGACCGTGTCCTGTTCTCATGTTCTGACCGTGTCCTGTTCTCATGTTCTGACCGTGTCCTGTTCTCATGTTCTGACCGTGTCCTGTTCTCATGTTCTGACCGTGTCCTGTTCTCATGTTCTGACCGTGTCATGTTCTCATGTTCTGACCGTGTCATGTTCTCATGTTCTGACCGTGTCATGTTCTGACCGTGTCCTGTTCTCATGTTCTGACCGTGTCCTGTTCTCATGTTCTGACCGTGTCCTGTTCTCATGTTCTGACCGTGTCATGTTCTCATGTTCTGACCGTGTCATGTTCTCATGTTCTGACCGTGTCATGTTCTCATGTTCTGACCGTGTCATGTTCTCATGTTCTGACCGTGTCCTGTTCTCATGTTCTGACCGTGTCATGTTCTCATGTTCTGACCGTGTCCTGTTCTCATGTTCTGACCGTGTCATGTTCTCATGTTCTGACCGTGTCATGTTCTCATGTTCTGACCGTGTCATGTTCTCATGTTCTGACCGTGTCATGTTCTCATGTTCTGACCGTGTCATGTTCTCATGTTCTGACCGTGTCCTGTTCTCATGTTCTGACCGTGTCCTGTTCTCATGTTCTGACCGTGTCATGTTCTGACCGTGTCCTGTTCTCATGTTCTGACCGTGTCATGTTCTCATGTTCTGACCGTGTCATGTTCTGACCGTGTCCTGTTCTCATGTTCTGACCGTGTCATGTTCTCATGTTCTGACCGTGTCATGTTCTCATGTTCTGACCGTGTCATGTTCTGACCGTGTCCTGTTCTCATGTTCTGACCGTGTCATGTTCTCATGTTCTGACCGTGTCCTGTTCTCATGTTCTGACCGTGTCATGTTCTCATGTTCTGACCGTGTCCTGTTCTCATGTTCTGACCGTGTCCTGTTCTCATGTTCTGACCGTGTCCTGTTCTCATGTTCTGACCGTGTCATGTTCTCATGTTCTGACCGTGTCATGTTCTCATGTTCTGACCGTGTCATGTTCTGACCGTGTCCTGTTCTCATGTTCTGACCGTGTCCTGTTCTCATGTTCTGACCGTGTCCTGTTCTCATGTTCTGACCGTGTCCTGTTCTCATGTTCTGACCGTGTCCTGTTCTCATGTTCTGACCGTGTCATGTTCTCATGTTCTGACCGTGTCCTGTTCTCATGTTCTGACCGTGTCCTGTTCTCATGTTCTGACCGTGTCCTGTTCTCATGTTCTGACCGTGTCCTGTTCTCATGTTCTGACCGTGTCCTGTTCTCATGTTCTGACCGTGTCATGTTCTCATGTTCTGACCGTGTCATGTTCTCATGTTCTGACCGTGTCATGTTCTGACCGTGTCCTGTTCTCATGTTCTGACCGTGTCCTGTTCTCATGTTCTGACCGTGTCCTGTTCTCATGTTCTGACCGTGTCATGTTCTCATGTTCTGACCGTGTCATGTTCTCATGTTCTGACCGTGTCATGTTCTCATGTTCTGACCGTGTCATGTTCTCATGTTCTGACCGTGTCCTGTTCTCATGTTCTGACCGTGTCATGTTCTCATGTTCTGACCGTGTCCTGTTCTCATGTTCTGACCGTGTCATGTTCTCATGTTCTGACCGTGTCATGTTCTCATGTTCTGACCGTGTCATGTTCTCATGTTCTGACCGTGTCATGTTCTCATGTTCTGACCGTGTCATGTTCTCATGTTCTGACCGTGTCATGTTCTCATGTTCTGACCGTGTCCTGTTCTCATGTTCTGACCGTGTCCTGTTCTCATGTTCTGACCGTGTCCTGTTCTCATGTTCTGACCGTGTCCTGTTCTCATGTTCTGACCGTGTCCTGTTCTCATGTTCTGACCGTGTCCTGTTCTCATGTTCTGACCGTGTCCTGTTCTCATGTTCTGACCGTGTCATGTTCTCATGTTCTGACCGTGTCATGTTCTCATGTTCTGACCGTGTCCTGTTCTCATGTTCTGACCGTGTCATGTTCTCATGTTCTGACCATGTCATGTTCTGACCGTGTCCTGTTCTCATGTTCTGACCGTGTCCTGTTCTCATGTTCTGACCGTGTCATGTTCTCATGTTCTGACCGTGTCATGTTCTCATGTTCTGACCGTGTCATGTTCTCATGTTCTGACCGTGTCATGTTCTCATGTTCTGACCGTGTCATGTTCTGACCGTGTCCTGTTCTCATGTTCTGACCGTGTCCTGTTCTCATGTTCTGACCGTGTCCTGTTCTCATGTTCTGACCGTGTCCTGTTCTCATGTTCTGACCGTGTCCTGTTCTCATGTTCTGACCGTGTCCTGTTCTCATGTTCTGACCGTGTCATGTTCTCATGTTCTGACCGTGTCATGTTCTCATGTTCTGACCGTGTCCTGTTCTCATGTTCTGACCGTGTCCTGTTCTCATGTTCTGACCGTGTCCTGTTCTCATGTTCTGACCGTGTCCTGTTCTCATGTTCTGACCGTGTCCTGTTCTCATGTTCTGACCGTGTCCTGTTCTCATGTTCTGACCGTGTCCTGTTCTCATGTTCTGACCGTGTCATGTTCTCATGTTCTGACCGTGTCATGTTCTCATGTTCTGACCGTGTCCTGTTCTCATGTTCTGACCGTGTCCTGTTCTCATGTTCTGACCGTGTCCTGTTCTCATGTTCTGACCGTGTCATGTTCTCATGTTCTGACCGTGTCCTGTTCTCATGTTCTGACCGTGTCCTGTTCTCATGTTCTGACCGTGTCCTGTTCTCATGTTCTGACCGTGTCATGTTCTCATGTTCTGACCGTGTCATGTTCTCATGTTTCAGTCGCACCAGCGCGTCCACAACCGCCTCCACAGACGTTTCCACAAGTGGCTGGACGCTTGGGCCCAGGACCACGTGAGCGCCGACATGGCCGCCGCCACGCACAGGTGGCTGATGGGAGAAGGTCAGGACGAGCTCCTCCCCTGCACCACCGCACTGTGTCCAGAAGTCCTGCATTACATCAGCGTCAACAAGTACTGCGTCACCTACAGAGCGCTATAGTCCACTCACGGTCCACTCACGGTCCAGTCCACACCCTGTGTCACTGCCGTTGCCCAGGTGACGGTGACCAGTCCATTCTGATACAATATTTAAGATGAACTGGACATTTACTGGTCAAAGTTTGACCAGAACTGTGGTCATTCACCTGCAAAAACAGTGACTTCACAAACCTCCTCTTAAAGGTCCTATATTATGCAAATGCTCAACTTCAACTTGTGACATCATCAGGTGGAATCCACAACAGCTCCTCTGTGTTTTTAAAGTCACAGACACGCTTCTGCCCGTCGTCGTCGTCCGTGGTAACGGGCCCGTTTGGCAGTGGCATAAAACATGTCTCAATGATGCATAATACAGGACATTTTGGATCCAGTGGGCTGGTCAGGGTGCAGTGACCAGTGGGCTGGTCAGTGTGGGCTGGTCAGTGTGCAGTGACCAGTGGGCTGGTCAGTGTGGGCTGGTCAGTGTGCAGTGACCAGTGGGCTGGTCAGTGTGGGCTGGTCAGTGTGCAGTGACCAGTGGGCTGGTCAGTGTGGGCTGGTCAGTGTGCAGTGACCAGTGGGCTGGTCAGTGTGGGCTGGTCAGTGTGCAGTGACCAGTGGGCTGGTCAGGGTGCTGTATTATAACTTATGACTGCGTCTGTAAATATGTTTATAACTAGATTTTTTATGGATGGTCTTGTGTAGCAGCGTTAAACAGATTTAGACTTTAGATAGAAATGTATTGAATATTTTAACTGTTTTTTGTTTTGTTCTTGTTTACCAAAGCTTTATTGGCCCACATTTCAGTGACCCCTGACCCCTGTCATACAACACAAGGATTTATCTGACCTGCTCTGGACAGGTCACTTGTGCCGGACGCTCAGTGTAAAACTACCACTTTTAGAGTCTAAAAAGCAATAGTTTTACCTGATGATGGATAATTAATGCCTAGTTAGATTTGTTCTTGTTCTTAATTGGGATGTAACTAAGTAATAATGACCCTGTTATAAAACGAGCCAAGTTTTTATTTGGAAACGCTGTAAATTGACACTTTTAGAAAACACAATCGTATGAAAAGAAAAGCCTGTGACTTCCTCAGCAGCGCGTCGTCTGCTGCAGACAATCCCAGCGTTTCATACTTTTATTTTTGTACCGCCGCGTGTAGTTTGAGCGCGCCGCCTGCAGGGGGCGACTGTACATAAGGTGTGTTCATGTGGCCATCGTCCTTCACTCTCCAGATGTTGTACATGCTGTAGTCTGGTGTTTGGCATTAAACTCACTTTGACTAGAACCAAACCTGTTTAAATGCTTCTGTTCCTGCTTCGGGGCCTTTCGGGGCCTTTGTGTTGTACTTGTACTGTGTCTAGAGTTCTGCACAACTGGAGCGCTGGCAGGGCATCCGGATGAAAGAAGAGGGCTGCACAGGCTGCTGCCAGGGGCCTCGACAGCAGTGGGGGCCGGGGCCTCGACAGCAGTGGGGGCCCCGCTCCAGCTGTGGGCGTGGCCTGTTACTGCATTGATGTGGAAAAGTCTGGAGTATTTTCTCTCCCTCAAAACAAAGGTTTATTTCACAAAACTCTCAATCTGAAGTATTTGGTCATTTTTTGTTAAAGGTTGAATGGATGATTTATTTTGGCCCAAATCTGAGTCTCATTTCCTCTTGGACTGGACTGTCCAATAGTCCTGCCACGTGTCAATCATAAAACACACCTACTGCTCACCTGCAGGGCCTCGTTCACCTGCAGGGCCTCGTTCACCTGCAGAGCCTGGTTCACCTGCAGAGCCTGGTTCACCTGCAGAGCCTCGTTCACCTGCAGGGCCTCGTTCACCTGCAGAGCCTGGTTCACCTGCAGAGCCTCGTTCACCTGCAGAGCCTGGTTCACCTGCAGAGCCTGGTTCACCTGCAGAGCCTGGTTCACCTGCAGAGCCTGGTTCACCTGCAGAGCCTGGTTCACCTGCAGAGCCTGGTTCACCTGCAGAGCCTGGTTCACCTGCAGAGCCTGGTTCACCTGCAGAGCCTGGTTCACCTGCAGGGCCTCGTTCACCCGCAGAGCCTGGTTCACCCGCAGAGCCTGGTTCACCCGCAGAGCCTGGTTCACCTGCAGAGCCTGGTTCACCTGCAGAGCCTGGTTCACCTGCAGAGCCTGGTTCACCTGCAGAGCCTGGTTCACCTGCAGAGCCTGGTTCACCTGCAGGGCCTCGTTCACCTGCAGAGCCTGGTTCACCTGCAGAGCCTCGTTCACCTGCAGAGCCTGGTTCACCTGCAGAGCCTGGTTCACCTGCAGAGCCTGGTTCACCCGCAGAGCCTGGTTCACCTGCAGAGCCTCGTTCACCTGCAGAGCCTGGTTCACCTGCAGAGCCTGGTTCACCTGCAGAGCCTGGTTCACCTGCAGAGCCTGGTTCACCTGCAGAGCCTGGTTCACCTGCAGAGCCTCGTGCGGCTCGTCCCCATGAGAGCAGCAGTTTCCGCGTGTCTAAGCGCATTGATCTATCATAATATAGTTCCCTCAGTGTACGGGACAAAAGAGACAGAGAAAGACAGTTCGAGCTGACTCAGAAGAGACAGAAATCTACGGGAGACGAGAGATGCGATGTGATCCGTCGCGCTAATAAACAAATGCACGTGTGTGTTGTATCAGTCCACACGGGGGAGTGGCATGTGCACGGGGGAGTGGCATGTGCACTTTCAGTTCTCAAATCGCCGAAAAATCGTCCATTACGCCTTTAAGTTAAAAGTCCAATTTAAACATCAATCTTTAGTTTCTTTACTTTTCTTCAGAAATCCGCATCACAAATATCACAGATACAGTATTACAGTAATATTGTAATACTGTATTGGCGCCAGGCCCATGGCGGGGCGCCGGGCGGGCCCATGGCGGGGCACCGGGCGGGCCCATGGCGGGGCGCCGGGCCCATGGCGGGGCGCCGGGCCCATGGCGGGGCGCCGGGCCCATGGCGGGGCACCGGGCGGGCCCATGGTGGCGCCACTACATTTAGACAACAATTAAATGTCATAGTTCTCTGATCCAAATGGTGCTAAAGCTAAAATAGCTGGGCTGAGGCGCGATGTGGAGCAACACAGCAACCAGAAAGTGTGAGGTCAGAGGGCAAATGACGTCGCCTGACGCCAATTTATGGAGCTACGTATAGATCGATTTGCCTGTTTAAACAGTCGGGCCCCGCCCACTATTTTAACAATGCAGGATGAAGAGGCAAATGGAACTGTTTTTACTGCTGAATGTATAATCTCCAACAGGGGGCGATATCACTGTCTCTGCTGATGTCATGGAGCTGACCCTGAAACACTCTGAGAGAACCCTGACCCCTGACCCTGAACCTTCACATTCAGCTACATTAGACGTGTTGTTACTGATGAGGCGATTGATTGACATTTGGAGGGAAATGAACCCAATAACCACATAATAATAATAATACCTTTTATTTATATAGCGCTTTTCAATGACCCAAAGACGCTTTGACATATACAAAAAAAGGGGGGGGGTATTTACAGACAGGGGGGACAGCACGAACAATACACCGTGAAAAAAGAACAGATAAAAATAAGCAAGACAGAAGAAGTACAAGGATATGTGGACACAAGACAACACAGAGACACAACAAAACAATGGAAACGACTAACAAAACAAAGACGTTGGGACAGAAGCGGCAGTCAACAAACCAGACGCCGGCGTTGCTCTAGCCCAATCGGGGTGCGTGTGCGCGTGCGTGTGCAGAGCAGCGTATGACATCTGAACATATTCAGGTGGAGGGAAGAGGACTCCAGAGCTCCAGCTGCACACACACTTTTCCCTTTATTCAGATTTGGGAGATTTGTCCCATCACAGATGGGACAAGTTAGACTAGAGTCTCAAACCACTACAGTTCTAGAGTGTAATGACTCTGCACGTGTGACAGTACGTGCTGTACGCACTGTACGCACTGTACACTGTACGCACTGTACACTGTACGCACTGTACGCACTGTACGCACTGTACGCACTGTACGCACTGTACGCACTGTACGCACTGTACACTGTACGCACTGTACACTGTACGCACTGTACACTGTACGCACTGTACACTGTACGCACTGTACACTGTACACTGTACGCACTGTACACTGTACGCACTGTACACTGTACACTGTACGCACTGTACGCACTGTACGCACTGTACGCACTGTACACTGTACGCACTGTACACTGTACGCACTGTACACTGTACGCACTGTACACTGTACGCACTGTACACTGTACACTGTACGCACTGTACACTGTACGCACTGTACACTGTACGCACTGTACACTGTACACTGTACGCACTGTACACTGTACGCACTGTACACTGTACGCACTGTACGCACTGTACACTGTACGCACTGTACACTGTACGCACTGTACGCACTGTGCACTGTACGCACTGTACACTGTACGCACTGTACACTGTACGCACTGTACACTGTACGCACTGTACACTGTACGCACTGTACGTTCAGCATGTTCAGCAGCGCCTCCAGCTTCATCCAAGATGAAATAAATCAAGTCATGATTTGGACAATAAGAGTTCAGCTTCATGAGCAGTTCTAAAATAATAGAACATGTGAAAAGCAGAGTGAGGCTTGTTACCGTGTCTGGTGTTCATGAAATAAGAACATAGTTATTAGAATATTGACTTTATGTGGCCTCTGTTGCCCCGCCCCTCAGTCACATGATCAAGATATATGTATGTATATATGTATATACATATATGTATATACATATATGTATGTATGTATGTATGTATATCACATACATACATATAGTACATGTTACCTGTAGTAATCTGTCTCTAGAAATGCACAATTTTGGAAAAATGATAATTTAGTCATTTATGTTTGTTAAAGACATTTTAAACAGGAGAAAAGGTATGAACTAAACAAGAATAATGTATGTTGGAGTCTAAAGTGCACGTTTGTACAGACTAAAGCGCTGGACATTAGGTTCACGTTATATTCATGTCTCTGTCCACATGAAACACAAAGTGTCTTCTCTGTCCACATGAAACACAAAGTGTCTTCTCTGTCCACATGAAACACAAAGTGTCTTCTCTGTCCACATGAAACACAAAGTGTCTTCTCTGTCCACATGAAACACAAAGTGTCTTCTCTGTCCACATGAAACACAAAGTGTCTTCTCTGTCCACATGAAACACAAAGTGTCTTCTCTGTCGCACAAATGAACTAAAGTCACATCATGATGTCACAACTGCCTCAGAAAGTGGAGCAGTTCTTCAGCTCCAGAAGATGAAGACGACAAACCATCTTTTAAAAGCAGTAAATCTCTCTGAGAGTTGCACAGGCCCCGCCTCCATCTGAGATCATCATATCAAACTGTAGAACGTGAACACAAACGCTCCAGGACCAGTGGGAGCTCCAGGACCAGTGGGAGCTCCAGGACCAGTGGGAGCTCCAGGACCAGTGGGAGCTCCAGGACCAGTGGGAGCTCCAGGACCAGTGGGAGCTCCAGGACCAGTGGGAGCTCCAGGACCAGTGGGAGCTCCAGGACCAGTGGGAGCTCCAGGACCAGTGGGAGCTCCAGGACCAGTGGGAGCTCCAGGACCAGCTCCAGCTCCTGTCCCGGCTCCTGTAGAACCCTGGCAGCAGGTCCTGGGCTGGTCCCCGTGTTGTTACCAGTGTCTGGAGTCCACCAGCTCCGGGCGCAGGCTGAGCTTCTTCAGCGTCTCGTAGCCCACCACCATGACGATGGCGGTGGGCGCTGAGGAGAGGATACGAGCCGACAGTCCCTTAGTCAGACCCCAGAAGCCCTCCTCAGACACCAGCTGTTTGAACGTGTCCACCACGGAGCTCCTGCCCTCCACCTGCAACACACTCATCATGAAGCTCCTGCCCTCCACCTGCAACACACTCATCATGAAGCTCCTGCCCTCCACCTGCAACACACTCATCATGAAGCTCCTGCCCTCCACCTGCAACACACTCATCATGAAGCTCCTGCCCTCCACCTGCAACACACTCATCATGAAGCTCCTGCCCTCCACCTGCAACACACTCATCATGAAGCTCCTGCCCTCCACCTGCAACACACTCATCATGAAGCTCCTGCCCTCCACCTGCAACACACTCATCATGAAGCTCCTGCCCTCCACCTGCAACACACTCATCATGAAGCTCCTGCCCTCCACCTGCAACACACTCATCATGAAGCTCCTGACCTCTGAGTGGACCGTGTGCGTGCGCGTGTGCGTGTGCGTGTGTGGACTCACACTCACCTGGACTCTGGCTCGCACCACGTCCATGGGGTTGGTGACGGTGGAGGCGGTTGTAGCAGCCAGAGGTCCAGCCACAGCCTGCAGTAGCAGGTGAGGACAGTCAGGGGGCGCCAGTTTGGACAGCTGCTCTGTAACACACACACACACATGTAACACACACACACATGTAACACACATGTGACACACACACATGTGTAACACACACACACACACACATGTGTAACACACACACACACACACATGTGTAACACACACACACACACACACATGTGTAACACCCACACACACACACACATGTGTAACACACACACACACACACACACACACATGTGTCACACACACACACACACATGTGTCACACACACACACACACATGTGTAACACACACACACATGTGTAACACACACACGCGTGTAACACACACACACGCGTGTAACACACACACACACGTGTAACACACATGTGACACACACACACATGTAACACACATGTGACACACACACACATGTAACACACATGTGACACACACACACATGTAACACACATGTGACACACACACACACATGTAACACACATGTAACACATGTGACACACACACACACATGTAACACACATGTGACACACACACACATGTAACACACATGTGACACACACACACATGTAACACACATGTGACACACACACACACATGTAACACACATGTAACACATGTGACACACACACACACATGTAACACACATGTGACACACACACACATGTAACACACATGTAACACATGTGACACACACACACACATGTAACACACATGTGACACACACACACATGTAACACACATGTGACACACACACACATGTAACACACATGTGACACACACACACATGTGACACACACACACATGTAACACACATGTGACACACACACATGTAACACACATGTGACACACACACACATGTAACACACATGTGACACACACACACATGTAACACACATGTGACACACACACACATGTAACACACATGTGACACACACACACATGTAACACACATGTGACACACACACACATGTAACACACATGTGACACACACACATGTAACACACATGTGACACACACACACATGTAACACACATGTGACACACACACACATGTAACACACATGTGACACACACACACATGTAACACACATGTGACACACACACACATGTAACACACATGTGACACACACACACATGTAACACACATGTGACACACACACACATGTAACACACATGTGACACACACACACACACACATGTAACACACATGTGACACACACACACATGTAACACACATGTGACACACACACACATGTAACACACATGTGACACACACACATGTAACACATGTGACACACACACACATGTGACACACATGTGACACACACACACATGTGACACACATGTGACACACACACATGTAACACACGTGACACACACACACATGTAACACACATGTGACACACACACACATGTAACACACATGTGACACACACACACATGTAACACACATGTGACACACACACACATGTAACACACGTGACACACACACACACACACATGTGACACACACACATGTAACACACGTGACACACACACACATGTAACACACATGTGACACACACACACATGTAACACACATGTGACACACACATGTAACACATGTGACACACACACACATGTAACACACATGTGACACACACACATGTAACACACATGTGACACACACACATGTAACACACATGTGACACACACACACATGTAACACACATGTGACACACACATGTAACACATGTGACACACACACACATGTAACACACATGTGACACACACACATGTAACACACATGTGACACACACACATGTAACACACATGTGACACACACACATGTAACACATGTGACACACACACACATGTAACACACATGTGACACACACACACCAGAGGAAACTACACAGGGGGAACATGCAGACTCCTCACAGAAAGAGGCCCCATAGAAGTGGTAGAAGGGCCCCCACACGTACCTGCGTAGAAGTGGTAGAAGGGCCCCCACACGTACCTGCGTAGAAGTGGTAGAAGGGCCCCCACACGTACCTGCATAGAAGTGGTAGAAGGGCCACCACACGGCGCTGTTGGGGATGTACGTGAGTAGCGATGCCACGTATCCTCTGTAGAAGCCTCGCACACCGTCAGCGGCAAAGATCTGGCCCATAATGCTCCTGGTCGGCCCAAACGCCCTCCGGTCCTTCCCCTGCGTGTGTGCGTGGATCCTGAAGCGCGTCAGGTGCCCTCCCTGGCCCTGCATCATCAGCTGCTGCGAGACCACATCGATGGGCACCGTGATGCTCTGGGCCACCAGCGACGCCGAGCCGCCCGCCACCAGCGACTTGAGCGTGTTGTCCTCGGAGTACAAGGAGACGTACTTCCGGACCAGCTCGTACGTGGTGATGTAGGCTTGTCCGGAGATCAGGGTGAAGGTGTTGACCATGAATCCGCGGTACAAGCCTCGCACGCCCTCGTTCCTCACGATTTTGACCAGAGCGTCCAAAGTGCCGTTGTACAGCGATCGGCCCCGCTGCACCTGTGAGTCCAGAGCACCCGCCTAGTCAGCATTCTACAGGTCACCAGGACTTTAGATAAGATAAGATAAGATAAGATATTCCTTTATTGTCCCACATGGGGAAATTTCATTGGTGCAACGCAGGTAATCCAGCTTTTTCAGATCTATAACAAATGTAATAATTGGGCTCGTAGTCTCTGTCCTCCATGTTAACGGAGACTAAAGACCTCTTTTCTTAAAGCAGAACTCCATTACATGTTCATCTTATTAAACCTAATGGTTCAATGTGACTCCTCCTTGAACCGACACCTTCACGTGGTGGAGGAGTTTGAGCGCCCGAATGATCCCAGGAGCTGTAGGGTCTCCCAAGGCAAACAGGTCCTAAGTGACGAGAGCGGTTCAGAAGCCCCTTATGAACAGAGAGACTCCAAGGCCAGTTAGGTCGCCTGGATTGGCGTTACCGGGGCCCCATCCTGGAGCCAGGCCTGGGGTGGGTGCTCCACGGCGAGCGTCCGGTGGCCGGGTCTTTCCCCACGGGGCCCGGCTGGGCACAGCCTGAACGAGCGACGTGGGCTCGCCCTCCCGTGGGGCCGTCCTCCCGTGGGGCCGTCCTCCCGTGGGGCCACCACCCGCGGAGTATCCGTAAGGGGCGGGTGCAAAGTGATCTGGGCGGCAGTCGACGGCAGGGGCCTCGAGGACCAGATCTCCAGACACAGACACTAACTCTTTCTAGGCGCAGTCAGGGGTCAGAGGGCCCAGTTTGGGGACCACAGGATCAGAAGACAACTCTCCTGAGAAACCCTGACTGTCGTGTTTGGCTGTGATGAGACTTTCATTTACAGGAGGCAACATTTCGGCCTCGGTCAGACAAATGTGTGACTGAGGTCAGGACAGAGGTTTGAATAAGACCTCAAAGCAGATGCTCAGAATACATCATAAAAGAACATCTAATACGTCATAAACATGTCAATAACCAAAAATGACACCAATCAGTGACGCCTAATGATAATTATGAATATTTCATAACAATAACAGTCATTTATGTTTGGCTGTGAAATGTGTTTGTGATTATTATGTCTTACCGTCTTATTATGATAAAGAAATAAAGCTTTTACATCAATTTCTGACAATGTCATTTCATAAAGGACCTGCGGAGGGCGCTCTATCGCCTGAGTTACTTAGTGCGGCTTTAAAACTAAAAAAACAAGACAAAATTGATACGTTGCAGTTATTTATCCTTCAAGGAACTATAGTTTCTTTGTATTTAATAAAAGCTCAAACATGACGTACTAAACTTCACTTTGCAGCAGATGCAGTACATTTATCTGCTAATAGTCCATACCGCATTATTTCAATTATATTGAAACAAAATGGTCTTAATTTACTAGACCAACTACAAAAATGTCTCATTTCAGACTTGATAAGAAAACAGAACATTTCTGTCTTTGCAATATGTTTATTTCATTGCTTCATCGATCATCGTCTCATTCAAGCTGGATCGATACTTTTACATTATCAGCCCCAAGTTATTTTCTATTTCTGTCATAACTTTATCAGTGAGAAGTTTGAGTTCATAAAGCTGGACACAGGTTGTTGGTCATTGTGTCCAGAACCTTCTCACAGTAAAGCCAGCACTGACCGTGGACTGACCTGTGAGGACTGACCTGTAGACGTGTGTGAGCGAGGACTGACCTGTAGACGTGTGTGAGCGAGGACTGACCTGTAGACGTGTGTGTGAGTGAGGACTGACCTGTAGACGTGTGTGAGCGAGGACTGACCTGTAGACGTGTGTGAGCGAGGACTGACCTGTAGACGTGTGTGAGTGAGGACTGACCTGTAGACGTGTGTGAGCGAGGACTGACCTGTAGACGTGTGTGAGCGAGGACTGACCTGTAGACGTGTGTGAGCGAGGACTGACCTGTAGACGTGTGTGAGCGAGGACTGACCTGTAGACGTGTGTGAGCGAGGACTGACCTGTAGACGTGTGTGAGTGAGGACTGACCTGTAGACGTGTGTGAGTGAGGACTGACCTGTAGACGTGTGTGAGCGAGGACTGACCTGTAGACGTGTGTGTGAGCGAGGACTGACCTGTAGACGTGTGTGAGCGAGGACTGACCTGTAGACGTGTGTGTGTGAGCGTGGACTGACCTGTAGACGTGTGTGAGTGAGGACTGACCTGTAGACGTGTGTGAGCGAGGACTGACCTGTAGACGTGTGTGAGCGAGGACTGACCTGTAGACGTGTGTGAGCGAGGACTGACCTGTAGACGTGTGTGAGCGAGGACTGACCTGTAGACGTGTGTGAGCGAGGACTGACCTGTAGACGTGTGTGTGAGCGAGGACTGACCTGTAGACGTGTGTGAGCGAGGACTGACCTGTAGACGTGTGTGAGCGAGGACTGACCTGTAGACGTGTGTGTGAGCGTGGACTGACCTGTAGACGTGTGTGAGCGAGGACTGACCTGTAGACGTGTGTGTGAGCGAGGACTGACCTGTAGACGTGTGTGAGTGAGGACTGACCTGTAGACGTGTGTGTGAGTGAGGACTGACCTGTAGACGTGTGTGAGCGAGGACTGACCTGTAGACGTGTGTGAGCGAGGACTGACCTGTAGACGTGTGTGAGCGAGGACTGACCTGTAGACGTGTGTGAGCGAGGACTGACCTGTAGACGTGTGTGAGCGAGGACTGACCTGTAGACGTGTGTGAGCGAGGACTGACCTGTAGACGTGTGTGAGCGAGGACTGACCTGTAGACGTGTGTGAGCGAGGACTGACCTGTAGACGTGTGTGAGCGAGGACTGACCTGTAGACGTGTGTGAGCGAGGACTGACCTGTAGACGTGTGTGAGCGAGGACTGACCTGTAGACGTGTGTGAGCGAGGACTGACCTGTAGACGTGTGTGTGAGCGAGGACTGACCTGTAGACGTGTGTGAGTGAGGACTGACCTGTAGACGTGTGTGTGAGTGAGGACTGACCTGTAGACGTGTGTGAGCGAGGACTGACCTGTAGACGTGTGTGTGAGTGAGGACTGACCTGTAGACGTGTGTGAGCGAGGACTGACCTGTAGACGTGTGTGAGCGAGGACTGACCTGTAGACGTGTGTGAGTGAGGACTGACCTGTAGACGTGTGTGTGAGTGAGGACTGACCTGTAGACGTGTGTGAGCGAGGACTGACCTGTAGACGTGTGTGAGCGAGGACTGACCTGTAGACGTGTGTGTGAGCGAGGACTGACCTGTAGACGTGTGTGAGTGAGGACTGACCTGTAGACGTGTGTGAGCGAGGACTGACCTGTAGACGTGTGTGAGCGAGGACTGACCTGTAGACGTGTGTGTGAGCGAGGACTGACCTGTAGACGTGTGTGAGTGAGGACTGACCTGTAGACGTGTGTGTGAGTGAGGACTGACCTGTAGACGTGTGTGAGCGAGGACTGACCTGTAGACGTGTGTGAGCGAGGACTGACCTGTAGACGTGTGTGAGCGAGGACTGACCTGTAGACGTGTGTGAGCGAGGACTGACCTGTAGACGTGTGTGAGCGAGGACTGACCTGTAGACGTGTGTGAGCGAGGACTGACCTGTAGACGTGTGTGAGCGAGGACTGACCTGTAGACGTGTGTGTGAGCGAGGACTGACCTGTAGACGTGTGTGAGCGAGGACTGACCTGTAGACGTGTGTGAGCGAGGACTGACCTGTAGACGTGTGTGTGAGCGAGGACTGACCTGTAGACGTGTGTGAGCGAGGACTGACCTGTAGACGTGTGTGAGCGAGGACTGACCTGTAGACGTGTGTGAGCGAGGACTGACCTGTAGACGTGTGTGAGCGAGGACTGACCTGTAGACGTGTGTGAGCGAGGACTGACCTGTAGACGTGTGTGAGCGAGGACTGACCTGTAGACGTGTGTGTGAGCGAGGACTGACCTGTAGACGTGTGTGAGCGAGGACTGACCTGTAGACGTGTGTGAGCGAGGACTGACCTGTAGACGTGTGTGAGCGAGGACTGACCTGTAGACGTGTGTGTGAGTGAGGACTGACCTGTAGACGTGTGTGAGCGAGGACTGACCTGTAGACGTGTGTGAGCGAGGACTGACCTGTAGACGTGTGTGAGCGAGGACTGACCTGTAGACGTGTGTGAGCGAGGACTGACCTGTAGACGTGTGTGAGTGAGGACTGACCTGTAGACGTGTGTGAGCGAGGACTGACCTGTAGACGTGTGTGAGCGAGGACTGACCTGTAGACGTGTGTGAGCGAGGACTGACCTGTAGACGTGTGTGAGCGAGGACTGACCTGTAGACGTGTGTGTGAGCGAGGACTGACCTGTAGACGTGTGTGAGCGAGGACTGACCTGTAGACGTGTGTGAGCGAGGACTGACCTGTAGACGTGTGTGTGAGCGAGGACTGACCTGTAGACGTGTGTGAGCGAGGACTGACCTGTAGACGTGTGTGAGCGAGGACTGACCTGTAGACGTGTGTGAGCGAGGACTGACCTGTAGACGTGTGTGTGAGCGAGGACTGACCTGTAGACGTGTGTGAGCGAGGACTGACCTGTAGACGTGTGTGTGAGCGAGGACTGACCTGTAGACGTGTGCGGATGAGCGTGGCGGGGTAGACGGTGGCGCGGATGCTCATGGTCATGAAGACGCCAAACGAGTAGAACTTCCTCTTGTCCAGATCCTCCCATTCTATGATCTGGATGTTCCTCTTCTGCTGCATCCTGACTGCACAGAGGAGGACCACCGAGGACCACAGCCGCACAGGCTGAGGAGGAGGAGGAAAAGGATGGCTTTAAAGCTCTGACATACAGCGGCGGGTGCGTGGCGGGTGCGTGGCGGGTGCGTGGCGGGTGCGTGGCAACAGTCCTCAGCGAGAACACTGACTGTTTTGATTGAAGAGGTGCAACATTTGAATATTGAGCATATTGTTCATGGTGAAATATGCTACAAAAAGAGCTGATGTACATAAAGTGATCCTTCTGAAGAGTATGAGCTGATATTTCTGTACTTAATTTTACAGATATTTCACATTCAACTAATAATTAAGCCTCAGCCCATAAGGATTGTTTAACACATTTCTGTTGGATTGACACAATATCAGCCAAACTCCATAACTGCTTCTCTACATTTCTAAACAGGCTCAAAATACTTTTAGTTACTTGCTTTGTGCAGCTGCTATAGCTGTGTAATCATGATGTAAATGACTCGATACTGTATTACGACTTTTCAGATCGTCCATAAACAAAATAAAGGCTCAGTTTGTCCAAACACGTCCCTTTGTTTTTCTAATTTCATTTCTAATTTTAAAATTTTTACACTAGTTAAAACACCAGGACTAAACAGAACAATATTTGCATTTGATATACATATATTTGCATCATTCACAACATTTATTTTTAAACGTTCTACTTTTAATACTCATGTCATTTCTACAGTGAATACATTTGTCCTTTAACTAAATTAACGGACCTATTTTATTTCATTGTGAGTTTGACCAGCTGCACTTTCACCATCATTATTCATTATTATGATCATTGGCAAATATATAATAAATCAGGAAAAACACTTTATTGCGCTCACGTCACTGCAGGGTCAAAGGTCACTGATGACAGGTCACGTGCTAAGCTAAAAAGCTAAACAGTGAAAGTTAAAATAAAATAAAAGCAGTGTCATGTTTCAGACAGAATATGGAGACATTATATAAGTGTAAATTGCTTTTACTGCACGTGACGCACGTTCAGACCGGTAATAAAGGCTCGTGCGTGTGTTGTCATATTCATTGGCTGGTTAGCATTGACCATGGATGGATTAGCATTGACAGAGAATTAGCAACACTCAAACTCACCTTTTTTACATTACAGCCATGTCACGTGATGCATCCGCGGGTCATTGGTTGTCATAAAACTGCAGATGATTCAATAACGGGGAAATATCGGCGCAGTTTCGGAGCTAAAGCGCTAATGTGACGTCAGCTGAGTCTCATTCAAAGCAATGCTCCACGCTCAGCCAATCAGAGGCAGCGCTGCCCCTTGTGCTTCCGGTGTGGTGACGGAGAGAACACCCCCGTGCACGTGACCTATGGATGACGTCACCAGAACGTCATAGAAGCCTAAAGAATAAAGCTGTACGGTGGAAGCACCGAACGTCAAAGAAGGAGAGGAAGATGAAGAAGAGTCTCCCTGGAATAAAGCCGGTTGTTGTTGTTGTTGTTGTTGTTGTTGTTGTTGTTGTTTTATGGCGGTTGGCATCCGAGTGTCGCATTACCGCCAGACTTTATTCCCCAGACTTTGTCGTAGTCCTAAAAGTTGTTCTTCCAGTGGACAGAAGATCCTCAGAGCTTCACTTGTGGTGGACGTTATAAAGCTCTCTGAAACAACAACTATTCTAGTCACAAAGACATATCATGACCTCATGGGCTTTGTAACACCAAAGCAATGGAAGGAGTACTTTTACGGACTACGACAGAGTCTGAGGAATAAAGTCTGGCGGTAATGCAACACTTGGATGCCAACCGCCATAAAACAACAACAACAACAACAGCAACAACAACAGAAAGCTTGACTTCAGTTTCAACCGCGATAAAGAAGTTTTCATTTATATTTAGTTGTTTCTTTTAAACTATGAATGCAATAAACAGGCAAAAATACGTTTTACAACAAATGATCAAGTCGTGAAATGGAACAAACCCTTTCCAGTCACAATATTTCAACAGTTATTTGGTTAAAATGCATTTAAAATATCTACGACGGAGTTAAGGGCCAACCCAAAAGAAGTGCGAGGCACTACGAGAATAAACTCATTACATATCGACATTAAAGTCATAATATTATGAGATTAAAGTCGAAGCCAGAAAATCTAACGAGAATAAACTCATAATTTAACAACAATAAAGTCATAAATGAATTAGAATAATCTCATAATTTAAAGAGAATAAAGGCCCGGGTTGAGACATGTTTCACTTTCAGCACCACGGCCAGGGTTCTTGTTAGGCCCGAGCGCCACAAGCTGCGAGAGGCCTATTATTCCCGTAAGGCTCACTAACCTTCTTCTTCTTCTTCTTCTTCTTCTTCTTCTTCTTCTTCTTCTTCTTCTTCTTCTTCTTCTTCTTCTTCTTCTTCTTCTTCTTCTTCTTCTTCTTCTTCTTCTTCTTCTTCTTCTTCTTCTTCTTCTTCTTCTTCTTCTTCTTCTTCTTCTTCTTCTTCTTCTTCTTCTTCTTCTTCTTCTTCTTCTTCTTCTTCTTCTTCTTCTTCTTCTTCTTCTTCTTCTTCTTCTTCTTCTTCTTCTTCTTCTTCTTCTTCTTCTTCTTCTTCTTCTTCTTCTTCTTCTTCTTCTTCTTCTTCTTCTTCTTCTTCTTCTTCTTCTTCTTCTTCTCTTCTTCTTCTTCTTCTTCTTCTTCTTCTTCTTCTTCTTCTTCTTCTTCTTCTTCTTCTTCTTCTTCTTCTTCTTCTTCTTCTTCTTCTTCTTCTTCTCTTCTTCTTCTTCTTCTTCTTCTTCTTCTTCTTCTTCTTCTTCTTCTTCTTCTTCTTCTTCTTCTTCTTCTTCTTCTTCTTCTTCTTCTTCTTCTTCTTCTTCTTCTTCTTCTTCTTCTTCTTCTTCTTCTTCTTCTTCTTCTTCTTCTTCTTCTTCTTCTTCTTCTTCTCCCCCCCAACCCCCCTATTTTTCACCCAGTGAACATTGACGAAAAGTCAAAACAATTTGCACACCTCTAAAAATCGTGCCTCTCTACATTCTGGCTATTTCCCTTTTCTAAAATAAAAAAAATTGGCGCGTCAGCGCCCCCAAATGTACCAAAAATGCATTGAGAGATGGGAAATGATCCAAAAAAAATCTGATCGTAGAATCATGAAATTTGGCGCAGAGGTCGATGGTGACAAGAGAAGTAAAAAATATTATTACGGCAACGCCGTCCGCCCAACCAAATGTCGGCCATATTGCTTCAAAAATGGCTAAGCATGACTCGGGAGTTTTTCCAAACGTCGTACTTTTACGAACTCCTCTCAGGGCGGTGGCCCTAAAAAGCTGAAATTTGGTGAAAATGCTACTGAGAAGTGGGACGTCAAAAGTTATTGAAATGACATTGACTCTGTCACGGTCTCTGTGCGGCGAAGCCGCAAACTTTAGCAAGAATTTCAGAAATCTCCCAAATTTAAAATTTGCTGCCGTTTGCGCAGATAAAGTCCGAACTCTTTGCCCTAAACCTACTTGAAGTGAAATAAATTAATTTGGAGCCACAGCGCCCCCTACAGATTTTATATGGAGGTTAAATGTTTAGTTTTGCGAAATTATATGAAATTTGACACAACTCAATTTTGGCCCCATCAAAAAAGTCAATGAGACCCATGTCATAATTGTTATGGCGTTGCCATAGCAATGACCAAAACCTCCCATGTTATTCCAATGGGAAAATCGCCAGAACATGTTCTTGTAGTAGTATATAGTAGTATGTAGTAGTAGTTATATTAATAGTTAGTATAACTTTACTGCCACCTACTTTATTCTTTATTCTTTACACTTCGTTCCCCCACTCCATGCCCCCCTCCCCCTCTTAAGTGTCACGTGACAAGCTTCATGGCCCTCTCAGTCACGTGATCAGCGCTTTGAGGGCAGTGTTTTGAAGCGCATGCGCATCGGAGCTTCAGCATCAGTACTTCCGCCTTTGGCCTCCAGTCGGACGGTGGCGCTGATGAGTCACGCGGACCCGGGACACACGCGGAAACAGAAGTGAAAGCCGCAGAGCTCAGTTGCAGCTGCGCTAACTCGCCGCGTTTGGACAGGTAACGCGCTCATTATTGACACTTCTCACGCACTAAAGTGTGTGATTTAACCGTGTGAACCCGGTGCTTGTGTTCATGGCCTTTTTGTCCCGGTTTGAGTCTTCAGAAGTGATTATAGCAGCCATGCTAACACTTTAGCAGTTAGCATGTCCTGATAATGCAGATTCATTCTGAGGCTGAGGCTAAACGTTCTGTTCTTAACATGGACACAATGACTTCTTTATTATGTGCAGTGGTTCAAATGTCATGTTTAATGGTGGGACATGGCTGTATATATTTATGTGACTTAATAAAACGTGATCTTGTTGTTTTATCGGTGTGACAGCATTGTTTTTATCCCACAAGACGAACCCGGAGCTGCAGGAAAATGGTACGGAAGAAGCTTCAGTAACATGCTTTTTACTAACCACATCAGGCTTTGTTTAACTGCTTTTGTTTGTCCTGTTTGTGTTTTAGTCTCGAAGATATGATTCCAGAACAACGATATTTTCCCCTGAAGGCAAGTGTTTAGCTCATAGTATTATTACACCTGTGGTCAATAATAATGATCACTGCTGAGGGTTTTGTAACGCACCATTTCCCCCAAAACCATGTTTTACCTGTGGCCACGTTCACACTGTAGGCCCCGGGTCAGATGCAGGTCAAATGTGGCTCAGAGCCTAAAGCATCTCTAATGAGTATTATAATAGTTATATAGAGTATAATAGTCTTCGATGGGCAAAAGTTCATTTTAATCTTTGTCACACTTAAAACTGAAACTGTTTTTGACGGGGTTTGTGGTGCATATATTTAATACGTTTTGTCTCGTTTTTAGTCTCATTTTTGATTATTTTCCTCATAAAGACTGGATGATAGTTTACTGTCTTGTTCTGTTAGAGCAGCATTTGTTTTCTTGTTTCTGAGGAGACACAGACTTGACTCTTTATATCCGTTACATCTGCAGACTGATATCGGAGCTTTTGACTGATACAATATTACTCTGTGACGTGAATATGAACTGACACTGGGCTGATGTATCTGCACATCCTACTGATGTTTCAGGAAATACATTTATAAACCAAAAAACGTGCTAAACGGAGCTCAAATGGGTTGTGGGGAGTGTAACGATGGTAATGTGCTGTTGTAAAGAATGACCTGTAGCTGTGTGTCCCGCAGGCCGCCTCTATCAGGTGGAGTATGCCATGGAGGCCATAGGACACGCGGGCACATGTTTGGGCATCCTGGCCAACGATGGCGTCCTGCTGGCGGCCGAGAGGCGCAACATCCACAAACTCCTGGACGAGGTGTTCTTCTCGGAGAAGATCTACAAACTCAACGAGTCAGTGCCATTTTACAAAGAATTCTGCATCGTTCACTGGCCAAAGTCTAACGTCTGTTCTTCAGGGACATGGCCTGTAGTGTGGCCGGAATCACGTCTGACGCCAACGTCCTGACCAACGAGCTGCGGCTCATCGCACAGAGGTAATGTCAGTGTTTCTGCACCGCACACAGAGGTAATGTCAGTGTTTCTGCACCACACACAGAGGTAATGTCAGTGTTTCTGCACCGCACACAGAGGTAATGTCAGTGTTTCTGCACCACACACAGAGGTAATGTCAGTGTTTCTGCACCGCACAGAGGTAATGTCAGTGTTTCTGCACAACACACAGAGGTAATGTCAGTGTTTCTGCACCGCACAGAGGTAATGTCAGTGTTTCTGCACCACACACAGAGGTAATGTCAGTGTTTCTGCACCGCACAGAGGTAATGTCAGTGTTTCTGCACCGCACACAGAGGTAATGTCAGTGTTTCTGCACCGCACAGAGGTAATGTCAGTGTTTCTGCACCGCACAGAGGTAATGTCAGTGTTTCTGCACCGCACAGAGGTAATGTCAGTGTCTCTGCACCGCACACAGAGGTAATGTCAGTGTTTCTGCACCGCACAGAGGTAATGTCAGTGTTGCTGCACCGCACACAGAGGTAATGTCAGTGTTGCTGCACCGCACACAGAGGTAATGTCAGTGTTGCTGCACCGCACACAGAGGTAATGTCAGTGTTGCTGCACCGCACACAGAGGTAATGTCAGTGTTTCTGCACCGCACAGAGGTAATGTCAGTGTTTCTGCACCGCACAGAGGTAATGTCAGTGTTTCTGCACCGCACACAGAGGTAATGTCAGTGTTTCTGCACCACACACAGAGGTAATGTCAGTGTTTCTGCACCGCACACAGAGGTAATGTCAGTGTTGCTGCACCGCACACAGAGGTAATGTCAGTGTTTCTGCACCGCACACAGAGGTAATGTCAGTGTTTCTGCACCGCACACAGAGGTAATGTCAGTGTTGCTGCACCGCACACAGAGGTAATGTCAGTGTTTCTGCACCGCACACAGAGGTAATGTCAGTGTTTCTGCACCGCACAGAGGTAATGTCAGTGTTTCTGCACCGCACACAGAGGTAATGTCAGTGTTTCTGCACCGCACAGAGGTAATGTCAGTGTTGCTGCACCGCACAGAGGTAATGTCAGTGTTGCTGCACCGCACACAGAGGTAATGTCAGTGTTTCTGCACCGCACACAGAGGTAATGTCAGTGTTTCTGCACCGCACAGAGGTAATGTCAGTGTTGCTGCACCGCACAGAGGTAATGTCAGTGTTTCTGCACCGCACAGAGGTAATGTCAGTGTTTCTGCACCGCACAGAGGTAATGTCAGTGTTGCTGCACCGCACAGAGGTAATGTCAGTGTTTCTGCACCGCACACAGAGGTAATGTCAGTGTTTCTGCACCGCACACAGAGGTAATGTCAGTGTTGCTGCACCGCACAGAGGTAATGTCAGTGTTTCTGCACCGCACACAGAGGTAATGTCAGTGTTTCTGCACCGCACAGAGGTAATGTCAGTGTTTCTGCACCGCACAGAGGTAATGTCAGTGTTTCTGCACCGCACAGAGGTAATGTCAGTGTTGCTGCACCACACACAGAGGTAATGTCAGTGTTTCTGCACCGCACAGAGGTAATGTCAGTGTTGCTGCACCGCACAGAGGTAATGTCAGTGTTGCTGCACCGCACACAGAGGTAATGTCAGTGTTTCTGCACCGCACAGAGGTAATGTCAGTGTTGCTGCACCGCACAGAGGTAATGTCAGTGTTGCTGCGGCTCATCGCTGGGACCCCCGCAGGGCCCGCCCCTCCTTCCTCTCTGTGTTAGGGGCATTAAAAATGCAAAATGGAGAAGAAAACAATGAAATGTGGTTGTAAGTGTGAAAATAACATAAGTCGCTCCCCGGCTAAAACTATGAAAAAGGTGCAACTTTATAGTCCGAAAAATACGGTATTTTTAATTCATTTGAAGTGTCATTTCTTTAACAAAGACATTAGAGGATGTTTCTGTGATTTCTCTTTAGCGACATTGAGACGTTCTGACTCCAGAGCTTTAGAAACGCTGACCTCTCACGGATGACACTTTAGCGACACTTTAGCGACACTTTAGCGACACTTTAGCATGTTCTGTGTGTGTTCCTGTCAGGTACCTGTTGCAGTACCAGGAGCCGATCCCGTGTGAGCAGCTGGTCACGGCTCTGTGTGACATCAAACAGGCCTACACACAGTTCGGAGGTAAATGCTGCTCATTGTGCTTTTGCTCACTAAAGGTCAGAAGGTCAGGCTGACCCTTGTGTGTTCAGGTAAAAGGCCCTTTGGTGTGTCTCTGCTGTACATGGGCTGGGACAAACACTACGGCTTCCAGCTGTACCAGAGTGACCCCAGCGGCAACTACGGCGGCTGGAAGGCCACGTGCATCGGCAACAACAGCGCGGTGAGGCTCTTCCTCTAACCCTCTCTCTCTTGACCTGTCTCTCTGCCCCTCTCTTGACCTCTCTCTCTCGGCCCCTCTCTTGACCTCTCTCTCTCGACCTCTCTCTTGACCTGTCTCTCTGCCCCTCTCTTGACCTCTCTCTCTCGGCCCCTCTCTTGACCTCTCTCTCGGCCCCTCTCTTGACCTGTCTCTCGGCCCCTCTCTTGACCTGTCTCTCTGCCCCTCTCTTGACCTCTCTCTCTCGGCCCCTCTCTTGACCTCTCTCTTGACCTCTCTCTCTGCCCCTCTCTTGACCTCTCTCTCTCGGCCCCTCTCTTGACCTCTCTCTTGACCTCTCTCTCGGCCCCTCTCTTGACCTCTCTCTTGACCTCTCTCTCTGCCCCTCTCTTGACCTCTCTCTCTCGGCCCCTCTCTTGACCTCTCTCTTGACCTCTCTCTCTGCCCCTCTCTTGACCTCTCTCTCTCGGCCCCTCTCTTGACCTCTCTCTCGGCCCCTCTCTTGACCTGTCTCTCGGCCCCTCTCTTGACCTGTCTCTCTGCCCCTCTCTTGACCTCTCTCTCTCGACCTCTCTCTTGACCTGTCTCTCTGCCCCTCTCTTGACCTCTCTCTCTGCCCCTCTCTTGACCTCTCTCTCTCGGCCCCTCTCTTGACCTCTCTCTCGGCCCCTCTCTTGACCTGTCTCTCGGCCCCTCTCTTGACCTGTCTCTCTGCCCCTCTCTTGACCTGTCTCTCTCTCGGCCCCTCTCTTGACCTCTCTCTTGACCTCTCTCTCTGCCCCTCTCTTGACCTCTCTCTCTCGGCCCCTCTCTTGACCTCTCTCTTGACCTGTCTCTCTGCCCCTCTCTTGACCTCTCTCTCTCGGCCCCTCTCTTGACCTCTCTCTTGACCTCTCTCTCTGCCCCTCTCTTGACCTCTCTCTCTCGGCCCCTCTCTTGACCTCTCTCTCGGCCCCTCTCTTGACCTGTCTCTCGGCCCCTCTCTTGACCTGTCTCTCTGCCCCTCTCTTGACCTCTCTCTCTCGACCTCTCTCTTGACCTGTCTCTCTGCCCCTCTCTTGACCTCTCTCTCTCGGCCCCTCTCTTGACCTCTCTCTCTCGGCCCCTCTCTTGACCTCTCTCTCTCGGCCCCTCTCTTGACCTCTCTCTTGACCTCTCTCTGCCCCTCTCTTGACCTCTCTCTCTCGGCCCCTCTCTTGACCTGTCTCTCTGCCCCTCTCTTGACCTCTCTTGACCTCTCTTGACCCCTCTTGACCCCTCCTGACCTCTTGCAGGCGGCAGTGTCCATGCTGAAGCAGGACTTTAAAGAGGGGGAGATGACTCTGTCGTCTGCTCTGGCTCTGGCCGTCAAAGTCCTCAACAAAACTATGGACGTGAGCAAACTGTCTGCAGAGAAAGGTGTGTCTGAGATCTATGTCACACGCTCGGGCCACACGCTCGGGCCACACGCTCGGGTCACACGCTCGGGTCACACGCTCGGGCCACACGCTCGGGCCACACGCTCGGGCCACACGCTCGGGCCACACGCTCGGGTCACACGCTCGGGCCACACGCTCGGGCCACACGCTCGGGCCACACGCTCGGGCCACACGCTCGGGCCACACGCTCGGGCCACACGCTCGGGCCACACGCTCGGGCCACACGCTCGGGTCACACGCTCGGGCCACACGCTCGGGCCACACGCTCGGGCCACACGCTCGGGCCACACGCTCGGGCCACACGCTCGGGCCACACGCTCGGGCCACACGCTCGGGTCACACGCTCGGGCCACACGCTCGGGCCACACGCTCGGGTCACACGCTCGGGTCACACGCTCGGGCCACACGCTCGGGCCACACGCTCGGGCCACACGCTCGGGCCACACGCTCGGGCCACACGCTCGGGCCACACGCTCGGGCCACACGCTCGGGCCACACGCTCGGGCCACACGCTCGGGTCACACGCTCGGGCCACACGCTCGGGCCACACGCTCGGGCCACACGCTCGGGCCACACGCTCGGGTCACACGCTCGGGCCACACGCTCGGGCCACACGCTCGGGCCACACGCTCGGGTCACACGCTCGGGTCACACGCTCGGGTCACACGCTCGGGCCACACGCTCGGGCCACACGCTCGGGCCACACGCTCGGGCCACACGCTCGGGCCACACGCTCGGGCCACACGCTCGGGCCACACGCTCGGGCCACACGCTCGGGTCACACGCTCGGGCCACACGCTCGGGTCACACGCTCGGGTCACACGCTCGGGCCACACGCTCGGGCCACACGCTCGGGTCACACGCTCGGGCCACACGCTCGGGCCACACGCTCGGGTCACACGCTCGGGCCACACGCTCGGGCCACACGCTCGGGCCACACGCTCGGGCCACACGCTCGGGCCACACGCTCGGGCCACACGCTCGGGCCACACGCTCGGGCCACACGCTCGGGTCACACGCTCGGGCCACACGCTCGGGCCACACGCTCGGGCCACACGCTCGGGCCACACGCTCGGGTCACACGCTCGGGTCACACGCTCGGGCCACACGCTCGGGCCACACGCTCGGGCCACACGCTCGGGTCACACGCTCGGGCCACACGCTCGGGCCACACGCTCGGGCCACACGCTCGGGCCACACGCTCGGGCCACACGCTCGGGCCACACGCTCGGGCCACACGCTCGGGCCACACGCTCGGGCCACACGCTCGGGCCACACGCTCGGGCCACACGCTCGGGTCACACGCTCGGGCCACACGCTCGGGCCACACGCTCGGGCCACACGCTCGGGCCACACGCTCGGGCCACACGCTCGGGCCACACGCTCGGGCCACACGCTCGGGCCACACGCTCGGGCCACACGCTCGGGCCACACGCTCGGGCCACACGCTCGGGTCACACGCTCGGGCCACACGCTCGGGTCACACGCTCGGGCCACACGCTCGGGCCACACGCTCGGGTCACACGCTCGGGCCACACGCTCGGGCCACACGCTCGGGTCACACGCTCGGGCCACACGCTCGGGCCACACGCTCGGGCCACACGCTCGGGCCACACGCTCGGGCCACACGCTCGGGCCACACGCTCGGGCCACACGCTCGGGCCACACGCTCGGGCCACACGCTCGGGCCACACGCTCGGGCCACACGCTCGGGCCACACGCTCGGGCCACACGCTCGGGCCACACGCTCGGGCCACACGCTCGGGCCACACGCTCGGGTCACACGCTCGGGCCACACGCTCGGGCCACACGCTCGGGCCACACGCTCGGGCCACACGCTCGGGCCACACGCTCGGGCCACACGCTCGGGCCACACGCTCGGGCCACACGCTCGGGTCACACGCTCGGGTCACACGCTCGTCTCTTTACATCTGAATGTCTGATGTTCCAGTGGAAATCGCCACTTTGACCAGAGAAGAGGGTAAGACCAGGATCAAGGTGCTGAAGCAGAAGGAGGTGGAGGAGCTGATCAAACGTCACGAGGCCGAAGAGGCCAAAGCTGAGAAGGACAAGAAGGACAAGGAGCAGAAGGAGAAGGACAAATGACCTGCTCAAACCTCACACGCTCACGCTTTGTTTGTCTTTTACATTAAACCTTTCAATGTATTCAAGGTTCTGGAGTCTCATTGTTCAAACTGAAACGCTTTATTCACATGTCGTAAGTGTCATGAGGACAAAGTGTTTCTCCAGTAACGTTCAAACAAAATCCAGGTCGGTCGGATTATAATTATTTTTAAAAAATTATATTTAAAATCCTGGCACTTTTGGGACATAGCAGGACAGTACGGGACATATTTGGACTCAACAGGTCAATAAAGGACACTATTGGACATAGCGGGACATTACACGCTTCTAGTGCAGACATGTGAGTCCTGATGGTGCCCTCTAGTGGTGCAGCTGTGAAGGTCCAACACTATATCTGACACATGCTTCATCCACACGTCTGTTCTAATCTAAAGATGTGAAATGACCGCTGCCCCACGAGAAGAGGAAGAAGACGGAAGGTTTGTATTCTAAAACCTGCTACGCTTTCAATCCAAAATGGAACAATATTCTTCACTTCATCACAATTGTCACATGTCCTGTAACTCCTCTTAAACACTAAGATAAGATATGCCTTTATTGTCCCACATGGGGAAATTTCATCGATGCAACGCAGGCAGATAGAGGAAAAGAACAGATCACTTATAGGAAGTCTGAAAAACACTCTCAGTAGAAGATCTCCTATAAATAAAAACTCTCAGACAAATAAATAAATACATAAATACCATTGCATGTGATCACGACAGTAATTGCACATGAATATGTGTCACGCTTCACAAGCTGGAGCGATGCAGATGCTGTGTCCTGTCCCTGATGTGCTCTGTACTTCCATATTCTGGACAGTGTATGACATGTACTTCTGAAACGTGTTGAGGCAGATTCATTCTAAAACAGCAGTAAAAGTTTAAAACAATACGCCTGACTCGCAGCAGAGGGCGCTGCTGAGCCCGTGCACTGGGGAGAAATCTTCTTTGTTCTTGTTTATTTTGTTATTTTACAATCCAGTTTGTTAAAATGTAAAGGTAAAATATTGTCTTACTATGATAAGACAATATTACAAGTTTATTAACTTAATAACCCTATGTCACACACACACACTATATATATATATATATATATATATATATGTATATATATATATATATATATATATGTATATATATATATATATATATATATATATATATATATATATATATATGTATATATGTATATATATATATATATATACATATATATATACATATATATATGTATATGTATATATATATATATATATATATATATGTATATATATATGTATATATATATATATATACATATATATATACATATGTATATATATATGTATATATATATGTATATATATATATATATATACATATATATATATATATATATGTATATATATATGTATATATATATGTATATATATATATATATATACATATATATATACATATATATATATATATATATATATATATATATGTATATATATATATATATATATATGTATATATATATGTATATATATATATATATATATACATATATATATACATATACATATATATATATATGTATATATATATGTATATATACATATATATATACATATATATATATATGTATATATATATGTATATATATATGTATATATATGTATATATATATATATATGTATATATATGTATATGTATATACATATATATACATACACATATATATGTATATACATATGTATGTATATGTATGTATATGTATATAAATATATATATGTATATATATATATATATATATATATATATATATGTGTGTGTGAAACATCACGGTTTTACCATTATTTATGATTATTGGCACTTTGACAGTGAAAGTATTAATACTGATGTTTATAGGGGACAGAAAAGTACTTTGTGGAGTTTGACCTTTTTTACAGCGTAAATACTGACGCAATTCTCCTGACGTCACACCCTGGACTGAGGGTCAATGCCTGATGTCACCACGTGGGGGCGCACGCGCCTCATGTCACCACGTGGGGGCGCACGCGCCTCATGTCACCACGTGGGGGCGCACGCGCCTCTTGTCACCACGTGGGGGCGCACGCGCCTCATGTCACCACGTGGGGGCGCACGCGCCTCATGTCACCACGTGGGGGCGCACGCGCCTCATGTCACCACGTGGGGGCGCACGCGCCTCATGTCACCACGTGGGGGCGCAGATGTCAAACGGCTCAATTCAAATGTGGGATAAATTTAAATCATAACATGAATATGTCCCTCTTCAGTATCAAGGACAATATATTGTGATTTTCTCTTCTTCCTCACAATGTCCTCTGAATAATGTCCTCTGAATAATGTCCTCTGAATAATGTCCTCTGAACAATGTCCTCTGAATAATGTCCTCTGAACAATGTCCTCTGAATAATGTCCTCTGAACAATGTCCTCTGAATAATGTCCTCTGAACAATGTCCTCACAATGTCCTCACAGTGTCCTCACAATGTCCTCTCAACAATGTCCACACAATGTCCTCACAGTGTCCTCACAGTGTCCTCACAATGTCCTCACAATGTCCTCACAGTGTCACAATGTCCTCACAGTGTCCTCACAGTGTCCTCACAGCGTCCTCACAATGTCCTCACAGTGTCACAATATCCACACAGTGTCCTCACAATGTCCTCACAGCGTCCTCACAATGTCCTCACTGTGTCCTCACAGTGTCCTCACATTGTCCTCATAATGTCCTCACAGCATCCTCAGTGTCCCCACAATGTCCTCAGTGTCCTCACAGTGTCACAATGTCCTCACAGTGTCCTCAAAGTGTCCTCACAGCGTCCTCACAATGTCCCCACAATGTCCTCACAGTGTCCTCACAGAGTCCACACAATGTCCTCACAGCGTCCTCACAATGTCCTCACAGTGTCCTCACAATGTCCTCACAGCGTCCTCACAGTGTCCTCACAGAGTCCTCACAGTGTCCTCACAGTGTCGCAGTGTCCTCACAGTGTCCTCACAATGTCCTCACAGCGTCCTCACAATGTTCTCACAGCGTCCTCAAAGTGTTCTCACAGTGTCACAATGTCCTCACAGTGTCCTCGCAGTGTCCTCGCAGCGTCCTTACAATGTCCTCACAGCGTCTTCAGTGTCCCCACAATGTCCTCACAATGTCCTAACAGTGTCACAATGTCCTCTCAATGTCCTCACACTGTCCTCACAATGTCCTCACAGCGTCCTCACAATGTCCTCACAGTGTCCTCACAATGTCCTCACAGTGTCTTCACAGTGTCACAATGTCCTCACAGTGTCCTCACAATGTCCTCACAGCGTCCTCACAGTGTCCTCGAAGCGTCCTTACAATGTCCTCATAGTGTCCTCACAGCGTCTTCAGTGTCCCCACAATGTCCTCACAATGTCCTCACAGTGTCATAATGTCCTCACAGTGTCCTCACAGTGTCCTCGAAGCGTTCTTACAATGTCCTCATAGTGTCCTCACAGCGTCTTCAGTGTCCCCACAATGTCCTCACAATGTCCTCACAATGTCCTCACAATGTCCTCACAGTGTCCTCACAATGTCCTCACAGTGTCTTCACAGTGTCACAATGTCCTCACAGTGTCCTCGAAGCGTCCTTACAATGTCCTCATAGTGTCCTCACAGCGTCTTCAGTGTCCCCACAATGTCCTCACAATGTCCTCACAGTGTCACAATGTCCTCTCAATGTCCTCACAGTGTCCTCACAGCGTCCTCACAATGTCCTCACAGAGTCCTCACAATGTCTTCACAGTGTCCTCGCAGTGTCCTCACAGCGTCTTCACAATGTCCTAACAGCGTCCTCACAATGTTCTCACAGTGTCCTCACAATGTCCTCAAAGTGTCGCAGTGTCCTCACAGTGTCCTCACAATGTCCTCACAGCGTCCTCACTGTTCTCACAGTGTCCTCAGGTGTCCTCACAATGTCCTCACAGTGTCCTCACAGTGTCACAATGTCCTCACAGAGTCCTCAGTGTCCTCACAGTGTCCTCACAATGTCCCCAAAATGTCCTCACAGCGTCCTCAAAGTGTTCTCACAAAGTCCTCACAGCGTCCTCAGTGTCCCCACAATGTCCTCACAGTGTCCTCGCAGTGTCCTCATAGCGTCCTTACAATGTCCGCACAGTGTCTTCAGTGTCCCCACAATGTCCTCACAATGTCCTAACAGTGTCACAATGTCCTCTCAATGTCCTCACACTGTCTTCACAGCGTCCTCACTATGTCCTCACAGCGTCCTTACAATGTTCTCACAGTGTCCTCACAATGTCCTCACAGTGTCCTCACAGTGTCACAATGTCCTCACAGAGTCCTCACAGTGTCCTCACAATGTCCTCACAGCGTCCTCACAGTGTTCTCACAATGTCCTCACAGCATCCTCAGTGTCCCCACAATGTCCTCACAATGTCCTCACAGTGTCATAATGTCCTCACAGTGTCCTCGCAGCGTCCTTACAATGTCCTCATAGTGTCCTCACAGCGTCTTCAGTGTCCCCACAATGTCCTCACAATGTCCTCACAATGTCCTCACAGTGTCCTCACAATGTCCTCACAGTGTCTTCACAGTGTCACATTGTCCTCACAGAGTCCTCACAGTGTCCTCGAAGCGTCCTTACAATGTCCTCACAGCGTCTTCAGTGTCCCCACAATGTCCTCACAATGTCCTAACAGTGTCACAATGTCCTCTCAATGTCCTCACACTGTCCTCACAATGTCCTCACAGCGTCCTCACAATGTCCTCACAGTGTCCTCACAATGTCCTCACAGTGTCTTCACAGTGTCACAATGTCCTCACAGAGTCCTCACAGTGTCCTCACAATGTCCTCACAGCGTCCTCACAGTGTCCTCGAAGCGTCCTTACAATGTCCTCATAGTGTCCTCACAGCGTCTTCAGTGTCCCCACATTGTCCTCACAATGTCCTCACAGTGTCATAATGTCCTCACAGTGTCCTCACAGTGTCCTCGAAGCGTTCTTACAATGTCCTCATAGTGTCCTCACAGCGTCTTCAGTGTCCCCACAATGTCCTCACAATGTCCTCACAATGTCCTCACAGTGTCCTCACAATGTCCTCACAGTGTCTTCACAGTGTCACAATGTCCTCACAGTGTCCTCGAAGCGTCCTTACAATGTCCTCACAGTGTCCTCACAGCGTCTTCAGTGTCCCCACAATGTCCTCACAATGTCCTCACAGTGTCACAATGTCCTCTCAATGTCCTCACAGTGTCCTCACAGCGTCCTCACAATGTCCTCACAGAGTCCTCACAATGTCTTCACAGTGTCCTCGCAGTGTCCTCACAGCGTCTTCACAATGTCCTCACAGCGTCTTCACAATGTTCTCACAGTGTCCTCACAATGTCCTCAAAGTGTCGCAGTGTCCTCACAGTGTCCTCACAATGTCCTCACAGCGTCCTCACTGTTCTCACAGTGTCCTCAAGTGTCCTCACAATGTCCTCACAGTGTCCTCACAGTGTCACAATGTCCTCACAGAGTCCTCAGTGTCCTCACAGTGTCCTCACAATGTCCCCAAAATGTCCTCACAGCGTCCTCACTGTTCTCACAGTGTCCTCAAGTGTCCTCACAATGTCCTCACAGTGTCCTCACAGTGTCACAATGTCCTCACAGAGTCCTCAGTGTCCTCACAGTGTCCTCACAATGTCCCCAAAATGTCCTCACAGCGTCCTCAAAGTGTTCTCACAAAGTCCTCACAGCGTCCTCAGTGTCCCCACAATGTCCTCACAGTGTCCTCGCAGTGTCCTCATAGCGTCCTTACAATGTCCTCACAGCGTCTTCCGTGTCCCCACAATGTCCTCACAATGTCCTAACAGTGTCACAATGTCCTCTCAATGTCCTCACACTGTCTTCACAGCGTCCTCACTATGTCCTCACAGCGTCCTTACAATGTTCTCACAGTGTCCTCACAATGTCCTCACAGTGTCCTCACAGTGTCACAATGTCCTCAAAGAGTCCTCACAGTGTCCTCACAATGTCCTCACAGCGTCCTCACAATGTCCTCACAGCATCCTCAGTGTCCCCACAATGTCCTCACAATGTCCTCACAGTGTCATAATGTCCTCACAGTGTCCTCGCAGCGTCCTTACAATGTCCTCATAGTGTCCTCACAGCGTCTTCAGTGTCCCCACAATGTCTTCACAATGTCCTCACAGTGTCACAATGTCCTCTCAATGTCCTCACAGTGTCCTCACAGCGTCTTCAGTGTCCCCACAATGTCCTCACAATGTCCTCACAATGTCCTCACAGTGTCCCCACAATGTCCTCACAGTGTCATAATGTCCTCACAGTGTCCTCGCAGCGTCCTTACAATGTCCTCATAGTGTCCTCACAGCGTCTTCAGTGTCCCCACAATGTCCTCACAATGTCCTCACAATGTCCTCACAGTGTCCTCACAATGTCCTCACAGTGTCACAATGTCCTCACAGTGTCCTCGCAGCGTCCTTACAATGTCCTCATAGTGTCCTCACAGCGTCTTCAGTGTCCCCACAATGTCTTCACAATGTCCTCACAGTGTCACAATGTCCTCCCAATGTCCTCACAGTGTCATCACAGCGTCCTCACAATGTCCTCACAGAGTCCTCACAATGTCTCCACAATGTCCTCACAGTGTCACAATGTCCTCACAATGTCCCCAAAAATTTCCTCACAATGTCCTCACAATGTCTCCACAATGTCTTCACAGTGTCACAATGTCCTCACAGTTTCCTCACAGTGTCCTCACAGCGTCCTCACAATGTCCTCACAGCGTCCTCACAATGTTCTCACAGTGTCCTCACAGCGTCCTCACAATGTCCTCACAGCGTCCTCACAATGTTCTCACAGTGTCCTCACAATGTTCTCACAGTGTCCTCACAGCGTCCTCACAATGTTCTCACAGTGTCCTCACAGCGTCCTCACAATGTTCTCACAGTGTCCTCACAGCGTCCTCACAATGTCCTCACAGCGTCCTCACAATGTTCTCACAGTGTCCTCACAGCGTCCTCACAATGTCCTCACAGCGTCCTCACAATGTTCTCACAGTGTCCTCACAGCGTCCTCACAATGTTCTCACAGTGTCCTCATAGCGTCCTTACAATGTCCTCACAGCGTCTTCAGTGTCCCCACAATGTCCTCACAATGTCCTAACAGTGTCACAATGTCCTCTCAATGTCCTCACACTGTCTTCACAGCGTCCTCACTATGTCCTCACAGCGTCCTTACAATGTTCTCACAGTGTCCTCACAATGTCCTCACAGTGTCCTCACAGTGTCACAATGTCCTCACAGAGTCCTCACAGTGTCCTCACAATGTCCTCACAGCGTCCTCACAGTGTTCTCACAATGTCCTCACAGCATCCTCAGTGTCCCCACAATGTCCTCACAATGTCCTCACAGTGTCATAATGTCCTCACAGTGTCCTCGCAGCGTCCTTACAATGTCCTCATAGTGTCCTCACAGCGTCTTCAGTGTCCCCACAATGTCTTCACAATGTCCTCACAGTGTCACAATGTCCTCTCAATGTCCTCACAGTGTCCTCACAGCGTCCTCACAATGTCCTCACAGAGTCCTCACAATGTCTCCACAATGTCCTCACAGTGTCACAATGTCCTCACAATGTCCTCACAATGTCCCCAAAAATTTCCTCACAATGTCCTCACAATGTCTCCACAATGTCCTCACAGTGTCACAATGTCCTCACAGTTTCCTCACAGTGTCCTCACAGCGTCCTCACAATGTCCTCACAGCGTCCTCACAATGTTCTCACAGTGTCCTCACAGCGTCCTCACAATGTTCTCACAGTGTCCTCACAGCGTCCTCACAATGTCCTCACAGCGTCCTCACAATGTTCTCACAGTGTCCTCACAGCGTCCTCACAATGTCCTCACAGCGTCCTCACAATGTTCTCACAGTGTCCTCACAGCGTCCTCACAATGTTCTCAC